>NC_139158.1:66072119-66513573 GCF_964270905.1 Leucopleurus acutus | reverse complement strand
GCCAAGTTAACACATAACAATGTTTTACTTCAATAAAAAGCTATTGGGGGCAGTGTCTTTGGACTGTCAGGGTTGAGAGCCACTAATTTAGCTGAAGCTCATAAAGAAATCCACAGTATGATTACAGTCATCAATCATAAAGCCAGTTCTACATTAAGTTCCATGAATAGGAGTATTGTAACTAGATCAAGGGAGGTGATTCATTCAGTCTCTCTCTCTCTCTCTCTCTCTCTCTCTCTCTCTCTCTCTCTCTCTCTCTGCTAATTAGTCATCACCTGGAGAGTTCCGGTCATTTCTACAGGTTACCCCTTGATAGTGACTCAGGTTTTCACTGGAATGGCGTGGCCAAGACAGTAGCCAAAGGAAAATGATTGGCATGTCAATGGAGCATGATTCATATAACAAAGCAGAAGTCTTAAAAAATGGGTGAGTCCTCAATCTGATAAAGGGTATCTATGAAAAACCCACAGCTAACATGATATTTACTGGCAAAAGACTAGACGTTTTCATTGTAAAATCAGGAGCAAGACAATGATGTCTCCTCTTGCCATTTCTATTTAATATTGTACTGGAGGTTCCAACCAGAGCAATCAGTTAAGAAAATAAAATTAAAGGCATCCAGATTGGAAAGAAGTCAAACTATGTTTATTTGTAGATGACATAATCTTATATAGAGAAAATCCTAAGGAACAAACTGGAAAATTATTAGAATTAATAAATGATTTTAGCAAGGTTCCAGTATACAAGATCGATATACAAAAATCTATTGAATTTTTATACACTAGCAATGAACAAATGAAATGCAATTAGGAAAACAATTCCACTTACAATAGTATCAAAAAGAATCAAATATTTTGGAGTACATTTAACAGAAGATGTGCAAGACTTGTATACTGAAAACTACAAAACATTGTTGAAAGAAATGAAAGATCTAAATAAATGGAGAGACATTCCACGTTTATGGACCAGAAGACTTAATATTGTTAAAATGGCACTACTCTCCAAATTGATCTAAAGATTCAGTGCAATCTCTATCTAAATTCTGGCTGGCTTTTTTAATTTTTTTTTGCAGAAATTGACAAGACTATCCTAAAATTCATGTGGTATTTCAAGCGACACCAAATATTAAAAACAATCTTGAGAAAGAAGAACTAAGTTGGAGGATCCACTCTTCCCAATTTCAAAACTAACTACAAATCTACAGCAATCAAGACAATGTTTGCTGGCATTAAAGACAGACATATAGATCAAGAGAATAGAATTGAGAGTCTAGAAGTAAACCCTTACATTTGTGGTCAACTGATTTTCAACAAGGATGCCAAGACTACTCAATAGGTGAAAGAAATCTTTCAGCAAATGATGCTGAGACAACTGGATATCCACATGCACACCATACCAAAAAAATCAACTCAAAATGGATCATAGATCTGAATGCAAGAGTTAAAACTATAGGGACTTCCCTGGTGGCACAGTGGTTAAGAATCTGCCTGCCAATGCAAGGGACATGGGTTTGAGCCCTGGTCCAGAAGGATCCCACATGCCACAGAACAACTAAGCCTGTGTACCACAGCTACTGAGCCTGCATGCCACAACTACTGAAGCCCATGCGCCTAGAGCCCATGCTCCACAACAAGAGAAGCCACTGCAGTGAGAAGTCCACGCACCGCAGCAAAGAGTAGCCCCCACTCCCCACAACTAGAGAAAGCCCTCACACAGCAACAAAGATCCAATGCAGCCAAAAATAAAAAATATAAATATAAATAAATAAATATATTTATTAAAAAAACCCAAGAGTTAAAACTATAAAACTGTTAGAAGAAAATACAGGAGTAAACCTTCATGACCTTAGGTTAGGCAAAGCCTTCTTAGATACAACACCAAAAACACAAATGGCAAAAAAAAAAAAAAAAAAAAAAAAAGATAGGACTTCATCACAATTAAAAACTTTTGTGCTGCAAACAATATCATCAAGAAAGTGAAAAGACAACCCAAGAATGGGAGCAAATATTTACAAATCACATGTATTATAGGGAATTTGTATATAGAATATATAAATAACACTAAGAACTATATAAGTAATGAAAAGATAACAATTTAAAAATGGGCTAAGGATCTGAATGGACATTTCTCCAAAGAAGATATACAAGTGACCAATAAGCACATGAAAAGATGTTTAACATAGTTAGTCACTAGGGAAATGTAAACCAAAACCATGACAGCCTCTAATGGCTATAATAAACAAAGAGAAAATATTAAGTGCCAGGGAGAATGTGGAGAAAATAGAAATTCAACCATTGCTAATAGGAATGTACAATAGTGAAACAACTTTGGAAAGAAGTTTGGCAGTCTGTCAAAAAATTAGAGTTACCATGTAATTCAACCATTCCACTTCTAAGTATATACCCAAGAGAAATTAAAATATACATCCACACAAAAACATGTACACAAATGTTCACAGATGCATTATTCACAATAGCTTAAAACTAGAAACAACCCAACTGTCCATCAACTGATGAATGATATATCCACTGATGGAATATGATCTGGCAATAAGAAGCAATGAAATTCTGATATATGCTACAACATGGACAAACTTTGAAATCATTATGCCAAGTGAAAGAAGCCCGTCAAAAAGACCACGTACTGTATGATTCTATTTATATGAAATGTTCAGAATAGGAAAATCCATAGAGACAGAAAGTAGATTAGTAGTTGCCTAGGATGAAAAGCAGTGTAGAGAATGACTGCTAATGGGTATGGAGTTTCTTTTAGGAGGTGAAGAAAATGCTCTAATATTAGATTCTGGTGATGAATCCACAACTTTGAATATATTAAAAGCCATGAAACTGTGCACTTTAAATGATGAATTTTATGGTACATTAATTATATCTCAATAAAACTGTTTAAACAAAGATTGAATCCTTGATTCCATGAATAGAAATTTATCCTGAGGCAATCATTGTCAACAGGCTCAAAAGCATAGTTTATATCATTCAGAGTTCAGTTGCAGGAAGCAGAAACCACATTTTCTGCTTTAAACAGAAAGAGACAATACTGGAAGTTGGGTTCTTGAAAAATTATTGAAAGACCTGGTGAGTGGGCTGTGTCTCTGGGAATGACTCTCGTAAGTCACCACCGTACTGTCTACCTATGGGAGCTGCTGCCTCTACCACATCCTGGAAGCTTGGTAACTGCTGTCTTCAGAAATTTGTCACTTCAGAGAATTCTCTGGCAGTCTACTGGTTAGAACTCTGCACTTCCACTGCAGGAGACATGGCTTTGATCTCTGGCTGGGGAACGAAGAACCTGCAAGCCATGCAGCATGGCCAAAAATTCTTTAAAAATAAATAAAAAAAAGGAATTTGTCACTTCAGCTTTAATCTAGGGATCAGATGTTGCTGTTGCCCTCATCACCATCTCTGGACACCTATGAGCTGGTGACAACACTGAGACCACAGTTGCAGAAAGACTTAATGCCTTCACAACCAGCAGGAAACAGCCAAAGCAGAAAGAGAGTCTCCACCTTGCTTTGCCTTTAAAATCTCACACATGTGCGTTTAATGGGTATGACTGAATTGGTCTCCAAACCCTAGCTGTAAGGGAGTCTGGGAGATGCAATCTTCACCCTTCCAGCCCCTGCAATACAGGAAGGCACATCAAAAGAAGTTGAAATGGATGTAAAATGAGCCAACCCACCATAACCAATGGCTTCAGGGATGACCACTGTTTGCAATAGTGAAAACATGGGAAAAAAAACTAAATGTGCAACAATAGGGATTTGATAAATTAGGCTTCATCTATTTGATGAAATTCTAGACAACTGAAAAATGTGTTGTAGAAATACATGTTGTGATCTGAAACATGTTAGACAAAAATGAAAAAAGGCAGGTGAGTAGTACTAAATAGGCAACTTTTATGACATTAGGAACCACATCTGTCTTGTCCTCCTGGGCATCCCACTGACTGGCACATAGTTGGCACAGAGTAGGTGCTCAATAAACTTTTGTTGGATGATTAAAAGTAATTCCATTTTTAGAAGTTAAATACATATTTATATGCATTCATATATACACACATATTTAAATATGGTATAGTAAGCCTGAAAGAAATACAGCAAAATGTTAACAGTTGTTCTCTCTGGTGATAATATTTGAAGTGACTTCTGCTTTCTTCTTTTAGCTTTTCTGTATTTTACAGATTTTGAACAGTGAACATGCATTAATATCAATTAAGGAAAAAACGCAGATGTTCTGGTAAAGCCACAGAAAGAAAACATGCCTGCTTCATTTTTCTGTCTCCCACAGGGCCTGGCACAGGGGTGGGCCCAAATCTATGGGTGGTGACCAAGTGACTGCACCTCTGTTTGCTGCCTGAGTGATTTCTGGGTATTTCTCAAGCAGCCTGAGGGAAGAATTGGGCTTTTAGGAAAAACCTGACTCTAACACAGTATGCTTCCTTCAGCTAAAACTGGACAAGTGCCAAAGCCATGGCACTCTACCTAAGTGCTACTCTTGAGTGTTGCAGAGGCTGTGCCAGAGTGAGGTCTTATTCAAGGGTCTTAAAGGGCTAGATCAATGACTCAGTCCTGCCCTTCCCCACGCACCTATCAGGCCCTGGAGCCATTGATGCTCTGGCTTGCAAAGCCCGCATCACTGTTACCAGCTGGGCTCAGGCAGGAAAGCCCTGGGGGAAATGGAAGTGGGGTGTCTGTCCTGCTCCAGGACTGTCCCTCAGTTTTGTGAGGAGTCCATCAGACAATGGTTTTTACCACTTTCACTTACACAGCTATTGAGGTCGTAGGTCACATTAAGAGAAGTATAGGAACAAGAATGAGAAAACTGAGAATTCAGTTGGCTCTGTGCAGCCCGGAGCCATGCTTGGGCTAATCATATAAATTATCAACCTTGTTTTCCCCATCTCACTAACAGCAACCTTCTGCCTCACACATTTTGCCAGTGGTCAGGAAACCTGGTCATGGCTGGCCTTCTTCCTCCTTGGGGCCTTAGTGAGGGTTGGCTTGGGGAGGCCCCAGAATGTTTGATAGTTAGCACCAGACATCACTCCATTTATTATACCCATTAGCCAGATGGAAAAACTGAAGCTTCTGAGGGGAAAGGACATGGTCAGGGTCACACAAACAGAAAAGGAACATGTAAGCAGAGGCTCCCATATACACCATGGTCTTTGGAGAATACAGGGCAGGACCAAAGAAGAGAAACACAAAGAGAGATATGTCACAGAAGGATGGGAACTGGTCCTGTTTGGGAACAGTTTATCTCATAGGACATGCAAACATATCCCAGCCTCAGGCTCAGCTCACCTACAAACCAGCTGGGAGAAAATGCTCTGCCCCCAACCAGCTGTGGGTACCATATTTTGGCTTCAATTTGCTCATCTTTAAAATAGGGCCCAGGGGAGAGGGCAGACAGCAGAAGAAGAGCAACAATTCTGCAATCTGTGGAAGGAAAACCACATTCACAAAAAGATAGACAAAATGGAAAAGCAGAGGACTTTGTACCAGATGAAGGAACAAGATAAAACCCCAGAAAAACAACTAAATGAAGTGGAGATAGGCAACCTTCCAGAAAAAAAATTCAGAATAATGATAGTGAAGATGATACAGGACCTCAGAAAAAGAATGGAGGCAAAGATCAAGAAGATGCAAGAAATGTATAACATAGACGTAGAAGAATTAAAGAACAAAGACCTAGAAGAATTAAAGAACAAACAGAGATGAACAATACAATAACTGAAATGAAAAATACACTAGAAGGAATCAAGAGCAGAATAACTGAGGCAGAAGAATAGATAAGTGACCTAGAAGACAGAATGGTGGAATTCACTGTCGTGGAACAGAATAAAGAATAAAGAATGAAAAAAAATGAAGACAACCATAGAGACCTCTGGGACAACATTAACCACAACAACATTTGTATTATAGGGGTCCCAGAAGGAGAAGAGAGAGAGAAAGGACCCGAGAAAATATTTGAAGAGATTATAGTCCATAAACTTTCCTAGCATGGGAAAGGAAATAGCTACCCAAGTCCAGAAAGCGCAGAGAGTCCCAGGCAGGATAAACCCAAGGAGAAACACGCTGAGACACACAGTAATCAAATTGGCAAAAATTAAAGACAAAGAAAAATTATTGAAAGCAACAAGGGAAAACCAACAAATAACGTACAAGGGAACTCCCATAACATTAACAGCTGATTTCTCAGAAGAAACTCTACAAGCCAGAAGGGAGTGGCATGATATACTTAAAGTGATGGAAGGGAAGAACCTACAACCAGGAGTACTCTACCCGGCAAGGATCTCATTCTGATTCAACAGAGAAATCAAAAGCTTTAAAGACAAGCAAAAGCTAAGAGAATTCAGCACCGGCAAACCAGCTCTACAACAAATGCTAAAGGAACTTCTCTAAGTGGGAAACACAAGAGAAGAAAAGGACCTACAAAAACAAACACAAAACAATTAAGAAAATGGTAATAGGAACATATATATCGATAATTACCTTAAACATGAATGGATTAAATGCTCCAACCAAAAGACACAGGCTCACTGAATGGATACAAAAACAAGACCCATATATATGCTGGCTACAAGACACCCACTTCAGACCTAGGGACACATTCAGACTGAAAATGAAGGGATGGAAAAAGATATTCCATTCAAATGGAAATCAAAAGAAAGCTGGAGTAGCAATAAAATACTCTCAGATAAAATAGACTTAAAAATAAAGAATGTTACAAGACACAAGGAAGGACACTACACAATGATCAAGGGATCAATCCAAGAAGAATATATAACAATTATAAATATATACGCACCCAACATAGGAGCACCTCAATACATAAGGCAACGGCTAACAGCGATAAAAGAGGAAATAGACAGTAACACAATAATAGTGGGGAACTTTAACACCTCACTTACACCAAGGGACAGATCATCCAAACAGAAAAGTAATAAGGAAACACAAGCTTCAAATGACACAATAGGCCAGATAGATTTAATTGATATTTATAGGACATTCCATCCAAAAACAGCAGATTACACTTTCTTCTCAAGTGCACACAGAACATTCTCCAGGATAGATCATATCTTGGGTCACAAATCAAGCCTCAGTAAGCTTAAGAAAACTGAAATCATATCAAGCATCTTTTCTGACCACAACAGTATGAGATTAGAAATCAATTACAGGGAAAAAAACGTAAAAACCACAAACACATGGAGGCTAAACAATACGTTACTGAATAACAAAGAGATGACTAAAGAAATCAAAGAGGAAATCAAAACATACCTAGAGACAAATTACAATGAAAACACGATGATCCAAAACCTATGGGATGCAGCAAAAGCAGCTGTAATAGGGAAGTATTTAGCAATACAAGCCTACCTCAAGAAACAAGAAAAATCTCAAACAATCTAACTTTACACCTAAAGGAACTAGAGAAAGAAGAGCAAACAAAACCCAAAGTTAGAAGAAGGAAAGAGATCATAAATATCAGAGCAGAAATAAATGAAATAGAAACAAAGAAAACAATAGCAAAGGTCAATAAAACTAAAATCTGGTTCTTTGAGAAGATAAACAAAATTGATAAACCATTAGGCAGACTCATCAAGAAAAAGAGGGAGAAGACTCAAATCAAGAAAATTAGAGGGCTTCCCTGGTGGCGCAGTGGTTGAGAGTCTGCCTGCCGATGCAGGGGACACGGGTTCGTGCCCCGGTCCGGGAAGATCCCACATGTCACGGAGCGGCTAGGCCCGTGAGCCATGGCCACTGAGCCTGCGTGTCCGGAGCCTGTGCTCTGCAACGGGAGAGGCCACAGCAGTGAGAGGCCCGCGTACCGCAAAAAAAAAAAAAAAAAAAGAAAAGAAAATTAGAAATGAAAAAGAAGTTACAACAGACACCTCAGAGATACAAAGCACCCTAAGAGACTACCACAAGCAGCTCCATGCCAATAAAATGGACAACCTGGAAGAAACGGACACATTCTTAGAAAGGTATAACCTTCCAAGACTGAACCAGGAAGAAATCGAAAATATGAACAGACCAATGACAAGTAATGAAATTGAAACTCTGATTAAAATTCTTCCATCAAACAAAAGTCCAGAACCAGATGGCTTCACAGGTAAATTCTATCAAACATCTAGAGAAGGGCTAACACCTATCCTTCTCAAACTCTTCCAAAAAATTGCAGAGGAAGGAACACTGCCAAACTCATTCTATGAGGTCACTAACACCCTGATACCAATCCAGACAAAGATACTACAAAAAAACAAAATTACGGGCCAATATCACGGATGAATATAGATGGAAAAAACCTCAACAAGATATTAGCAAACAAAATCAAACAACAGATATAAAGGATCATACACCATGATCAAGTGGGATTTATCCCAGGGATACAAGCATTCTTCAATATACACAAATCAATCAATGTGATACACCATATTAACAAATTGAAGAAGAAAAAAACATATGATCATCTCAATAGATGCAGAAAATACTTTTGACAAAATTCAACACCCATTTATGATAAAAACTCTCCAGAAAGTGGGCATAGAGGGAACCTACCTCAACATAATAAAGGCCATATACGACAAACCCACAGCAAACATCATTCTCAATGGTGAAAAACTAAAAGCATTTCCTCTAAGATCAGGAACAAGACAAGATGTCCACTCTCACCACTCTTATTCAACATAGTTTTGGAAGTCCTAGCCACGGCAATCAGAGAAGAAAAAGAAATAAAAGGAATACAAATTGGAAAAGAAGAAGTAAAACTGTCACTCTATGCAGATGACATGATACTATACATAGAGAATCCTAAAGATGCCACCAGAAAACGACTAGAGCTAATCAATGAATTTGGTAAAGTTACAGGATACAAAATTAATGCATAGAAATCTCTTGCATTCCTATACACTAATGATGAAAAATCTGAAAGAGCAATTAAGGAAACACTCCCATTTATCACTGCAACCAAAAGAATAAAATACCTAGGAATAAACCTGCCTAGGGAAACAAAAGACCTGTATGCAGAAAACTATAAGACACTGAGGAAAGAAATTAAAGATGATACAAACAGATGGAGATATATACCATGTTCTTGGATTGGAAGAATCAATAATGTGAAAACGACTATACTACCCAAAGCAATCTATACATTCAATGCAATCCCTATCAAATTACCAGTGGCCTTTTCCACAGAACTAGAACAAAAAATCTTACATTTTGTATGGAGACACAAAAGACCCCAAATAGCCAAAGCAGTCTTGAGGGAAAAAACGGAGCTGGAGGAATCAGACTCCCTGACTTCAGACTATACTACAAAGCTACAGTAATCAAGACAGTATGGTACTGGCACAAAAACAGAAATATAGATCAATGCAACAGGATAGCCCAGAGATAAACTCATGCACCTATGGTCAACTAATCTATGACAAAGGAGGCAAGGATATACAATGGAGAAAAGACAGTCTCTTCAATAGGTGGTACTGGGGAAACTGGACAGTTACATGTAAAAGAATGAATTTAGAACACTCCCTAACACCATACACAAAAATAAATTCAAAATGGATTAGAGACCTAAATGTAAGACTGGACACTATAAAACTCTTTGGGGAAAACATCGGAAGAACACACTTTGACATAAATCACAGCAAGATCTTTTTTGATCCACCTCCTAGAGTAACGGAAATAAAAACAAATGGGACCTAATAAAACTTAAAAGCTTTTGCAAACCAAAGGAAACTACAAACAAGACGAAAAGATAGCCCTCAGAATGGGAGAAAATATTTGCAAACAAATCAACAGGCAAAGGATTAATCTCCAAAATATATAAACAGCTCTTGCAGCTCAATAGTAAAAAAAACAAAGAACCCAATCCAAAAATGGGCAGAAGACCTAAATAGACATTTCTCCAAAGAAGACATACAGATGGCCAAGAAGCACATGAAAAGCTGCTCAACATCACTAATTATTAGAGAAATTCAAATCAAAACTACAATGAGGTATCACCTCACACCAGTCAGAATGGCCATCATCAGAAAATCTACAAACAACAAATGCTGGAGAGGGTGTGGAGAAAAGGGAACCCTCTTGCACTGTTGGTGGGAATGTAAATTGATACAGCCACTATGGAGAACAGTATGGAGATTCCTTAAAAAACTAAAAACTGAGTTACCATATGACCCAGTAATCCCACTATTGGGCATATACCCAGAGAAAACCATAATTCAAAAAGACACATGCACCCCAATGTTCATTGCAGCACTATTTACAATAGCCAGGTCATGGAAGCAACCTAAATGCCCATTGACAGGCGAATGGATAAAGAAGATGTGGTACATGTATTACAATGGAATACTACTCAGCCATAAAAAGGAAAAAAATTGGGTCATTTGTAGAGATGTGGTTGGATCTAGAGACTGTCATAGAGAGTGAAGTAAGTCAGAAAGAGAAAAACAAATATCGTATATTAATGCATATATGTGGAACCTAGAAAAATGGTACAGATAAACCGGTTTGCAGGGCAGAAATTGAGACACAGATGTAGAGAACAAACGTAAGGACACCAAGGGGGGAAAGTGGTGGGGGCATGGTGGTGATTGTGGGATGAATTGGGAGATTGGGATTGACATATACATACTAATATGTATAAAATGGATAACTCATAAGAACCTGCTGTGTAAAAATAAAATAAAAATCCAAAATTCCAAAAAATAAATAAATAAGTAAAATAGGGCCCAGGGATCATGATAATAACTCAATTCAAGCTCTAAAATTCCACGATTAATGATTACCTCATTATCTTCCCCAAACTCAGCCCTAACCACACCACTCCCCCATTTAAAAGCTTTCCCATGGCTCCCTTTGGCCTAAACTGAGCCTGGAATTCAAGGCCCTTCCATGTGGTCTGGGCTCTTCCATGCTTTTCAGCCTTAACATTCCTTCCAAGTACCCCTAAACTCCAGCCACTCTGTTTGACATCCCCTTCCCATGAATTCTCCACACTCTTCCTCACCCCTATGACTTTGCCCCAGTATGCACAGATAGGTCCCTTTGCATGAAATGCTCCTCTTTACGGTATCTGCCCAACAAACTCCTATTCATACTGCAAAACCCAGATTAAGTGTTACCTCTTCCATGAAGCCTGCCCTGATCTGCCACATGGAGATACTCTAGAGTCTCCCATCTGGGTTCCCTGAGGCCCCAAGCTTTCCTCCACCACAGGCTTGAACACAGTACATGGGAATGAATGTTTACACAGTGAGTGTCTTCTAACCTGTTTCACTCACTGACCTGAGAGTTCCTTGACAGCAGGAACTGTGTTTTATTCATGATTCACCCCATAGTAGGTGCTCAATAAATGTTCAATAAATAAAGTATCCCATAAGTAAAGTAATCACTTTTAAAAAAAAACCCACAGCTTTGTTTCTGATGGTTTATGGGTCTCAAGACAAAGAGAGCCCTCTCTGGGCCTCAGTGTCCTTAGCTATAAAATGACAAGGCTGAATTTGTTGGCTTCTGAGGACACGACCTTTTCTCTCCCCACAAGCTGTGATAAGCCAGAGACCGCAGTGATGTTGTCAGCTCACTTAAGAACTAAAGAGGAATTGAGACAGAAGAGAGTTAAGCAATCTCCAGGGTCTTACAGCATCTAATGTGGGGTTGGGGTTAGGGTTAGGGTTAGGGTTAGGGTTAGAGTTAGGGCCAACTCTTCACCCCTTCTTTCATTGAGTTTCCTCCAAGCTTATCACCGCCCCCCATTCAGATACAGCACACCCTTCTCGGCACCCACATTGTCACCACACCAGGGAAGAGCACCTCAGACAGAGGGAACAGCCAGTGCAAAAGCTCTTAGTTGGGTGCATGCCTGGCAAGCTGAAGGAGTGGCAGGGAGCCAGCATGACGGGAGCTGAGTGAGCAGGAAGGGAATGGAAATGGTGGATGGAAAGCGCAGGTCCCTACACACAGCGAGCGCTTAGCGAATGATGGCCATGCAGATGTTGATGTGGCAGCCATTGTTGGGACATGTGACCCTGGGGTAGATGTGAAGGATAGACAAGCACAAAGAACAGAGGGCAAAAGCACCAAGGCGTGAACAGGGCCCCACCACCTCGCTAGCCTGGGCCTCCATCCTCTCCTGCCTGGACTGTAACACCAGCCTCCTCTCTGCTCTCCCCACCTCCTTGCTCCCACCCCAGTGAGCAATTGGCCCCTTGACAGGGGAAAGGTATTTTGCAAAAAGCGTTGGGTTTCAGAGCTGGGCAGACCTGGTCCTGGGCAAGTGCATCAGTTTCCCCATCGGTAAAAGGCGCGGGAGGGGTGAGGGGTTGGCACTGAAAGGCTTTAACAAAAGCCATTGGAGGTGGCTGAGCGGCTGAGCTGGTGCTGGTTGCTCCCTGTGAACCTGGGAGGGAGGGTTAATGAAGGCCAAAGTCCTGCTGGCTTCTGGGTCCTCAGGGTACCGCAGTGAATGCCCTGTCTGAGCTCCAGCAAGGCAGTCCCAGTGGGTCTGGGAGCTGCTGGTCTGGAAAGATGCACTTTTTCCAGGGCTGCCAGATGGCAGCTGAGAAAGGGTGGGAGTCGGGGGTGGCACGTGGAGGTGGTCCATTGTGTTCAGCTGGCGGGATGTGTCAGAACGCAGGGCTGGGGGACTTCCCTGGTGGTCCAGTGGTTAAGACTCTGCGCTCCGCACTCCTAATGCAGGGGGCGCGAGTTCGATCCCTGGTCAGGGAACTAAGATCCCACATGCTGTGCGCCGTGGCAAAAAACAAAACATGGGGCTGGGATCCTGGGATCCACAGGGAATGGGCAGACCAAGTGTGAAACTGCCCGACAGACCCCAGGGTCCAGCCCACCTCCAGAATTTCCATCCAGTGACCACAGGCAACCTTGCTGCTGTCTCTCAACCACACTCTTCTCATTGGAAATTGGCGGGTGGAGCCATTCATCATGCAGACAGAGAATTACCGGAGAGAATGACAACTTAGGGTCTTTGTAGGGCCAGATGGGACTGCAAACAAATCAACGAAAAGCAAGAACATGCATAAGTCTTCTTCACACAGAGCTGGCACACAGTAGGTGCACAAGATGCTAGCATCCCCTCTCACCCACACCCCAGAGCTGACTTGCAGGAACAGATGGAATTGAGGCACCTGAAGCCCTTGAAAATAATAATGAGTCATTAAAACAGCCAACACTTGTGTAGCTCTCGCTGTGACCTATGCTATCCCATGCAATAGCACATTTATTCTCAAGTCTGGGAGGCTGGAACTGTCATTATACCTATTATCTGGGTGAGAAAATTGAGGTGCAGAGACATGAAGTTACTTGCATGAGGTTGGGCAGCTCTCGTACCCGGAAGCTCTCCATCACTCTGCCTCTGGGTTTCCTGATAAGCCTGGGTACCACCCAGGTAGAATGGAGACCTGGGAAGAAGGTGGGTCTTCATGCAGGACTTGATCTGAGATGAGGCATCAGCCACTTCCCTCCTCCCACCTCTCCATCACCCCAGCAAGGCCAACGGCCTGACTGTTGCTTAGGAAAGGACAGGGTTAATCTAATTGGAGCCTCCAGACCGTGCACAAGGTGATTCATTTTATTTTTAAAAGCTTAAAAAAAAAAAAAGAACTCAACCTGTCAGGTCTTATTTAGAAACCTGAACATTCCGAAAATATTGACGAAGAGAGGGGACTGCATCCATGAGAAGATTCTCAGCGAGAGGGGTGATGCTAATCCAATGTGACAGGGGTATTTTTTTTCTCAGGCCAGA
Organism: Leucopleurus acutus; assembly: GCF_964270905.1. Lineage (NCBI taxonomy): Eukaryota > Metazoa > Chordata > Mammalia > Artiodactyla > Delphinidae > Leucopleurus > Leucopleurus acutus. Next base: position 66,499,792 of record NC_139158.1, on the reverse strand, counting down.
AAGGCAGAGAGTGCAAATTGCTCTTCTGCGGGTCAGCTAGCTGGGGTGCAAGATCAGGAAGCCATCTGGGGTGGCTGTTGTGGGGTGAGCGCTGGGCTCCGCTCCCTTACCAGCTCCATTTCCCAGGAATGGTTTATCAGACGACTCCATTTTAGTCACAGCATGTCAAAATCACAGAATCTAGAGCATCAGAAATTCATTATTGGTCCAACCTTGTCATTTCTCAAATGGGCAAACTGAGGCCAGAGAAAAGGAGTAAAGCATTTATTCTACCAACCATCAGTCAATCAACAGGTGTTAGAACCTGCATTATGAAGCTGCTCCCCTCCCACCAAGGTGACCAGGGATTTAGAAAGGCAGCTATGGCTCCCTTCATGACTTTGATTTGGATTCAAGTCTCTGCTCCGTGGTCCAGGGCAGGTTATTTAGGCTCTCTGAGCCTCGATTTCCTCCGTAAAATGAGGAAAACAACCCCTAAACCCCGTAGAGTCATTGGGAGAATTAAATAAGAGAAATGTCCGTTCCAGTCTTTGGTTACATGAACAGGCACAGACCCAGGGCAGCTTCACGATTTCCCAAAAAATCACTTGGAAGGACATGGGAATGGCTTACAGGTATTTACACGAAATAAATGAAAATATATGTCCACACAAAGAGCTGTACCTCTATGTTTATAGTAGCTCTATCTATAACCACCCAGAACAACCCAAATGTCCTTCAGCTGGTTAATGTAGAAATAAACTGTGATGTATTCATTCAATGGAATATTTACTACTTGGCAACACAAAGGAAGGTACGGCCAATACTTGCAACAACTGGATGAATCTCAAATGCATTATGCTAAGTGAGAGAAGCCAGACTCAAAAGGGTATCTATCGTATGATTCCATTCATACAGCAATCGGAAAATACAAGAGTAGGAACAGTAATCAGTCAGTGGTTGCCGGGGACAGAGGAAGTGGGGAGAGAATTGCCAGGAAAAGGGCAGGAGGGAAATTTTGGGGGTAATGGAAATGTTCTATATCACGATTGTGATATAGTAACAGGACAGTATATGTTTGTCAGCTCATTGAACTGTATACTCAAAAAGGTGAAACGGATTGCATGTAAATTATAACTCAATAAATCTGACTTAAAAAAAAGTCAAACAAAAGTAAAAAAGCCTAGCTTCAGAAAAGACAAAAAGTGAAGTAGTTTTAGGAATGAACCAGCGAACTTTAACCATCATTTAGAACTTGTGTCAGAGCCAGAAGATTCTAAGTCCCAGGAGAGCATCTGATTGGCTGAGTTTGGGTCCCAGGCCCACCTTAACTAGGGTTGGGCAGGGCCATTTGATTGACAGCCCCATCAAGCCTGTAGAAAAGGGCAGTTTACCCAGAGGCAAATGAGCTGTGTCTACAAAGAGGACTCCATCCACTGCAGAGGCCTGTAGCCTTGGGGTTTATTATCCTGGATACTGAGCTCTGCCTTTGCAGGAATGAGACTAAAACTTGCATCTTCTGTGACGATGGGACATGGTGATGGCAGACTCCCCTCAGATGTGAAAGTTGGGTTTCAGACTAATGGGGTCGAGCTGAGTGCTGCTGCAGACCTACAAACACTGGGTTCGGACAATCTCTTGAGTGGCTCATCAAACAGGCGGGAGAAACAATGATTAGTTCAGCCACACAAGTGTTCAATTTAGCTGGACAAGCTCAGCCACTGCCCTAGACAGTCATTTATTTCCAAGAAAGAAAGTGTGTTTGATCCTTATTGACTGAGCGGGGTGTGTCAAGCAGACACAACCAATGACCTAGCCTCAGTGGGGGAGATGCAGGGTAATGCTACAGAATCCAGTGGTTCATCCCCCATGTCTTCACAGACCCAAACGGCCATGGGGGCTTAGCCAGGCCCCCATGCCAAGGCTTAACTCCCCTGGCATGAAGTTCCAGCAGTATGGATTACAGGTATGGACTTCAGAGCAATCGCTCTGCCCCTTCTAAACTGTGTGACCTTGGGCTAATCACTTCACCTCTCTGACCCTCCTTTTAACACAGTAAAAATTTTTCAAGCACTTTCTTGGATTTCACTGGGATTAAGTGCTCCAGAAGCATTTAAAGACATAAACAGGATTGTGACGTAAACAGAAACTCAGTGTACCATTCTCAAAATTCCGAATTTCAGATGTGGGAACACTTGTGAATTTCTCCTCTACTCATGTGCTGTGATCCTGGGTTTGGTTTTGTAAGATTGTGCCAGTACTAACAAAAGGGTTTTTTTATGGGCTGATTATGGATTTTGTTTGGTTTTTTTTTGGAGGAGGGCGGCCGGCAGATTTCCTTTCTTTTTTTTTTTTCTCAGTCTATATTTTTTCTACCTTCTTTGCCAGAATTTCTTTATTTTGGAGTATTCCTATTTTTATAAAAGCTCAATTCTAAATGTAAACAGGTTATTCTTTTTCTCTTGAAAAATTAATCTTTAATTACCAAAGGGATACATAAAAACACTTACCCCCTTAAAAATTTTCCACCTTCCAGGAAATACTGAAACCACCTTAAATCACAACGACCTACCCCTTAATTATGGCCCCAATACTCCTCCCATCACCGTCAGCAATTTGGAGAGAATTTTTCCAAACCTTCTTTTGTATACTTGTTTACATATTTTACATATATTTACTTATTTGTTCTCATGGGAAATGAACAGTCTTGTGGAATCATAACCTACGTAATGTCCTACAATTTACTTTCTTTGCTCAACATTATGACTTGGAATTGTTTTCATTGTCCATACACAGAGGACTACTTCTTCTGGTTTTTAACTGCCATATAATATCCCCAGGCATGGCTTATTAATTCATCCCCCTTTGCTGGGCACTTAGGTTGTGGCCAGTTTTCACCAGAAGGAATAATGATGTAAAGACCCTCCCTTTACAGACCCTTTGGGCACACGTGCAAGTATTTCTCTTCGGTTTAATTTGAAAATGGGACAATATTTGCAGGGCTTTCAGAGCTTTATTCTTGTGTTTTGTTTTTTAAATCCACTTTCATTTTAAAAAACCATGTTGTTGAGATATAACTTACACCCCATAAAATTCATCCATTTATAATGTTCAATTCAATGGTGTTTAGTATATTCACATATTTGTGCACCATCACCACAGTCTAATGGTAGAACATTTTCCTCACCCTCCCAAAGAAACCCCAAGCCCATTAGCAGTCACTCTCCATCCCCCCTCCCTTCAGTCCCTGACAACCACTCATTCACCTTCTGTCTCTGTGGAGTTGCCTGTTCTGGGCATGTCATATAAATGGAATCACAGAACATGCGGTCTTCTGAGACTGGCTTCTTTTCCTGAGCGTAATGGTTTGGAAGTTCCTCCATGTTGTAGATGCATCACTACTTCATTTTTTTTAATTGTCAAATAACCCTTTTTTGAGTGTTTATTCTCTACCAGGCATGGTGTTAATCCTCACAAAAAGCCTGAGAAGTAGGCATGATTATTATCATACCCATTTTACAGATGAGGAAACTGGGACTTGGAAATGCTGTCACTTAGCCAAGATCACACACAGGAAAGTAAATGGCAGAGCTGGCTTTGAACCCAGGTGTGTTGAGTCCCCATACCTGTGTCCTTGCAGCTGAACTGCACTGCTGCTAAAAGAAGCAGGGAGGGAGTGAAAAGTGTCTCAGGGGCTCAGTGGGCAGAGCACAAAGTCCCTTCTACTCATAGGATGCCTCTGGGTCACTATCATGACCGCTGATGATTGCCCCATGAGGCTGGACTATTTACCCAACTCCAGACGGCCCTAGACCTTACCAATGTCAGAGCTCCTGCACCTGCTTGTGCAGCTTTTCTGCCGTCTCCCTCTCTCTTGGCACTTCCCACCTCTAGTGTTTCTTCTCTCCAGTCCTAATGTCTTAACGTCTAACCTTTAGGGGCTGTTACTTCCGTGACAGTGTTACGCCTTTGCTAGGATTGTATGCCAAGTAAGTGATAATTGGTTGTGAGTAAGGGTCTGAAGTGGGTTTTCCTATGATTAAAGCAAATCTTGCTGCCTGAAATGGTCAGGACTCCACTCCCCCAAAATCCTAAAACTCTCCATTCCCCGGAGTGTCTGGAGAGTTAAGAACTGTAACCACATAATGGTGACAACAATAATAGAATCAAGTTACTCTCCTTGGGCGGGGAGTAACTTGGGAGGGGCTTTCACGTCTTTGGGTCTCCTCTTCTGAGCCTGGGGGTGGAGGAGAGTTGTCCCTTTTTATGGGAGATTAAGACTTGAGGCCAGGGGCTTCCCTGGTGGCGCAGTGGTTGAGAGTCCGCCTGCCGATGCAGGGGACACGGGTTCGTGCCCCGGTCCGGGAAGATCCCACATGCCGCGGAGCGGCTGGACCCGTGAGCCATGGCCGCTGAGCCTGCGCGTCCGGAGCCTGTGCTCCGCAACGGGAGAGGCCACAACAGTGAGAGGCCTGCGTACCGCAAAAAAAAAAAAAAAAAAAAGACTTGAGGCCACACAGCCAGTGAGAGGGAGAGCAGGGTTGCAGCCTAGTGCTCTCGGACCCCATGTCAACCCCTGCCACACCAACTCACCCTGGTTCCATTGTACGAGTCTCATGTCTCACCCCATTCCCAGTTACAACGCAATGCCCTGTTGCCAAGTTAAATAAAAGCACCTTTCTACCTTTTCAAAATTGAGAGTAGAGGTACAGGCCAGGACTTGCTTTTCTATTGTGTTTGGAGGTCCCACCCTGACTCTGCCCTAACTTGCTGTGTGATCTGGAGAAAGCTATTTGCCCTCTCTGAGGCTCAGCAGTGAGTCTGCCTACTCCTGGGATTGTAGGAGATATGACTGGAGAGTAAGTTGGGCCCAGACCTCTCATCTCTGGTGGAGGCAACAAGAATTGAAAGATGCCCCAGCACCATGCCCTGGCTCCTGGTCCTGCCCCAGGCACCACAAATCCTGCCAACCAAGGCTCTGGGGTAACCCCCTGAGTCTGGCCCAAGCTTGAATAAGTCTCTCTCTCTCTGTCTGTCTCTCTCTCTCTCTGCCGCAGGTCACTTATTCATTCAACAGACATTTATTGAGCAGCCACTAAGAGCCAGGCGGGCAGTGGGAGACAGAAAGACAGACAGACAGACAGACAGACACACACACACACACACACACGCACGCACGCACGCACACATTGGTCCTTATACAACGCAGACTGTGACTGTGTCCTGTAGGTACTGGGCATGAGGGAAGGGAAATCCTGCTCTAGGAGGAAGTGGCCTTTGGAGGGGCGTGAAGCCTGGGTGAAATTTTGATAGGTGAAGAGGGGAGGGCGTCTCTGACGGCACACCTTGAGCAAAGGCTTGGAGGTAGATAATTGCAGGGTGCATTTGGGGGCCGGTAGTGTGTCTGGTGAGGCTGGAGGATACAAATGTGGGAGATGCGATTGGAGGGTAAGCTGGGCCAGAGCTGCAGGGCCTTGAATGCCAGGCTGAAGAGCTCATACCTTCCCCCAGGGGTTTCAGAAGGAGAGGAACAAGCTCAGATCACTTCTCAGAAGACTCTCTTTGGCCATACCTCCTCTCTATCTCACATCAGCCCCAGGAGGGCTGGGTTGTGATTCCTGCTTTTACAGAAACAGAAACTGAAGTTTCAGAGAAATGAACTGAAGTGCGCATGGCCCCTAGAGCTCGAGTGGCAGAGTTGGGGCTGAGACCCTATGCTGGGGGCAGGGAGTTGGGAGGGGGGCACATTGTAAGGGTGGAGCTGAGGACACCATGGCCAGGTCAGCTTTTCCATCTGCAAAATGGACACATTGGGAGGGCCCTCCCAAGTCAGGTGCCCTGCTCTCTGCTCCCCACAGCCTGGGACACCCAGGTCCTGCCTCGGAGAGGCCACCCACCATACTCCCTCTCAAAGGGCCTAAAAGGTCATGCCTGCCCCTTGACATTTTCCCTAAGTCCCCTGTCCTAACACCCCTCCTTCAGCCCCTCCCACCTCAGGGCATTCTGCTAGACGCTGCTCATTTGCCATTAGTCACCAGCTGGTAGAAAAGCTGAGACCATTTCCTTATTACGGCCCCACCCACTACCGCCCAGCCCTCCCTCCCCTCCCAGCTCAGCCATCCAGGGCCATCTCTGCTCTGGGGGTCCGTTGTCCTTAGGGAATAGCTGAGCCCAGCCAGGGCTTGGGAGCCCAGCTGCGCTGTAACCTCAGGCAGTTTCCCCAACCTCTCTGAACCTTAATCCTTTTCCTTTTCTTCCCTTCCTTCCTTCTTTCCATTCTTCCTTTTACTCTGACTCATCCCTCCCTCTCTCATGCCATAGACATTTATTGAACATCTACAGTACACCAGACACCCATGGGTCACAAGCATGGACCACTGCTCTTGGAGGCCTCACTTGCCAAGAGCTGTAAGATTAGACAGGACCCAGGCCCCTGAGACCCCATCCCTGGGTGGGCAGGAATGGGGTTGGGGGGTGTGGGATAGGACTGACCTCTGAACCCTGGAAGAGCCAGCCCAGGCTTTTGAACCAAGCCCAAGTTCCATGCCCCGACTTACTGACTGTGTGACCTTGGGCAAGTCACTTCACCTCTCTGAGCCCCAGTTTCCCCATTTAATAAATGACTAGGGCTTCCCTGGTGGCGCAGTGGTTGAGAGTCTGCCTGCCGATGCAGGGGACACGGGTTTGTGCCCCGGTCCAGGAAGATCCCACATACCACGGAGCGGCTGGGCCCGTGAGCCATGGCCGCTGTGCCTGCGCGTCCGGAGCCTGTGCTCCGCAACGGGAGAGGCCACAACAGTGAGAGGCCCGCGTACTGCAAAAAATAATAATAATAATAAATAAATAAATAAATAAATGACTAAAATCATATTGTGAGATTTAAACGGAATATCTGACTGGTAATGGGTTATTCCAAAGTTCTAAAAATTCACCTTTGTCTCCACCTCAAGGCCTGGAAATCCTTATGGAATGAAGGACTGATCCCTCGAATGGGGGAGTTCAGGCATCAATCAGTGACCCTGGGTCCAAGACTTACTTACGAGGCAGGGAGTTCTTCTAAGAAACCCCCAAATATTATAGAATATACAAATATTCTACCTTGTTTGCAACCTGCTTCACCTACGCACGTCAGAATCTCCCTTTTGTGGGGGAAGGGGAGTCTTGACTCTTGATGACATCATCATAAAAAGTTTTAGGTGGCATTTACTGAGCACTTACTATGTGTCCCCCACTGCACAGACATTATCTCTAAATCCCAGAAGTGGTGATTCTTATTGTACCTGCTTTATAGATAAGGAGATTGAGGTTTGGTCAGGTCTAGTAATTTACCCAGGATCACACGTCAGGAATGACCTCAGCTGTGCCCTGCCCTGCACTTCCCCTGTAAGGGATGATGAAGGGTCACCTCCTGCACTGTCTGGGGACCTTGAGCTCACAACCACCCTCCCTGGGCCTCAGTTTCCCCCTCAGTAAAATGGTTTTGAATTTTTACTTGCACAGTGAGGTAAGACGAGGCAGGGTTTCCCAACCCTCCTGAGCAGATGGGAAAACTGTGGCCCAGAGTGAGGCAAGGGCCCCCTGGTCACCAGGCCTGGAATCCAGGTCTTTGGGCTCAGCCTGTGGTCTGGTCTTTATCGATTGTCACTCCTAGGAAGCCAGTTCTGACTCAGACAGCCCTGGGATTGCTTAAGAGCCTGAATCACTTAGGTGGTCATAGTTCTATAGAAACAGGGAGAGGAAAGAAGAGGCGGCAGCTGGCGTGGTCAGGGACGGGTCTCGGGCTCTGTACCAAGCCCCATGCAGGGCACCAGGAACAACCTGATGGGTAAAAAGCTTCCAGTGTATTCCTGCCCTCCAGGGAGCTCCCAAGTGGGGGTCATAAAGGGAGATTAGTACCAAGTGGAGAAGAAATGTCATTTCCAAACGGAAAAGAATGGACAAAGGCAAAACCCATCCTTTCATGTGGGGCAGGTCTGACTCTTGTAGAAACGCTGAGACTGCAACCTTCCTTCTGCAGAGCCTGACTGTCTCCGGGCCTCCTGTTTCTCTTTGAGGTCCCTACTCTCAGAGCCAGGTTCTGGGACACATGGCATTTTTGCTTCAAAACTCAGAGGCCCCAGTTATTGAGTGATCACTATGTACTAGGTGCCCAAACTCAGCCATTATGGTTGAGTCTTACTCCAGGCCTGTGAGGGAGGAATTCTTTTCCTCATTTTGCGGAGGGGGGAGACTGAGGCCTGGAGAGCCAAAATACCTGCCCATGGCTACACAGTGTGATCTCAAACCCTGGCTTCTTGACTGACGTTCATGCACCCCACTCCTTCCTTTCAGCTCTCGCTAGCTGTAGGGAACACTTTCTACAACAATCTATAAGATGGGGCAATGACAAGGTTCACCCATCGGGCTATTTGATGGGTCAGCAGGGCCCCAAACTGTTGTAAGTTTGTTCACTAAGACCTCAGGCAGGGTCCATTTGACTCAGGGACACACATCTACTAAAACAACACAGGTTTGTTCCCTGCGCTGTGTCACACAGGAATGGAAACTGGGGCCAATTTTGTAGCCTAATCCATCCATAAATATGGAACTTACTCTGGAAAAAGGGCTGGAGGAGGCTCACAGGCCCCTGCCTCTCCAAGGACCCTCCCTGTTCAGGACTTGTGGTGGCTAAGAACCATAGGAGGCTGGGGGACCAGAGGGAGAAGAATGGGTGATCCCCCCATCCCCTAGGGTGCTAGGAGTGAGAGGTCAGAGGTTGAGTCCCTGGGACGTTGGCTTTGTTTCCTTCTGGCACAGGCTGGACCTGAAGGAACATCATCAGTAGAGGGAGGGAGTGGGGGAGGGGTAAGTGGATGGATGGATGGATGGATGGATGGATGGATGGGTGAGTAGATGGATGATTGAATGATTAGATGGATGGACGATTAGATGGATAGAGGGATGGATGAGATAGAGGGATGTCTCTGGATTTTGCGACAGAGACAGGTGTGTTGTGTCTGTCTTTGTGGGTGTGTCTGCATGTTTGTACATGAGGCCATGTCTGTCTGTGTGTCCGTCTCCCAGTATCTGCACCTTTGTGTGTCTGTAAGTGCCCCAATCTGATTTTGTGTCCACCTCTGGTGGTGTGTGGTCTGTGTGTCTATGAGCTGGGTGCATCCGGACACCTGCTTATATGTGTGTAGTTCTTGGTGGGTACCTGTCCGTGTGTGTCTGGCTGTGGCTATGTACAGGCATGTCTCTGATTTTAATCTGATTTTCTGTCTACGTCACCGTGTCTGTGTGTCCAGGTTTACTTGTCGTATCTGTCACAGTGTGTCTGTGTCTCTGTGCGTCCACAACCCTACGTCCCTGATTGTGTGTCTGTGTCTGCTCCATATGTATCTTTATCTGACGGTGTATGTGTCTTCTTGATCCCGGGTCTGACCTGACTGCGGGTCCATGTCTGTGTATCCAAGTATGCCTGTGTGTCCTGGTGCAATTGTGTGTCTGTATCTGTGTGTGTTTCTGTATCCAGGGGTCTCTGTTACCCAAGATCTGACTCTATGTATCCAGGTGTGTCTGGGTGTCCTGGTCTGTGTGTCCCCGTGGCTGCCGTCCCAGCCCTGCTCTGTTTCCCCAGGGGGCGCCCTTGCCCAACCTTCACTTCCTCCCTCGTCTCCTGACCCCCGGGTGCGCCCCAGCCGGCTGGTGGAGAGGAGCGTGGACCCAGACAGGACACCGCCTCCCCGCCAGGTCCCCGCCTTCCCGCAAGGCCCCGCCCCTAGCCCGCCCCTAAGCGGGCTATAAGTTCACCGTCGGTCTCAGCCTGTGCATTGCCCGTTGCTAGTGGTCTGCATTTGGAGAGTCCTGCCACGGGTCTGAAGAGCACAGCCACCACCCGACCATGGCCGAGGGTGAGTATCAGGGTCAGTGCAGTATCAGGGTCAGCGCCGCTGCGACCGCTCAGGGGCCCCGGGTCCAGCCATCCTTACCTGATCTCTGTGGTCCCACCGGTGCAGTGGGGGTCAGGACCGGGCTGGGCTCAATCCCTAAGTCCTCGATTTGGAGCGCAACAGGTGGGCTGGGCTGGGTGAGAGGTGCCGGGCTCCCAGTCCTGGCTCTGCTTGGGGCCTCAGCTTCCCCATCCCCAGGGCATAGTCATTAACCTCTGCCTTCCTGGATCAGATGAGGCAATGGAACACGAAGGCATGTTATGAACGGTAAAGTACTGTGTTAGCAGACCATTGTCACTTGTCCTCCGTCAGTTAGTGGGAGCTGGCTCCCTGCTGCATGCCAGGCGTGAAGCTGTACAGAGGGTGCTGGCCTGGGCTCAAGTACTTAGTTTTGGTTAGTCCGCGGTGGTGTGTAACCCAAGCCTGGCTGTCTCCTTGGCCTTGGGGGCCAGAGAGGAGCTCCCAGCATCCTATGGGGGAGAGGCCTGAGAGCAGACTTGCTTTCCTAGGTCCCTCCCTGCCCTCAAGTTCTGCAACCCTGGTCCTTGGCCACTGGTTGAGTCTCAGTTTCCTCTCCTGTAAAACATGGACAGTAATGCCAGTCCTCAGTACATCTGTAAAAGGACTGGAGAAGGGGCTCAATTCATTTCCTACACACACACACACACACACACACACACACACACACACACACACACACACACGGCAGGGCTACAATTTCAGAGGAGGGATTTCTACAATGGGAGATGCGCCTGTACTAATGCTGCTGGACTCAGCATCCTGGCTGACTCTTGGGTCAAGTCCATTTGGAGGTGGCCTCTGCACCACCGCAGCCCCCAGGAAGGAGGGTGGGCAGAGCGAACATGGAGAGGGACCCGGGGCGTGTGGAGCAGGAACAGCAGGAGGAACCACCGACGTGCCCGACCTGCTGTGTGATCTCGGGCCACCTTTGTCCCTCTCTGGGACCCGGCTCCCCAACACATGCGACCGAAAGCCAGCTCAGGGCTGGCTGTGACGCGTCACCTAGGCGGCCACTTGTGCCCCATGCAGTTTCCCACCCTGTCCCCAAGAGTGGGGTTCAGTAGACCTGGGGGACTCTGGAGATGCCAATTATGATAAGCCCCCTGCCCCATTGCCAGAGTGGCCACTTCCTACAGGGGTCCCGGTGGCCTGGAAGACCTCGGGTCCTTTCTCAGTGCAGAAATCCTGAGATCCTAGACCCCAGTGTTTCTGCACCTCTAGAGCTGGGCATGATTTCTGGAAATCTTTCTTCAGACAATAGAGTGAGAAAGCGCTGCATCTGCCCCAGACCAGGGACTGACCATCTCCCTAAGGTCTCCTAGGGGGACAACAGTGGCCTCTTTCTTGCTTAAGCTCTCTGGAGTTGAAGTTTCCCAAAACAGTAACAGGCCAGCAGGAAGTTCTTCCCTGTGGCTAGCGGAGGTCTCTCTTGCTGTGATTGCAGGGGCCTCAACTTCCCCCAGGTCGCCTCCTAGGCTTGAAACAACACGGGATGTGGGCGGGGGATGGGAGGGGTGGAGGGGGTCCGGGGGATGGACAACAAATCCTGAGCTGTGAGTGAGGTTGTTACCAGTGCGGGCTCCCGAATCTACAGCCCTGGATTCAAACCCCAAAGCTTCAGCTTGTGCTTGCCGTGAGACCTGGGGCCGTGTAATGTCTCTGCCTACAAAGTGAAGGTAGTGGTAGTAGCTGTGTAGGTGGGTAGTTGTGAGGTTTAAGTGGAGATAATCCATGTCAAAGCCCTCGGCAGTTACTGGGCAATTCGCACCTCATTTGGGGGCTATTCCATGGCGGAAGGGAGGAGACCTGCATGTATGTCCCTGTGGAAGGACCCACTTGCTGGGTGAATTTGGCAAATCCCTGCCCCTGGGCCTCAGTGGGACCACATATTCTTAAGGGCCCCATAATTCTGAGCATCTCCCTTGCCCACTCCTCTCACCCTACGGTCCCCCTAATCTTGACCTTGATTAGGTCAGATTGAACTTGCCGAGGTTTATGAGATTTGACCCTCACTCTCCCATCACCCCAATCCCTCCCCTTGTCTTCAGCTCCCTCTGAAAATATGGGAAAAGAGAACTTTCGCATATCAAACTTTTGCCCTGGGCTTGGCCCTGGGGAAAGGGTGTCCTCTGCTAGACCTCACAGCAGCCCTTTGATGCTTCAGAAAAGGAGGCACAGAGAGGGAGAGACACCTTCCCCAGGATCACACAGCGGCACAGCAGAACTGAAACTCAGGTCCAGAAGACTCCAAAACCTCTGTCATTGAAAAAAATTTATATTATGGAGAATAATGAACATACAGAAAAGTAGAGAGAACAGTAGAATAAATGCCTATGTTCTCGTCACCTGGTCCCAACTACCACCAACTTATGGCTACTGTTGCCTCCTGCCCTCACACCCCACAACCCATTATTTGGAAACAAATCCCAGGCATCACATCATTTCATCCGTAAATATTTCAATATATCTCTCCAAAGAATAAGGACTCCTTTTGAGACATACACAAATTAAAAATTCCTTAATATCACCATTATACATCAGTATTCAAACTTCTAATTGCCTCATGCATGTAATAAATAGTTTTTAAAATCAAAATCCAAATAAGCGTCACACAGCACAGTGGGTTGTATGTGTTTTAGGTTTCTCTTAGTCTATAGGTTATCCCTTCAACTTTTTGTTCTTGTCTTTTCTGGGGTTTTTTTGTAATTTATTGGTTAAAGAAACCGAATACTTTACCTATAGTGTCCCAGAGTATGAATTTTGTGGATTGCTTCCTGGTTCTGTGTTTACATCTTCCTCAGTCCTCTGTATTTTCTGGAAATTGGAAATTGAACCTAAAAGGCAAAGCCTGTGTAATTAATCGATACCGAGCACCACCCCCCTTTTTACCGAAAGAGCCCTCCAATCACAATAGACTAGCTCGTGTTTAGTAGGCATTCATTATGAGCCAGGCACCGGGCTAAATGGCTCACCACAGCCCTGTTAGGTGGGTCCTGCTGTCCCCACCTGTGGACACATGGGGAAAAGTGAGGCCCAGAAAAGCTGAGTTGCCTGAGGGTCCACGGCTGGGAGGTGCAAAGCTTCCCCACTTGCCGCAGTGCACGCAACCTGTGATTAAGAGCTGGGGAGGGAATTCCCCATCGGTCCAGTGGTTAGGACTCCAGGCTTCCACTGCAGTGGGCCCAGGTTCAATCCCTGGTCTGGGAACTAAGATCCTGCAAGCCGCGCAGCATGGCCAAAAAAAAAAAAAAAGAGTTGGGGAGATTCAGGCCCAGTTAGCCCCTGGGGGACAGGGCGGGTGGGGATTGGGAAGGCTGGCTCCTGGGGGGGCGCCCTGAACCCCTCACGTCCAGGGAGCTCAGGGCTCACAGCTGGCTGAGGGATGGAACCACGGCTCAAGATCTGTCTCCACAGATCTTGTTCTGGAGAGATGTGACCTGGAGCTGGAGGCCAATGGCCGTGACCACCACACGGCTGACCTGTGCAGGGAGAAGCTGGTGGTGCGACGGGGCCAGCCCTTCTGGCTGACGCTGCACTTCGAGGGCCGAAACTACGAGGCCGGCGTGGACAGCCTCACCTTCTGTGCCGTGACTGGTGAGTCCCACGCCCGCACCTCCCTGTTCTGTGGTTTCGTTGTCCCCTGACAGACCATGGGACAGGTGACGCCGTTCCTCTTCACCCCCTGAGAAATTCCCAGCAGTCATAACCCATTTTACAGATGAGGGAACTGAGGCCAGAGAGTGCAGAGATGTCTCCGCAGGCCCTCAGTCTTGTAGATAAGTCTGTGCTTCTGGACGCCTGGGTTCCTGACAACCTGTTGTCACTAGGATTGAGGGGGAGGTTTGCCGCCACACGGGTCCATCAAGGTCCTGCCTGCCTTTTCCCACATGAGAACAACTTCCCAATTCTTATCAACAGCCACCCCCACAAACCCACGCAACCTGATGAAGCCTCTGGGATCAGGCCCAAAGAGGGTCTGGTTGGTGGAGAGAACCCCAGCTGCTCCAGCCCTCTGAGTGGGCAGTTTTATGTTCCCCTGGTTCTTTCTCTAAGCCTTGGGAGGCTGCCTCAGGCTCAGGAGCTGGACAGACAGACCTGGGTTCTGGTGTGGACCAGACTGCCTACCGGCTGTGTGACCCTGGGCAAGTTGCTTAGCCTCTCTGAGGTAAAGCGCTCCTGGTGGAAGGTAGTTAGGTGAGAAGGGCCTGACATGAGGGAGTGCTCTGCAGATGTTAGCAGCTGTTTGCTGGTCTTGCTCCAGGGACTCCAGTGATGGATGAAGGGACATTGAGGCCCCAACCACCCCATCCCCAGATGCCCAGTGTCCAGTCTTCTTTGCTATTCCCAGGAAAGTGGCCTTAAATGCCAAATCCCTGGGTTTGGCTTCTGATGGGAACCACTCCCTTGAGGTCAGAGAGGGGCCGCCTGGCTGGGACTCTGGCCCAAGTGTGGGAAAGGTGAGCTCTAGCTCTTTCTGAGGTCTCTGAGGTCAGAGAGCAAGAAGGCTGAGGCCCGTACTACCTGGGAGGCCGTTTGATAAAGCTTATCACAGTGCCTGCAGACCGGCCGCGGATATCCCCTTCATCCCTTTCCTTCCTCCCCCTTCCCTTCTGGCAGGAACACACCTACTAGCCAGGGCACCCCCCCACACACATACCCAGCATCCTTGGGGTTCTTCCAATAAATCTGAGGGGCCTCCTGCAAGTCTCTGATCTTTCCAGCCTCAGTTTCCCCCTCTGTAAAGTGGAAGGCTGAATCCATGGCAGTTAAGGGCTGGGTGTGGTGCCCTGAGAAGTGTCAGGCTTGGCTTGATGAAAATCACATCTATGGTGTATGCATACTCATCCTGAATCCTTCTGTTCTGGAAGCATAACTAACACCCATTTTACAGATGAGAACTCTGAGGCTCAGAAAGGTCAAGTTACTTGCCCAGGTCACACAGTAAGTTAGGGACACAGCAGGATTGAAACCCTGACCCTAGAGTTGAGGCTTTTCATTGATGTGATCTGAGAGCAGGGACATTTACTTGTTCACCACAAGTGCCTGCCGGCCTCAGTTTATTCCTCTGTGAAATGGATGGTCGATGAACTGCCAACTTGGGTATTTCCCATCTCTTTTTCCTTCTTTCACTTTCAAGGTGTCCGAATTTCTTTCTCCTTCTTCTCCATTTGTCTAGGTAGCCTGACACTAGGTCACGAGGCCCCAAGTTCAGGGTTGGGGCCACGGGGGAGGCAGGCAGCTGACCTTCCTACTCCAGCAACTAATCTCTGTTCTCCAGTCTCTGCCAACTTATCTCAAATCATAGCCAACCTGCCCTGGTAACGTCCACAGCCCCCGGGGCAGCCACAGAAGGCACTGTATCTCTGGGTGCACTCGGCCTCCCTGTCTGAGCTACCAAGACCCTCCTGTGGGCTGGGGAAGCTGAGAAACAATACCAGGAAGCGGGGCCTTCTGCCTTGAGACCTGGCTTTGGTCAGCCCCCGACCCTGGGGCTGGCCTGGGCACCCTGCCCTAGTGTTGGAACATTCTAGCTTATGATCAGCCTGTCCTACCTCTTCAGGGAAACTGAGGCCCAGAGAGGGGAGAGAGCTGGCGAAGGTCATTCAGCAAATGGGGTGTGTGACCTGACCCCACCCATGCCCAGATGCCATGCATTTCACCCTGACAATTCGAGGCCGGACAGGCTCTGCTGTGGGGTACAGACCACAGCAGACAAGCACCACCCTTGTGAAGGAATAAAGCTCTGCTTCCCCCCAAGGCGGGCCGGGGTTGGGAAGGTGGGTCGGGTGAGAGTGAGGTCATCCTGAAGCAGTGAAAAGAAGCCTTCTGCAGCTAATAGGAGGCTTGACTCTGGAAGGTTCCCCTCATCCACCCCACCCAGGCCCTCACTGCCGTGGTCGGGGTAGTGGCCAGGACCCCTCAGGTCTCCAGGGCCATTTACCCAGGGGGGTCTCTGCGGCGCCTCTAGCCCCACAAAGAGTACCGCATGGAACCGCAGCCAAGGAGTTTTCTAAGCCAGTTTATGTGAGCAGCAGTGGGGCCGGGGGGCAGCCCGTCCGCATCCCATCCACCAGGACCCCTCAGAAGAAAGGGGTGTGTAAGTGCGTGTATGTACAGGGTTGCCGCGGGACAGAGAGAAAGGGAAATGTGTTTCCTGGCCTGTCCCTGAGGGTGGTGTATCAATAGTGGTGGTGGCTATGGTACCTGGCCCAGGCCGTTACCATGGAGACCAGATCATTGATCATCCAAACAGAGTCTTTTCTGAGAATGAAAGGGGTGCCATTAAGAATTATGCTGGATAAACAAATGGGACCTAATGAAGCTTCCAGGCTTTTGTACAGCAAAGGAAACCATAAACAAGACCAAAAGACAACCCTCAGAATGGGAGAAAATATTTGCAAACGAAGCAACTGACAAAGGATTAATCTCCAAAATTTATAAGCAGCTCATGCAGCTCAATAACAAAAAAACAAACAACCCAATCCAAAAATGGGCAGGAGACCTAAATAGACATTTCTCCAAAGAAGATATACAGATTGTCAACAAACACATGAAAGGATGCTCAACATCACTAATCATTAGAGAAATGCAAATCAAAACTACAGTGAGGTATCACGTCACACTGGTCAGAATGGCCATCATCAAAAAATCTAGCAACAATAAATGCTGGAGAGGGTGTGGAGAAAAGGGAACCCTCTTGCACTGTTGGTGGGAATGTAAATTGATACAGCCACTATGGAGAACAGTATGGAGGTTCCTTAAAAAACTACAAATAGAACTACCATATGACCCAGCAATCCCACTACTGGGCATATACCCTGAGAAAACCAAAATTAAAAAAGAGTCATGTACCAAAATGTTCATTGCAGCTCTATTTACAATAGCCCGGAGATGGAAACAACCTAAGTGTCCATCATCGGATGAATGGATAAAGAAGATGTGGCACATATATACAATGGAATATTACTCAGCCATAAAAAGAAATGAAATTGAGCTATTTGTAATGAGGTGGATGGACCTAGAGTCTGTCATACAGAGTGAAGTAAGTCAGAAAGGGAAGGACAAATACCGTATGCTAACACATATATATGGAATTTAAGAAAAAAAAAATTATCATGAAGAACCTAGGGGTAAGACAGGAATAAAGACACGGACCTACTAGAGAATGGACTTGAGGATATGGGGAGAGGGAAGGGTAAGCTGTGACAAAGTGAGAGAGAGGCATGGACATATATACACTACCAAACGTAAGGTAGATAGCTAGTGGGAAGCAGCCGCATAGCACAGGGAGATCAGCTCCGTGCTTTGTGACCTCCTGGAGGGGTAGGATAGGGAGGGTGGGAGGGAGGGAGATGCAAGAAGGAAGAGACATGGGAACATATGTATATGTATAACTGATTCACTTTGTTATAAAGCAGAAACTAACACACCATTGTAAAGCAATTATACTCCAATAAAGATGTTAAAAAAAAAAAAGAATTACGCTGGGACCACAGGCATAAAATGAAACTATCCTGGGAAAACTGGGATGTATAGTCACCCCAACTTTACCCCTTTCGGTCTCAGTTTCTGTATCTGTGAAGTGATTCAATTGAGCTAGACAATTACCGCATTCCACTCCAGTCTCAAAATCTGTTATTTGGCCTGAGAATTCTGATTTGTAATATGGTCTCTTTGGATGACGCTGGGGGTAGTTCATATTTACTGCATAATTACTATGTGCTAGTCACTACTTTAAACTCTCACTGATTCTTCTAAACAGCGTTAGAGGTGGTAGTGACAATAATTAATAATAACTATCATGTATTGAGCACTTACTATGTGCCAGGCACCTTGCAATGTGCTTAACAAGCATCACCTTCTTTGAGCCTCACAATGACCTTATGAGGAGGTATTGCAATTGACCCCATTTTACAGGTAAGGAAACTGAGGCACAGAGAAGCTAAATAGCTTGTCCAAGGCCACAGAGCCAGTTTCAGACCTGGAGTCGAACCTTTCCAGGCGTGTAGTCTAAGCCTGTTTTCTTCTTTGATGAGAAAATCGCAGATCAGAGAGGCCTGGTGACTTAGCCCAGGTCACACAGCACTCAGGGTCTAAGTGGTGGAACCAGACCTAGGCTGGCTCTCGGGCCCCAGTGCTGCCCCACTTCTCCCCTAAATACTGGCTCTGGAAGACAGGGAGCATTTAAAGGCTTACAGCTGGCTCCTGGCACTCAGACAAGGCCCCAGAGGCCTGTGTCATGCCAGTTAGTTCATAGTTATATTTGGGCCTGGGAGTGGGTGGGGCTGGCAGGTAGCCCCTCAGTGAGCAGGGCCCCATATTGTCAGTAGTGAGGGGGGGGGGAGAGCTGCAGGGAGGGAGATGCAAGAATAAACAGAAAGCCTCCCGAGCAGCCGCCCAACCAGGCAGGGAAGGTTTTGTTTCTTCTCTCTGCCGCCCAAGTCCAGAAAGATTGACCAGCACCCCTCACCCTCCCCATGACTCAGACCTGCCTACATGGGCTAGGCCCTGCCCTCCAACTGAAAAAGAGCTAGTTCAAGACAGGCTCTCACCACACTGAGCCCTGAAACCCCCCCACTAGGGAGCCTCCCTTTTGGAAATGAGAGGCACCTTGGGGGCAGCCCAGGGCCTAGAGATGTGGGCTCAGATGTTAGCTTTGCTGCAGACCCCTGGGATGTTCTTGGGAGAGCCCTTCTCTCTGAGCCTCAGTTTTCCCTCCTGTACAAGGGGTCTTGGGAGAAGCAGGAAGTGCCAAGGTGCTTTGTAAAGTGTAAAAGGCTGTAGGGAGGTGAGGGGTAGTTCTGGCTCTTCGTGGCTGCCTATGGAGATACAGAGGCAAAGTTGGAGGGGCCCTTGGGAGATAGACACCTAGACCTGCATTGGCCAGCACCCTCTGCTAGCCAAGAGCAAGCAGGCTTTCAGAAAAGCCCCACTGGGGACATCAGAGGACCAAGGTCCCATTCTACTCAGAGTCTCGGCTTCTTTTTCTGAAAGTTAAA
The DNA here is from genome assembly GCF_964270905.1 of Leucopleurus acutus. NCBI lineage: Eukaryota > Metazoa > Chordata > Mammalia > Artiodactyla > Delphinidae > Leucopleurus > Leucopleurus acutus. The sequence goes on along the minus strand of NC_139158.1, from coordinate 66,480,861 downwards.
GGATTTAGGCAGGAGAGGAGGACCTTCGGAGAGTATCTTGCCTAATTCCTGTCCATGTTACAGATGGGCAAACTGAGCCCAGAGAAGAGAATGGTCTTCCCCAAAGTCACGCCAGTCCAGAGCAGTGTGACTGTGACCCTGTCCCAGGCCACACTGTCCCCTTTCCCAGGAGGAACCTCCTAGGAGATTGAGGACGTGCTGTGTGCCTGCACATTTTCACGTATTCCCACAAAACCGTCCTGCACATTTTGGGGTCTGATCCCCATTTTACAGATGAAGAAGCTGAGGCTCCGAGAGATGAAACCTGTCCCCAAAGTTCCCTCAATGGTTAGTGACAGAACTAGGCCTCAAACCCAGGCCCAGGGGACCCCAGACATGTGCTCTGCTCCTGCCAGCCCTGGCGCTCACCCCCCCTCACCACCCCTGGCTCACGGCCCCTGCTTTCTCCCTCTGCAGGCCCAGCCCCCAGCGAGGATGCCGGGACCAAGGCCCGCTTCGGGCTGTCCGATGCTGTGGAGGAGGGTGCCTGGGCGGCCACAGTGGTGGACCAGCAGGACAGTGCCCTCTCGCTGCAGCTGCGCACCCCAGCCAGCTCCCCCATTGGCCTGTACCGCCTCAGCCTGGAGGCCTCCACTGGCTACCAGGGCTCCAGCTTCGTGCTGGGTCACTTCACCCTGCTCTTCAATGCCTGGTGCCCAGGTGAGCTGCGCTTCATCCGCGGGGCAGGGTGTGGAGATGGGCAGGGCTGGACCCACCCATGGGAACCACTGAGGGTGGGGGGATGGGGCGGAAGAGACGTGCAATTGAATTGAATGAGGCCTGCTCTATACAGTTCCGTGCTCCAGCCTCCCAAAGACCTCGTGATGTCGGAACTCATTATTCCCATTTACAGAGGAGGAGACAGGCTTGCGGAAGCAAAATGATTTGCCCCAGCCTACGTAGCTACGAAGGGATCTCACCCTGTGTCTGAGGCCCTGGCACTGTGAGCTGGGCCTGGAGGTGGCCCGGGTTCAGGAGCCCCGTTCAGGAAAGGGCTGCCCAATGGATGCCCAGGGCCGCGGCTTTACGCCTGGTTCTGTTCCGTGGGGCTCTGTTTTAAATCCCACCAGACTGGCTTGGGGAAGGGAAACAGGGAGGTGGAGGGGCGGGGTACCCAGGAGAGGTGGGCAGGAGCAGTTTGGTCACCTAAGTGCCTCCTTATGCACTCTTTCAGTGATGGCTCTCAACAATCCCCAGGGGGAGAGGTTAGCATCCTCGTTTTACAGACGGTAAACTGAGGCTCAGAGATAAGTGGTTTTAGGCAGGTCCTTCAAGAAGCAAGTGGGCGATGCTGGACAAAACTAGAGAGTCCGGGAGAGGGCTGAGTCTATCTCGAGCAGATGGGAGGAGACAGGGGCGCGCCACAGGCCTTCCTCAGTTTCCGCATGTGACTTACAAGACAGTGGGCTCTCTTTCCTTCCTGCTGCTACGGAGCCCAGCAGAGAGAGAGGCCTTGTGGGTGGGGCCAGCTGGGAATGGGCTGTCCCTCCTCAAAGCCTGGGGCCCAGGGCAGAAATTCTGGCCTCTCCAGCATCAAGACAACCAGCGTCTTACTAGGCCACTGCTTTCTTTCTTTCTTTCTTTCTTTTTTCTCCATTTTGGGGCATTTTATTTGAACAGAAAGATTTAAAAATTTTCTCTTTTACATACTTTCGCTTTTATTTCTAATTATAACAGTAAGACATGAGAACACCCTCTCTATAAAAGCTTCAAGCACTACAGAGAGACAAGCCCCCCTTGACTCTCTTCCTTGGGAAACACCATTATTAGATGTCTTTGGCGGGGGTTATCTCCTTAGATTCCAATGTATGTGCCTGGAGAAGTCACTGTATTTTTTCTTCTTTCCAGTTTTATTGAGATATAATTGACATACAGCACTGTATAAGCTTAAGGTGTACAGCACAATGACTGTACACGATGCCTTACGTACATCGTGAAATGATTATCACAAGTTTAATGAACATCCATCATCTCATATAGATACAAAATTAAAGAAAGAGAAAAAATTTTTTCCTTGTGTTGAGAACTTTTAGGATTTATTCTCTTAAGAACTTTCATATGTAACATACAGCAGTGTTAATTACATTCATCGTGTTGTACAAGACCTCACTGCATTATGGGTTTCCCTGTCTTTCTTAAACATAAAAGAATCTTACCATATACATCAGCCCACAGCTTGGGTTGGTTTTTTTCTCCCTCTACTGTACATCTTGAGGCTCTTTCCGCATCAGTCTGCAGACATCTGCTCATCCTTCTTAAGAGCTGGGAGTGCCCTGGGTCTTGCCGGGTGGATGGTTCATTAGTCTGGCTCCCACCCACAGGCATGAGTTGATCCCCTGTGGCTTATCAGAGGGAGGAACACCCTTGATCACATGCCCTGTGGCCACACGGAATGGTTTCTCAGGACAGAAGTGGCCTTGCTGGACCCACTGTCCACTCATTTTGATTTTAGTCAATGTGAACTTACAGCTAGTTGGCAACCCTGCCCGCAGGGCAGGAACGTGGCAGTGCCCCTCCCCGACCCCAACACCGTGGGGTTTCAGAGTTCAGGGAACTGGGAGTGAGGGTCTGGGGTATGTCCCCTTCCTGTGTCCTGACCTCCTCCCTGACAGTCAGCCAAGCAGCACAGTGACTAAAGGGACCCACATCCTAGGCCGGGAACTGGAGATGCGGAGGCAGGAAGTTGGGCTCAGTGGTGCTGGGCACACTAGGGGAGGAAACTGCTCTCCCTCTGGGGGGAGGGGGGATCTGCCCGTGACCTGGGGGCCTCCCGTCCCTGAGCTCCAACATGGTTGGGGTCGGGATCTAGCGGCCCCAAGGCCTCCACCTTTACCAGCTAGAGACCTGAGCGGGGACATCATAGTCCCAGCTTCCTGGGCTGCGGTGGGGACAATTCAACATGTGCTGACACCTTCACTGGATGAGAAAGTACTGTGGGCTTTGCCTTCTTTAAATTCTTCCTCCTGTGCTACCACTGATTGACAGCCACATAGTTTATTTATCTGAAGGCTGATGTTTATTGCACAATCTTCAGAGCCACAGGGCAGGACGCAGAAGACACCCAGCCACTTTCACATTTGCTTCCTCCAAGCTGTAAAGTTGCTGGTCGCTGTAGGGGAGCCCAGGGGTCTGAGGGGCCGGGCAGCTTCATCCCAGGCACTGGGCATGTTTCCCCAAGCTGATTTCAGTAGGCACGCTGCCTGGGCCCGCCATACTTTTAGGGACCCATGAAAATGTGTTAATTTCTTTTAAAATCAGAAGAAACAAAATGAATGTTCAGGCCAGAGAATGTGTTTTAACATATAATATTAATATGTTCATCATTATACCAATGCAGTCATAAAATATATTTTTGTTTTTTTATTTTTTTGTGGAGGAAGGAGCCCACGGAGGCAAAAATGCCCAGAGCCGACCAAAGTCATACCATGGCTCTGGAATTCCCCTTCCCAGCCTCAATTTCTTCACTTGTGAAGTGAGGATTAGAAAGGCCAGGCTAACCTTTGCCTTCCAGTCATCTGGCCCCACCGCCCCAGGCCCTTTTCTGTCGTCACTAACTACAGGGAACTAAGTGCCCTGCGTCTTCCAGCAGGCGCACTTCTGCTCTCTCTGGTCCTCTGCTTAGAATGTCATCCAGGCAACCTTCAGATGCCAGCTGACCCCCCAAGCTGGACAAGGACCCTCCTCCCCTGAGCTGCAGTGACACTTTCTCGGCTTTCTCTCCACCTGAATGATGCTTCTTCCTCGCACTGGCTCAGGACTTTAGCTTGCAAAGCACCTTTCAGATCTGGGATCACATTTTACTCTTAGGGAACACAGTCAGGTGGCAGGAGAAGAAGTGACCTGCCCAGGGTCACACAGCAAAGGAGACTCAGAGCTAGGGGGTTCCTGACTCGTGGCCCAGCGAGTGTGCCCGTCTCTTGTTTTGGCATCAGTTTTCCCATCTGTAATATAGTCTTGAGCCTCAGTTTTGCCATCTGTAAAATGGGGCTTCCAAGGATCCCTTCCACATGGGGCTTTTGTAGAGATTAAACAAGTCAATATATGTCATACATTTATCATGGGTCCTGGCACATGCCAAGTGTTGGATAAAAGACAGACATTGTTGTCACTGATAATACCTTATCTCACTGATATGGGATTATTAATTAATGACTAGTTTTTCTGATTAAAAGAGAGAAAGGCCTCTGAGAAACTGACCTGGCCCTGGGGAGTTGGCACCCCGGCTGCCATGTCTGTGGGGAACCTGGGCCTTGCCAGACCTCGAGTTGAGGCCCTTTCCTTTTCACCCACAGCGGACGCTGTGTACCTGGACTCAGAAGAGGAGCGGCGGGAGTACGTCCTCACCCAACAGGGCTTCATCTACCAGGGCTCAGCCAAGTTCATCAATAGAATACCTTGGAATTTTGGGCAGGTAAGGCCACACCCTGCCCCTCCCAGCCATCTTAGGCCCACCGTGTGCTAGGTCCTGGGTCTGAGACAGTCAAAATCAAAGTCAGAAGTGTGAGCAGGTCTGAGTCACCCACGCCATGCTGTCAAAGATTCAAGGGCCCTGAAATGGCTAGAGGCTTAGAGAGGGCCCAGGCCAAGCCTGAGGTCACACAGCAAAGGGTGGCCCTTTCCACTGTGGGAGCAGCAGCTCTGGATTCAAGGTGGAAAAGAATAGGAGGGCCTTTGAGAGTTGTGGGGCTGGCAGGTGCTCCATGAGGGAGAAGGGGAACATTCAAGGCCATATATCAAAATAATGGGCAGTACTGGAGGAAGCTTACGATATGCTAGGCATGTGCTGAGAGGGGCTTTAAACCATTATCTAGATCAGTGGTTCACAAACTCGAATATATGTCAGAATGACCTAAAAAAATGGGTTAAAACAGAAGTTCCTGGGTCCCATCCCTAGTTTCTGATACAGTAGGTCTGGGTGTGGGCTGAGAATTTGCATTTTTAACAAGTTCTCAGGTGATGCTGATGCTATTGATCCAGTGATACTTTGAGAATCACTGTTGTATCAGCTAGCTACTGCTGACTAACAAACAAGTCCAAAACTTGGAGGCTTGAAAAAACAATCATTATTTCTCATAAATCTATGGGCCAACCAGGACATGGCTGTCTAGGCTGAGCTGGTTGGCTCATCACTGTACCATGTGATTCCTCCTCTTTCAGCAGGCCAGCCCGGGCTGGTTCTCCAAATCAATACTCTTATTTCCTCTACTATCCAGCATCCCATAAAAATTCTTGAGATATTGCTGAGAAAACTCATGAAGCAAGAACCATCACACCCCTCGCCCTTCAACCTCCTGGTGTATTAGTGGGTGTTGGCCTCCTGGGGTAGGGTTCACCTTGAGATTTCTCTTAGCAGCCCCTGGATCAGGCTCCATGTTCAGGACTAGAGAGTCCTGCCCTGGGATCATAGGATGATCCCTGAGATCTGGGGCTCTGGCCTCAGTTTCCGCTTCTGAATATTGGGGATAATAATCGTAAAACTGTCTGCCTCCAAATAACTGCAGAAACCCTGTAGTCCTCTGTGGGATGTAAATGAAATGGCGATATGACTGTGATGCATAAAATACATCAAAAAATGAATTGGCTCTTATTTCCCAGGGCTCTGTATTCTCCCCTGAGAGACAGAACAAAGCTAACTCCTCCCTTTCATTTTCTGAGTTGCTGGTCTGTGTCCAGGTTGTGCGGGGCCGTGGGACATGGCCTTGCAAACTTCCGGAAGTCATCACTAGCCAGGATGATAAGACCTAAAGGAAGGAAGGGAATCAGGCGGTTCCTGAAGTAGGCAGAATTTGAGCTGACCTTTGGAAGAGGTGGGTGCCTGGTATTCCAAGCAAAAGGAACAGCATGAGCCGAAGCTCAGAGGCGGGAAAGTTTATGTTGTACCTCAGAAGTATGTTACAGTTTGGGGAGCACTTATATGAGAAGGGGCCCCAGGAGATGACGTGGGAGAAGTCAGCAGTGTTCAGGTTGTGAACAGCCCTGAACGTCAGGCAGATGGCAATAGGGAGCCACAGAATGAATGGTTCAAGCCAGGGAGGGCTATTCTGTGTCATGGAGGGAGACCTGCGATAAGGCCTGGTTTGGGACAAGACCACAGAGACGGGGAGCAGGGGGCAGACAGGAGAGCTCTTGAACGTGACGGCTGGGTCGTCCAATGGAAGGTGACAAGGAGGGATTTTGAAAAACATAACATCTGAGTTGCAAGGATGAGAAGGTGTGCGTCACACAGAGAGAGGCAGGAAGAGCATTCCAAGCAAAGGAAATAGCAAGTACAAAGGTCCTGAGACAGTGAGCCTGGAGCAGAATGAGTATGGGTGAGAGCGGTGAGAGATGAGGTCAAAGATGGGGTGGGACACAGATCGGTTTTTTTTGAATTTTATTTATTTTTTATACAGCAGGTTCTTATTAGTTATCGATTTTATACACATTAGTGTATATATGTCAATCCCAATCTCCCAAGTCATCCCACCACCACCTCCCTTCCTCCGCGTCCATACGTTTGTTCTCTATGGGACACAGATCTTAATGGGCCTTGCAGGCCACAGGGAAAAGTCTAGATTTTACTCTGGGTGCAGTGGAAACAGGAGTGATGAGATTAGATTTACTTCTTTACAGTCTATACTTTGGTTCCAATCCGAACGGTGTGTGGCGATAGGATGGGGAAGGAGGGGAGGCTCATCAGCTCTGCAGGGTGAGTCAGGCTTGAGGGAAGTGAAGACGTGGTGGTGGGGGAGTGCAGTGGCTGGGCCTGAGGTGAGTCGGAGGGGAGGGAAGCTCCAGGGACGCTGGGCTTTTCACTCTGGGCTCTACTCCAAGTTCCCAGGACCCCCCAGCCTGGATGCAGTCACACCCCCTCCCCCTTTCTCACACACTCAGTCATTGTCCCACCTCATCCCCCCTTTCCTGGGCCAGGAAAAGCTGGCACTACAGAGATGTGACAGACCCAGCCCGAGCCTCCGATCTGCTGTGTGAGACAGATCGGAGTCCCACAACTGCTGGACTTCAAGGCAGGCTTCCCAGAGGAGGTGACTTCTCAGCTCCCTCATCCTCCCCTTGTTTCCTCTGACACAGTTTGAAGACGGGATTCTGGACATCTGCCTGATGCTCTTGGACGTCAACCCCAAGTTCCTGAGGAACGCTGGCCGCGACTGCTCCCGCCGCAGCAGTCCAGTCTACGTGGGCCGGGTGGTGAGCGCCATGGTGAGTGAGTAGCAGGCCCGCCCCAGGGGCCCTCCCTTACTGTGATGATGGAGGCCAGGCCCCGCGCTGGGCACGGTGGGGAAACCCAGGAGATGGGTGAGTTCTAGCTAGGAGACCTTGTATTTGGAGAGACAAGGTACAAATGCGGGTAATGCCATGTGGTCCCTCAAAGCAATCCATTCATTCATTCATTCACTCACCCATCCAGCAAGTATTCGTCAAGTGCCACCCACATCCTAGGCACCGGGGAAAAGCAGGTGTAAGACATGAATGGTCTCTAACTTCATAGAGCTTCCGTTCTAGGGTGTGTGTGGGAGGAGACAGGCGGAACCACAGTATCACATGAGTGCACAGTCATAAATTACGATGCACTCGCCAAAGGGGCCAGATGTGTGACAGTGTCTGACACAGGGCCTAACCCCAGCAAGGGGCTGGGGGACCTCCCTGAGTGATGAGTCCCGAGTTGACGTAGTAACTGGGAGGATAAGAGCATCCCAGGCAGAGGGGACAGCTTGCGCAAAGGCTCCCTGAGGAGGGGCGGCTGTGGCAGGTTTGAGGAGCAAAAGGGGGGCTGGTTTGGCTGGAGCAGAGCACAAGCAGGAGGGTCGGATGCAGGTGGGCTGCAGAGGGGGCAGGGCCAGACGGTGCAGGCCTCAGGGCCACAGTCAGGAGGCTGCATTTTATTCTCGAGGTTCTGGGAGTCTGGGGGCAAATGACACAATCTGGGCAGGGGCCAGAGGGGGTCTTTGTAAAACTCAGGTCACGCCATGTCACTCCCCTTCCACTCCACGGACAAATTCACATCTCCAGCATCACTCTCACGACCTTGACCCCTCTCTACCTCCTCCCTCCCGCTTCTCTCTCCAGCACCAACCATCTCTAACCTCCTGGTCTGTCACACCTTGGGATCTTTGCACCTGCTCTTCCTTCAACCTGGAACACCCTTCCCTGCCTTTCACCATGTGCTGAATTCATGCCCACCCTAGTGCAGCTGTCACCCTTTCCCCAGGCTTGGTCCCTCTGATGCTCTCGCTGGTTGCAGGTCAACTGCAATGATGACCAGGGCGTGCTGCTGGGACGCTGGGACAACAACTACAGGGATGGCATCAGCCCCATGTTCTGGATCGGCAGCGTGGACATCCTGCGTCGCTGGAAGAATGACAGCTGCCAGCGCGTCAAGTATGGCCAGTGCTGGGTCTTTGCTGCTGTGGCCTGCACTGGTGAGCGGCACACGGGATGTGAGAGGGCCTGGAACTGCCCTTGGCTTCTGTGAGCCCGGGTCCCTGCAGCCTTCTCCCAGGCCTGATGTGTAACGGAGCCAGGGAGATTTGGTCAAATAAGGGGGCGTCTGACCCCCGTGGTCACGGGGTTTCTGCAGGGAGCCGAATGGTGGATCGGCCCAGGGACTCGAGATGGACTGCCCGGGTTGAATGCCAGCTCTGCCTCTGACCCCTGGGAGAACTTGGGCAAGAGAACTGGTGTCTCCAAGCCTGTTTCCTCATGTGTAAAATGGAGACAGCAGTCACTGACCCAAGTCCCAGGGAGCTCTTAGGACGTGGGGAGATGTCACTTAGCACAGTCTCTGGTTCAAGTTAGGTGGGGTTTGGGGGTTTCCGGGGCAGCTGGGATTCCTCAGCTGGATCTTGGGGCATTTTCTCTGTGTCCATAAGTCGGCTGACCGTGATCGGATGGACGTTTGCAGTGATGGGCACCGTGACACACTTTTCTGTTCGGCCAGGCCGCCCATACCCATTACCCTCTGAATCATTACAAACTGCTATTATTAGCTCCTCTTAGAGGAGGAAACGGAGGCTCAGAGAAGAGAAGTGGCTTGGCCAAGGTTGCACAGCTGGTGAGCGGCACAGCCAGGCTTGGAACGAGGTGGGCCCGCCCCTCTAAGGCCAGCCTCCTGGCCTTAGACTGTGATGATGAGGCCTCCCGGGACACCATCCCTGGGACAGGAGTGGAGCCTTGCTCCCTGGGCAGCGGCGACAGGTCTCCCCAAGCCTCAGGTCTGTACTCTGAAACCTGTCACATGGTGGGGCAAGGCCTGGGGTTGGGACATCAGCCCTCGCCACGGGCAGCAGAGCATCCAGACTCTACCCAAGTTAAAGGGCACAGGAACCAGGCAAGAGGTGAAGGGTCACAGCTGCTCCTTCCTTCCTCCTCCCAGTGCCCTCCTGTCTCCCGGCCAGAATCCAGGGCCATCGGGGAAGCTCTTGCTCTGGTTGATGGTGGGCACAGGGCAAAGGTCACATCCCTGTCCCTCCCCCGTCTCAGAGACTCAACCTCAATCAAAACTAAAAGTAAACCAAAGGTCCTACAGATTATATTTAGTAGGCCTTTCTGTTGCACTTCTTTTTTTAGATGTTACTTTCTTTACCTTACCCTGAGAATATGTTACTTTTACATTTTATATAAAAAGTAACATAAAAAAATGAAGGAGGAAAAACACCCATAATTCCCTCTGTCAGGAGCACCTAGCATCACCATTCGGGCAGGATTGGTGCCCGGGGTCTTCGTCCCTCCTCTGTGGTCTATAGTTGCCACTTGATATCCTGCCTCTTTGTCACCTATCATTCCAACACCAGTCCCTTTCCCAGTTACTCTGGGCTCTCTGTAAACTGTGCTGAGGCCCAAATGCAGGCCCTCCTCGTCCACGATGGAGTCCCAGTGCACCTGAAGCCCGGGCTAGAGAGGAGGAAACAAGGCCCAGAGAGGCGAAGGGACTGGCCTCAGGCCACACAGCCTGAAGCAGCTGGGGCTGGAACGGAAGGGCTCCTGACCTTTGTTCCCTCTTCTGCTTGCCCCGCTGTTCACTCCTCACTCTGAATCTCTGTCATTCCTTTCCTTCCTCCTTTTCTTTCTACTTCACCCACTCCTTCATCCCATTTGACAAATTAGCCTGTGCCAGGCCTGTGCTGGGCTCTGGGGATATAAAATAAGACAGCTCGCTCACTGCCCTCAGAGGACAAATTAAAGAATCCCTCACACACCTGTATATTGAGAATGATGATGACTCGCCAGTTTTGCTATGAATGCAAATGATGAGGTAATCTAAACCCAGCCAGGTGGGCTTCCTGGCCCAGGGTACAGCATATGCCAATGTCCTGGGGCTGTTGGCAGCATGGAGTGCTGGAGGAGCAGCAAGGCCAGTGTGGCTGGAGCAAAGTGTGCAGGAGGTGGTCAGGGGCCAGACCCTCCAGGGTAAGGGCCACGGTGGAGGTCTGGCCTTGACCTCGAGGGCTGTGGGGAGCCATTGAGGGTTTAGCAGAGGACCGTTAATGTCAGATTTGCATTTAGAGTCTTTTGTTATCTGTGATGTGAAAGGGAAAGAGTGGACATGGGCCAACCAGCGAGGTGGGTGCCATTGTCCGGGTGGGTGCACCCTTACCAGTGTGCAGTGCTCCCTGGGTACAGATGGGCACGTGGAGGCCCAAGCAGAGCAGATGTGTCTAGGGCCTCAGCTCATCCCCTAAGCTCTCTCCACTGTGTCCCCCGACCCAGTCCTGCGGTGCCTCGGCGTCCCCACCCGCGTCGTGACCAACTATAACTCGGCCCACGACCAGAACAGCAACCTGCTCATCGAGTACTTCCGCAACGAGTTTGGGGAGATCCAGAGTGACAAGAGCGAGATGATCTGGTGAGGGGGGTGCTCAGTGGGAAGGATCCCCTGGAGAGGAAACTTGGGTCGATTTCTCAGAGGAGGTCACATCTGAACTGGGTTTAAAAGTTGAACAGTATTTGGACAAAAGGAAGCGGGCCTTGGAGAGGCTCCAGGAGCGGGACAGCAGGAGCAAAGGCCAAGAGGAAGGAAAGTCAATGCAGGGAGCATGAAAGGGCGTCAGGGAGAACACACCGTCCGGGGTCTGCACTGCCAGGCTGGGGGTCTGGTCTTGATTCCAGAGGTTTCAGACTGGAGAGGGGTGTGCTGATGACCAGGGGGACAGATCGGAAGCAGGGGGCGGGGCTGTGGTCCAGGTGGGTGGTGGTGGGGTCTGAATCCAGGCAGAGCCTGTGAGCTGAAAAAGAAGGAAGAGTCGGGACTTCCCTGGTGGCGCAGTGGTTGGGAGTCCGCCTGCCGATGCAGGGGACACGGGTTCGTGCCCCAGTCCGGGAAGATCCCACGTGCCGCGGAGCGGCTGGGCCCGTGAGCCATGGCCGCTGAGCCTGCGCGTCCGGAGCCTGTGCTCCACAGCAGGGAGAGGCCACAGCAGTGAGAGGACCGCGTACCGCAAAAAAAAAGAACAAAAACAACAAAAAAAAAAAAAAGAAGGAAGAGTCGAGAAATTAGGAGGTCCGGTCAGCTGGGCATGCAGAGCCACTGAGAGGGGAAAGGAGTTGGGGAGAGGGGTTGAGGACTCCCAGTGTAGTTGGGAGCACCCGACTTGGGCCCCCAGAGGAAGAGCAAAGTGTGGTGGGGGACGTTCTGGGGTCAGCTTAGGACAAGGTGAGTGTGGACAGCCCGCAGGAGGTGACCGTGAACGTTTGCATGAGAGTCCTGGTCCACGTTTTGCTTTGTTTCCCCAACAGGAACTTCCACTGCTGGGTGGAGTCGTGGATGACCAGGCCTGACTTGCAGCCGGGATATGAGGGGTGGCAGGCCCTGGACCCCACGCCCCAGGAGAAGAGCGAAGGTGGGTTGGCAGGTGTGGCTCCATTACCGAGATGAAGAAACAGAGGCTGGAGGGGACCCACCCAGCAGAGGGGCTCCTCAGTTGGAGAGGGGCAGAGCTGGGATGCTAACCCAGGTCTGGCTGACTCCAAAGAACATTGAGTGTTGGGGGACCTCATTGATATTTTATAAAACACCTCTTTTATAATTTGAAAAGTAATTCATGCACATTGTGGAAAACAGGAAATATGGAGAAGCACAGAGAAAAAAAGTCAAATAGCATCTTTGTCCTCTTCCCCCCAAGAAATTTCATTAACATTCACACACAGCTTCCAATAATTTCAAATGAATCCTTCCTCAGAATAATATTTTAAATACACACAATATAACACCTAGGTTTCAATTACATTGCAATATAGTTATCAAAAATTTTTAAATAAATTTGTGATATAGTAATATATGCTTTATATATATAACAAGATTTATTAGTAGAATCAATAAGTTCCATAATTTTGTGGTAGAGATGAATGCAATCTATATTTCCGATTATCTGTAACAACTATAAAGAGAGATCAAAATATCTGTGGTTCTTATGAGTGACAAGTCATAAGTGCACCTAGGACTGTGGTTTTTGGTCTTTCACAGTCGAAGGAAGTGAAAATAATGATGTAATTTTTTCCCATCCAAGTTTATGAACTCCTGAATTCTATTTGCTGCACCTTGGGGGTTCCATGGACCCCAGGTTAAGAACTCTTCCTGCACATGGTCTTTCATCCTGGCCCTGTCACTTCTCCATATATTATTAGCATTTCTCTATCAGACAGTTTTCTGTGATTTTAATTTTAATTTAATGTTACCACATTCCATCAAATGGACGCACTGTAATATAGCTACCAAGCCTCTAGTCCTCAACATTTAAATTTGTGACCAGTTTGAGGCAGTGGTAAACCACACCCAGATAAACATCTAGCTCTCTTGTTCATTTCGTTAGCACACACTCCCTGAGTCAGTGTCAGACACTGACTGCTACTCTCAGTCTCGGCAGGAAACCAGACAGACACACACCCTTGTAAAGTATTGCCTACAGTTGGCTTCCTCATTTCCTTAAGTGCCTTGGGATACATTTCTGTTTATCAAACACATAGAAATAAGTGTTTGCCAATCCTCCTTAGGTAGGTACAAATATCCCCACGTGAAGCCAGGACTCAGAGAAGTTAAGTGACTTCTCCAAGGTCACACAGCTAATAAGAGACTGAGCTTTGAACCCCAGAAGCTGGGTTCCAGGGTCCCCTGGAATTCTTTTTTTTTTTTTTTTTTTTTTTGTCTTGTTGCATGCCTTGTAAGATCTCAGTTTCCCAACCAGGGGTTGAACCCCAGGGCCCCAGCAGTGAAAGCACAGAGTCCTAACCACTAGACCACCAAGGAACTCCCTCCCCTGGAATTCTTAATTCTTACCTGATGCTGCCTTCTTAGAAATGGAATCCCTGAGTCAAAGGCTATATGGTCTCTAGGTTTTCGGCTACGTGTGGTTGAATTGTGGAAGATTCTGGAGGTACCACCCTCCCCTCAGCCCAGGCTCGTCTTACCCTTCTCCTCCTCCCAACCAGGGACATACTGCTGTGGCCCGGTTCCCGTTCGTGCCATCAAGGTGGGCGACCTGAGCACCAAGTACGACGCCCCTTTCGTCTTTGCCGAGGTCAACGCCGACGTGGTGGACTGGATCCGGCAGGATGATGGGTCCATGCACAAGTCCATCAACCACTCCCTGGTCGTGGGGCAGAAGATCAGCACAAAGAGCGTGGGCAGAGACGAGCGGGAGGACATTACCCACACCTACAAGTACCCGGAGGGTAGGGGCCCTGGGCTCATCACTGCCTTGTGGATAAGCAGCTTGTTTAGCAGCCCAGAGGGCGTGTGTGTGTGTGTGTGTGTGTGTGTGTGTGTGTGTGTGTGTGTGTGTGTGTGTGTGTGTGTGTGTGTGTGGTGTGTTTCCTGGCAGCTTGCAAACAACAATGATCTGTAGGTTACTCTCCATTTCAAGAAATTCCTTAGAATCAGGTGCAAACTTGACAAACACCCTGGGGGCAGGGGGACAGTGGTAAAGGATCATTCATTTAGGAAAAGAATTCTATATTCCACAAAAAGATTTCATGTGGTTTTTAAGCCTCACTTTCTTTGTTGGTTTGACTCAGTAAAACTGAAAGGGATGGCTGTTATACAAGAGAGGCTTTCATCTTCACAGAAAAATCATGATGTCCATGTTGTTTAACAGAGCTTATTAGTGGTGGGAGCTCCAACAATAGATGGTCAATTCCATGCTTTTTTTTTTAATCTTTATTTTATTTATTTGGCTGCACTGGGTCTTAGCTGCGGCATGCGTGATCTTTAGTTGTGGCATGCGGGATCTTTAGTTGCAGCATGAGGGATCTAGTTCCCCGACCAGGGATCAAAGCCGGGCCCCTTGCATTGGGAGCATGGAGTCTTAACCACTGGACCACCAGGGAGGTCCCTCCATGCTTTTTTTTTTTTTTTTTTTTCCGGTACGCGGGCCTCTCACTGTTGTGGCCTCTCCCGTCATGGGGCACAGGCTCCGGACGCACAGGCTCAGTGGCCATGGCTCACAGGTCTAGCCTCTCCACGGCATGTGGGATCTTCCCGGACCGGGGCACGAACCCGCGTCCCCTGCATCAGCAGGCGGACTCTCAACCACTGCGCCACCAGGGAAGCCCCCTCCATGCTTTTTTATTGCAACGTATTTGTGCTGAAGAGGTTTGGAAGTCCAGAGGGGCCAGGAAGAGAAGTTCCTGGAACTCTGTAGTATTAATTGTTTTAGCATTTCACACACAGGTGGGGAAGTGGGCATGAAGGTAGATTGGAAAGGTTTAAAGAGAAATGGACCAAAAGAAACTTAATAAGATGGGCTCAATCAGACACAAAAATGAAGCTTCTTTCTGCTACTAATATTAAATCAATAGTGGGAAAAAGATGTGGTTTATTTTAAAAATTGAATTTGAGCACATCCAATGGCCAGTTCAATAGACAGATATTTTCTAAGCATCTATGGTGTGCCAAGCACAGTAGGGTTCACAGAAGTGACTAAGAAACCACAGGCTTTATCTGACCCCCGTTGACTCTCCAGGGCTGACTTGGGATTGGGTATTAAGTGGCCGTGCTCCAGTGGGAAGGGCTAAAACAGAAGGAAAAGATGCTTTCCCCGGCCTCTGAAAGGTCTAGAGCTGATGATTTGATAGAAGAAATAAATATGTACCCAACAACACTGGGGACAAAAATAAAAGGCACATGGGGAGAAGTAAATGGAATATAAAGCAGGGGGCAGTCATTCCTGCTGGAAAGCTCAACAGGTAGAGAAGGGAGGGAAAGGATTTCAGGTAGAAGTGGTCCCTGTGCAAAATGCTTAGAGGTGAGAAAGTTCTCATTGTATCAGTGCCTACTAGGCACCAAACACTGTTGTAGGCATTGGGTATGACTTCAGATTAAGTAAAACACAGTCTTAGTCCTCAAGAGGCTTGAGAGTGTAAGCATATGAACAGAAAAAAACCTGGTGGGCCAAAACACCATGACAGGCAATAGGCAGCTATGAAACTCCAAAAGACATTGTGACTCTTTCATCCTGGGAAAGGAGGAGTCAGAGAAGGTGTCCTGGAAGAGGGGTCATTTGGGGATGGGTCTTGAGGGATGTATAGGAGCTCACTTGTGGAAAGTAAATAAAATACTCTTTCCTCCTCCTGGCACAGTAATGTAAAGAAGGGGCTCCCTCAGGGGGTGCTCTGAGTCACCAGAACTCTGAGAAGCCAGCTTGCCCTGCTCCCAGCCTCCTTCTCATTGATCCCCCTTCCAGCTGCGATGAAGCTCTCTTCCCTGTCCCCACAGGGTCCGCAGAGGAGAGGGAAGCCTTCACAAGGGCCAACCGCCAGAACAAACTGGCTGATAAAGAGGAGACAGGAGTGGCCATGAGGATCCGTGCGGGCCAGGGCATGAACAGGGGCAGCGACTTCGACGTCTTTGCCCACATCACCAACAACACTGCCGAGGACCACGCTGGCTGCCTCCTGCTCTGTGCCCGCACCGTCAGCTACAACGGGATCCTGGGACCCAAGTGTGGCACCAAGGACCTGCTCAACTTTTCCCTGGAGCCTTTCTCTGGTAAGGCCCTGTGTTCCTGGAGCAGCTGTTGACCACCCTGACGATATGCTAGGTCGTGCCCTGAGAGCTGAACGTGTGCCATCTACCTCACAGACACTCCCATTGCCCTCACTGTGGGTCAGGCCCTGTCCTCGGCACTTTATAAATAGCAACCCAGTTCCTTCTTATAACAAAAGTAGGAGGATTCTTTTATGGTCCCATTTTCCAGATGAGAAGACTGAGCACAGAGAGGTTAAGTAACTTTCCCAAGGCCACACAGGAAGTGACAGGACGGAGACTTGAACCTGTACTCGTAGCAACTATTCTATTTCATTCCATCTCATCTTCGCAGGACCCCTGACTGCTTTCCCAGACTCTCTGCTGCCCCTTCCAGCAAATTCCTTTCCTCCGTCTCCAGCAACTCACACTACAGGTGCCTCTCCCAGAGCCCCTTTGAGAACCTCTCCTATTTCTCTGGAGGTTCTCAGGCTCAGAGAGAAGAGATTCAAGACCAGCACTACCCAGAGAACTTTCTGTGATATAAGGATGTCCTGTATCTGCGTTGTCCAGTATGGTGGCCACTAGCTCCATGTGGCTATTGTGCACTTGCAGTGTGGCTGGTGTAATTATGGGACTAAAGTTTTAATTTCACTTAAACAGCCGCATGTGGCCGGAAGCTGCCATACTGGACAGTGTGGCTCTAACAGTGATAGGAAAGGAAAAGCCCTGATCTTCTCCTCTTCCATGGCTCCAGTGCCTGGCCCGACCTCCCTGGGAGCAGATCCCCTTCCCCGTTTGGGGCTGAAATGATGTCAGTAGCTCACCCAGCCCTCAACCCTGGGCAGAGCCTCTGTCGCTCTGGCTTCTTGGTCGGATGCCTGCACAGTCATCGTCCCCTTGATCCCTTTTTTCACTGCTGGCTTTGTCACCACTACTGGTTATCTCCCTAAAATTAAGCTGGAGACCCTGAGAGGGGTTGCGGCAGCCGAGGTCACTTAGGGAGGCAGCACGGAGCCCAGTCTCCTATCCCCCGCAGCAGCCAGTTCTCTGTTCCTGCACTTGGAGCTTGTGGGCATGGGGAGGGCAGGGGGGTCTTCGAGTTGGGAGAGGACCCGGGGTCAGCATGATATGAGTAGAACATCAGTCAACCCTGGGGCCTCTATCTCAGGGCCACCTCAGGCACCCTGGAGCCACACGCCGGGACAGAGCAGACCCTCTGTCAGGGTCCCTGAGCAGCGGCAAACTCTAGGGGCAGAGCCACGTGGCACCAGGGCTGGGGCCCCAACACTTATGCTGCTAAAAGGCGTGTTCGGAGGCCAGACTTGGCTTTGAATCTGGCCTCTCCCACCTTCTATTATTAATATTAATTTTGTCTGCGCCATGTGGCGTGTGGGATCTCAGTTCTCTGACCAGGGATCCAACCTGTGCCCCCTGCATTGGGAGCTTGGAGTCTTAACCACTGGACCACCAGGGAAGACCCTCTCCCGCCTTCTAGATGTATGACCTTGGGCCTTGACTCACACTCATGCATCACAGGGGGCATTAGCATGCCCCTCATGGGCTGCAAAGGAGATGTATGTTCAGGAAAGATCTGGAAAGTGCATGATGGTGCCTGGACACGGCGGGGCTCTTCACTGTTCGCTGAGCAAGTGGGGAGGCCGAAAAGCATCTTTCCTGAACGCTGCTGTGCCAGGCAATGGGCTCAGGGCCGGGCTCAGTGCTTCCTGAGTCACTGCCAGCCTTGCTGGTGTGCAGAGGACTCAGCTCTCATCTCCACATCCAGGCCCCGAGTCAGGGGCAGGGCTCCATCCCTACAGGTGTGTGGGGTGGCCGGGATACCGAGGTCCTAGTTCCTGCAATTCTGCCCACAGGATGTGGGCTCCTGGGTATTTCTCTTCTCCATTCCAGGCCCCGGGTTCCCCATTTGTACAAAGGCTGGCTCATCTTTGAAGAGCCCTTCCAGCCCCTTTGTGTGAATGCACACGTGTGAATGCACACGTGTCAGTTCTTCCTCACGCTCAGAACCGCTTCAAAGGGAGGAAGTGCCTTTCCTGGAATGTGTGTCATCAGGTGAACTCCAGCCTGAGCCAGGGATGCCAGAACAACTTCCACCCAGGCTGCTGTTGAGTTACCCTTTGCCTCCCAGATACCCTTTGCCTCCCAGATACCCTCAGGCCCTTCGCAGCATTCTTCTGCTTCAGCCACAGCCGCCAGGGTTTCTCCCTGGGGATGTGTTCACAGCGGAGGGGTCCCTCCTGCTACGGAGACCTCTGAGGGGCACAGCCTGTCGGGAGAGGGCAGAGAAGGGCAGTGGTACTGCGTGTTGCCCTCAGGTGGGGCTAGGCCAGGATGCTCTATTGAGGCCTCCAAGGCCAAAGTCAACCTGAGAGTGATTCTCCCACCCTGTGAGACCCTGAACTTTGGTTGAGTTGCGGTTATTCTTTGATGATAAGATCTGGGGGATTTCCATGTGCTAGCGGACAGGAAGCCAGGCCTAGGACAGCTGACCTCACTCCAGCTGACCCCACCCCGCCTCCTTGCTCTCTTCCTTCCTGCCACCCACCCCTTCTCTCTCTCTGGATACCCTCACCCCTCCAGGTGGGTCATGAGGAATGCAGGCAGCGTGATCTCTGTGATGATCAAAGGAATCATCTAAGGAATGAATAGACACTAACCGCAAATGTTTCCCTCTTTCAGCCAGCATCTGGCCCGAAGCCAAGGCCCCTGGCCTGTAGACAGCAGTTCTCAAAGGTCCAGCCCCACCCTGGCCTAAGCCTCCTGGAAAAGTTAACAGCTGGGGCCACCTCCTCCAGGCTCCTGGAGGACAATGGTTTCCTTCTTTCCTGTGGAGCTGGTCAGAGTTTCTACTCTGCTCCACCAGGTCCTGACCCAGGAATTTTCACTCCTTTTTTCGCAGAAGCTTTGGTTTTTTTTTTTCCCCCCACGCCATCTGAGCAGAGGTTGGGGCAGATCCACCCCAGGAATGAGTGACTAGAGGGCTGGGCACACATTTTCCAGAGAGTGGGACGGGGAACACCAATGTGCCCAGCCAGGACCTGGACCTTGACTCATGCAGAGAGAAGGTGACCATCTGTTTGGGCCTTCACGGCCCTAGAGATGACCTCCCAACGGGTGCTCACTGGCCCGGGCACCCCAGACCCTTGCTAACCTCCCTCTTTAACAGTAAGCTCAGGTCTCAAACTCAGAGCCCTCAGCAGATGAGAATATTGGCCCGAATTGAATAAACATGACTTTGTTTGCTGGTGTTTGTTTTTACCAGCTTCCTTCTACTTACGGTAAATTTCTGCAAATAATGATGAAAAGGTTCCCTAAGCAAAAAAGGTTAAAAAGTGTAAAGTGAGGGGACTGAAAGAAAAATTATTTACTGAGGAGTTACTCAGACATGTGAAAAATCACATGAATGGCTGGAGTTTGGGAAACGCTGGTCTAGTGCAGGGACGGAGGGGACAGATGGCAGAAAAAGAAGAAACAGCATCTCCCATCATGGCACTGGGATAGTGAGGAGAGGTTGGCTGGGCTCCATGGAGCCCCAAGACCATCCCTCCAACATTGTTGTTTGATGGGGGGAAGCCCGAGGAGCAGAAGGGATTTTTCCCAAGGTTCCCTGCGACCAAGTGAACAAGCAGGGCCTGTGGAGAATCAGTCCTGGGCCCGTTTCACTGCTCCTTCCTGCCTCCTGTAAGCTGACCCCTGGTGCCCTAAGGCTTCCGTGTTCTTGTCAGAGAAATGGGGCTGCAATCCACACTTTGCTTCTCTGCAGCGGGAGGGGTTGGCCCTGCCGGCTTTTTTCTCACCCCTATCACTTGTGTGGCTTTTGCTCTGAAATGACCTCTGGTCTTAGCTCTGCCCAGCGGGTGCCAGATGTCCCAGGGAACAGAGAAGGAACAGAGAGGGGAGGTCATCTTCCCAGGCTCACACAGTCAGACAGTGGCCAAGCAGGGCCAGCTCTCCTGATCTGAACACTTACTGGCAGAAGTGTTTCTTCATCTGTAAATGGGTACAATTCTACCGACCTCATGGGGGGAAATGGAGGTCCTGAGAGGTGGAGTGACTTGCCCAGCATCCCCAGTCAGCGAAGGGCAGAGGCAGGATTAATGCCCAAGCCTCTCCTCCCCACTTCCTCCCTGGGAGCCTTGGAGCCAGGGCAGGTGAGGGAAAGTGCTGGGACATGCCCCTCCATTCACCAGCTGTGTGACCTCGAGTTCATTCCTTGCCCTCTCTGTGCCTTGTGGAGATGCCATAGGAGAGGTGGGGGCCACGATTCAGATGTCATGAGTGCTCTCCCCTCTCCCCTCCTGCAGAGAAGAGCATTCCCCTTCGAATCCTCTACGAAAAGTATTGTGACTACCTGACCGAGTCGAACCTCATCAAGGTGCGGGGCCTGTTCGTCGAGCCAGCTGCCAACAGCTACCTGCTGGCTGAGAGGGACATCTATCTGGAGAATCCAGAAATCAAGATCCGGGTAAGGGCTGGCTGGGTCCCTGGACAGGTCCCCACACGTGCATGCACCTCCCTCCCTGCAACCTCAAGATCTCTGATGCCCCAGGTTCCTCAGATCCTAGGTTTATCAAAGAAAAGCATCATGAAGCAGAATTTGGGACTCACAGCCTCTAGGAATGAATCCTAAAATCCCAGAGTAGTAGGATCATGGCACTTAGGGATCTCAGACTCGTGGACCCTTAAAAGCTAAACTACTAATGCTAGATTCCCAGGTCCTGGGGCCCTGGTGGGGCAGGAAGGGATGTGTTGTTAAGGGCACAGACGCTGGAGTCCATTTATTCATCTATACAATGGGTGTTGTAAAGATTAAATGTGAGTCTACAGGAAGCACATAGAACCATATCCAGCACATTATGAGGGCTCAGTAAAAACTGACTATTCTTATCACCAACTTCATGGTCATCATAGTGATTCACTTGGAGGAGTCACAGCCCCAGATCCCCAAATGCTGCAGTTACAAATAAATGGTAAAGAGCAGAGCAGGAGGGAGTGAGCACTGTGTGCCAGACAGTCTGCTAGGAGCTTGCACATATTAGCTCAGTTAATCCTCATGAGAACCCTGCAGTCAGGCATTTCTCTTCTCTGAAGAAACCAAGGCTCAGAGAGGGTAGTAAATTTGCCAAGGTCACACAGTGAGAAAGGGTCAGAGATCAGCCTGGCTCCAAAGACTCTGATCTTTCCACCCTAGACCCTAGAATGAGGGAGGCATTTTACACATCCTGTGGGTTGCGTGGAGCCTCACTTCAGCTCCATGAAGGAGGCCTGGGCAGGTGTCATCATCTGTGTTTTCCAGATGAGGCGAGGAATGTTAGCGGCGGAGCTGGGCAGACATTGGGCCAAACTGCAGCAAAGATGGAGATGGACCAGTTGGGACCCTGCATGCCCTTGAGGGGCTGTGGGCTGCTCTCCCTTCGTGCTGCCCCTGACATCTGCCCCATGCCTCCTCTAGATCCTGGGAGAGCCCAAGCAGAATCGCAAGCTGGTGGCTGAGGTGTCCCTGTGGAACCCGCTCACCGTGCCGCTGTCAGGCTGCACCTTCACCGTGGAGGGGGCGGGCCTGACCAAGGAGCAGAAGACCGTGGAAATGTAAGTGCCGGTCCCTCCAGCTTGGGGGCCTGGGAGCAGAGGGCAGATGCTGCGGGGGGAAGGGCGCCCTCCGGCACTGAACCCAGGCCCGTAACCCCCTCTTCTCCCTTTCCACACACCCACCCACACACCTGCCTAATATTCCCCCGTGTCTATGCCCAAATACCCACACGTTAGCTGCGTTCTGTGCACATGTTTTCACAAACCTAAACAGGTACACATTCACTAAGCACCCACCTCGGGACACCCGAGTCCTCACATGCACACAGGTGTACATGCGTGCCTGTGTGGAGTACCCTCATGGATACGTATTTATATATACGTACACTCACAAGCATACACACTTCTTGCTTTTCACTTTTTCATTGTAATTTATATAGAGTAAAGCATACAAGTCACGTATGTACAGCTCAATGCGTTTTCATGCATGTGGTCACATGAGCATCCGCACTCTTACCCCCAGCACACCATCCACTTCCATGTACACACACACACACACACACACACACACACACACACACACCAGCCCCTCTACACATAGGAGGGCAGATGGCCCAGGCCTTCGGAGAGTGGTGAGCGGGACCCATTGTATTCTGTCGGCACAAAGCTATACATCCATGGAGTTTCTAGGCTAAGATCTCAGCAGTCACGTGTCATCCTGGCCTGTCCCCATTGTGGGGACCAGGCCAGGGCCCTGATCTCACCCTCTTTCTCTCTCTCTCCCAGCCCACACCCCGTGGAAGCGGGGGAGGAAGTCAAGGCGAGGGTGGACCTGCTGCCCCTGAACGCGGGCCGCCACAAGCTGGTGGTGAACTTCGAGAGCGACAGGCTGAAGGCCGTGAAGGGCTTCAGGAACGTCATTGTTAACACCTCCTAAGGGCCCCCGTGCCAGCTGAGGGCCCCCAACTTGACCCCAATCTTTATCCCAAGGTAATGAGCAAAATTTGCCCCTTATTGGGCCCCAGACCCCCCGGGCACGGTGGGCTGCCTATGGGGCCTCTTTGGAATCAAATGTACTTCCGGCCCATCTGGTCCCCCTGAGCCTGGCTCCCCACCTCCCTCACCTGTGAGGAATGTTTTGTGCCTCCACAGTAGGAGCCCTGATCTTGGCTGACTGGGCCTGGGGGGCGGGCCGGGGAGGAGCGACTCCAGCCTCCCTTCTCAGCCCAGATGCCATTTGGAAAGCCACTGACCACCTGCCATATTGTTTGATCAACTCCAGAGCCCCTTCCCTGGGAGCAGGCGAAAAACAGTGTGCCCAGTGACCAGATCAAGGAACTCAGCTCCCTGGGGTGTCCTGAACCCCTTCCCCAGATTGTGCCCAGGCCCCAGGGGCCGTTGGCAGAGCCTGAGCAGGTGCAGATCGAGAGGGTCCCAGGAATAGTCCAGACCCAAGCTCCCCCCACATCCCAGCAGCCCTGGCCCAACAGTACCCCCGCACGCCGCAATTGTGAGGCACCTACTAAGTGCTTCCTGGGCTCACGCGGCCACCAACCCATTTAATTGCCATGGAAAACTGCAGAGTGGGAGCCACTTTCTCAGTGAGGAGACTGCAGCTTGGAGAAGGGAGGTGGCCCGCCCTGCACCGCTGGATAGTTGCAAGGCTGCTTAATATGAAGGTGCAGGAATGGAGCCAGGCCTTCTGACTCTGAGTCCAGGGCCCCGTTCACCACACCAGCCCTGACCTGACTGTCAGAGAGGCCATCTGGGGCCTGATCAAAAAGGATCCAGTTCGGATGAGAGGTGGGGAGGAAATTGGAGGGGTTAGAGCCCTGGGTTTGAGCCCCAAGTCTGGCCAGCCACTGCCTTCCCCTCTGTGGGCCTCAGTCTGCTCATCGGTCACAGAGTGGTTGAACCAGCTCCTCTCCGAGGCCCCTTCAGCTCTGCACTTCTGGTGCCTTATATGACTCAGCCTTGCCAATGACATTGAGTCTTACTCCCTGGCTTCACAGAGCCTTAGGTCACAGGCCAGGATGTTTTGGAGAATGAGACCATGACCATGACCACCTTCCTGCCCCCAGCCCTGTCTGAGTCCCCCACCTGTGCCCAGGCATCTTCCTACAGAGCCCAGTTCTAGGGGAAAAGAGCCCCAGAGGCCCCATGACCCCACCCACCACAATGTGTAGACTTCACAGGAGCCTTAGTTGCCTGTGCTGGTCACTCACCAACAAGGCTGGCATCTCAGCCAACCCCTCTTTGAAGAGCCAGGGCCCTAGAACACAGCCTTTGCCCCTAGAACTAAGCTCAGGGACCCCACAAGTTGCCATCTCTGACTTTACCACTCGTTCTCTCCATGTGACTGGGCCTCCCTCAGCCTGGAAGAGGGAAGTGGGGAGAATTCTGTATCTGGAGTGGGGTCAAAGACTCCAGAGTCCCCCAAATCCCAGAGAGGGATTTGGGGAAAGTCACGCTGATGCACTTAGAACTTTCTGCTTTGCACAGGAAGAAGCACTTGAGCCGAAATATATATGTTCTATTCTGTATACGTATTGCTCGATTTCTCTATGGTTTTATAAATACTTCTGGGTTCCAAGCAAGCAGTAGATGTGCTTTTGAGCCACAAAGAGCAAGTACTGAAATAAAAGAGTTTATTTTTCACATTCAAACCAGGTCTGGTCTGTTCGCTGCATGCTTTTGAGGAGAGTGGGTGGGTGAGCTCACTTAACATCTGGACCAGCCACTTCCTGCCTAAGAGCCTTTCCCTAGCCTCAGCGCCGCCCTCAGATCTAAACTTTACTGGCATTCAATGCTCTACAACTGTCCAGCTCCACCTCCAGCCTCTTCTCCAAACAAACCATGTTCAGACCAGAATGAACTGCCTGTATCTCTTCTAACATCCTGTGTACTTGTCAACCTCTTAGCTTGGAGTGCCCCTCTTTTTCCTTACCCAGCTTGTGAACTCCTATTCATCTTATAATGCCTAACACTAAAGTCACCTCTTCTGTGAAGCCTACCCAGATTTCTTCTCAGAACCCTGGAACATGGACAACTCAAACATTTATCACAGTGACTTTTAGTTCCATGTTGATATACCTGTCCCGCTCCCCATCCTGTCTGAAGTCCCAAGAGCAGAGACCAAGAATCTCTTAAACAGACACTAATAAATGCTAGATCAATGTGTTTCAACTCAGCTCCCATAAGACCAGTACTGTCCAGTAGAAATATAACGTGAGCCACAAATGCAAGCCATATATGTAATTTAAATTTTCTAGTGGCCATATTAAAAAGAGAAAAAGAAACAGGTAAAATACATTTTAATAATGCATTTAATTTAAGCTAATATGTCTGAAATATTGTATTGCAACACATAATCAACATAAAAATTATGAGTGAGATATTTTACATTCTTAATTTTCATACAAAGTCTTTTAATGTGGTGTGTATTTTACACTGACAGCCTGTTTCAATTCGAACTAGCTGCATGTCAAGTGCTCCATGGCTGCAGGTGGCTACTGGCTACTACATTGTGTTACCAAGCAAGGGCTCGTTTGCCTGCCACACAGAAAGCCAAACTCTGACAGTGGGTGTTTGCAGCAAAGTAAGGTTTTATTTGCAGGGCACCAAGGAAGGAGAATGGGCAGCTCATGCTCAAAAGACCTGAACACCCCGATGGCTTTCAGGGGAAAGACAGTGTGAGGGGATATGGTCTCAGGATGTGTGATCAGCTTGTGGGCCTTCTTCTGATTGGCTGGTGGTGAGGTAACAGGTGATGTTTCAGGAATCTCAACCTTCTGGTTACAACCAGTCTGGGGTACGTGCTTGTGGTCAGCATGTAGCCGCCATCCTCCACCTGGGTGGGGCGGGGGTTCTTAGTTTCTACAGAGCAACTCAAAGATACGCATCAGATTGTTATCTGTATCCTTTCAGGAGGAACTGGGAGCCCTGTGACTCTATGGTCTTCATCATTAACTGCTTGAATCTGCTCTTTGGAACTCAGGGAAGGCCTAGGAGACTAAAGCCTTTTTCTTTCTTTTTTTTTTTATTACAAACAAGAAACAGGGGACACAGAGGGACTTTTGTACCTGGGAAGACCCCACAAGGTCCTGCTTCGTTTCAATCCCCTCTTTTCGTTGATACTCTTCAATCCTTAGGGGAACAGGGATGGGACAAGAACGTGAATAAAGTTTTGGACAGAGAAAGATGAATCAAACTCAGCAGGGGAACTCAGTTGCAGGGGACTCAGTTTCAATTGAATGGTTCCAAGTCTAGACTGATTCCAGGAGCGTGGGGATTTGGTCATTCATCTCATTCCCCACCAACGAAGCACTAATCAATGTTTGTTGATTAAATGGATGATGGAAGACAGTCTCTGCCTTCAGGGAACCCATGTTGAAACATCTGACATGCATGCAAAAAATAAATCAAACTCGAAGTGTGACATCACATTTTCGGGGTGCTAAATCCTTCTGTTCCTTAAAAACTACACCTGGGTCTGGCCTTGATGGCCTGAGCATTTTATCAATTAGTGACCAGCAAGAAAATAGAAAACACTCGGCTATTTCAGGTGGAGAGGGAGTTTACAAGGGAAACTGACTCCAAAAACATCTGAGATGCTGGAAGAGCAGAGGGAGAAGGAGTGGTACCCAGAAATAGGGAAGCAGCTGCCACCCAGGATGCGCAGGAGCCCAGGAGCCGGTCCCCACCACCCAGCTGCTGGAGGCACTGTCACTCCAGCTCTGGAACCAACAGAGCTGCCGAATCTACAAATCCTGCCGAAGTCAGCCCTGGTAGGAGCCAGAGGCAGGCTGGCATCTCTCATCCTCCTCCTGCCTTCTCCCCACTGGCAGATCCTCACCAGAAATAGCTAGCGAGGGGCTCTGGCAAATATCACTTCCAGGCTTCCAGCCCCTGAAAAACAGACATGGCGAGGCAAGGGCTTGGGGGCATGGAGTTGAGTAGCCGATGCCTACGGCTGCTCCCTTTGTAAGAACACCCTTCCAATCATCTCCACCTAAGGAACTCAGCTTTCAAAACCCTGCTCCAGGGAGACCTGCTCTGTGAAGCCTCCTGGACTGCAGCCGACTGCTTCAAGCTCTGTTCCCCTTGGCATATGGTAGAGAGCCCTCTACAACACTCAGGTTAGCCTGGCTTAGGACCAGCTGCTGATGTGCCTGGCCCATGCTCTGGAGCACCCCAGGAGCAGAGTCAGGGCACACCTCACACAAGGGGGTCACCAAGTGGACGCGGTACTGCCGACTCTAGCTCCCAGGCCTGACTGCCTCGCCTCCTAGAGACAGGGCTGCCCCGGCCAGGTCTGCCAATGCTGGACAGATTGGGAGGCGCCTCCTGACCACCCCCTAGGCCTGCCCCACCCCTGAGAGCTCACTAGCCAGGAACCCAGGAAGGAGGAAGGTTTTGCTGGCCACGAGGGCCCATTAGAGACAGGGGGAAAGAGCCTGAGCTCCTTCTGCACAAACCAGAGGCAAGGGTTGAGTCTGGGGCCCTACACAACAGTGCTGGGCACAGCTCCGCGGCAGCTCAGAGCTACTGGGCCCACACCAAAAGCTCGGCTCATAGCCCAGGTGGCAGGGGCCTGGATTCTGGAGCCAAACAGACCTGGGATCAAATCCTGGCTCTGCCACGGGTTCACAGTGTGGCTTCAGGCAGGTTCTCAGCCTCTCTGTGCCTCTGCTTCCTCATCTGTCGAATGGGGATGATTTGGTATCTACTTTCATGACTGGTGTGTAAGTTCAATATAACAGTGTCCATAAAATATTCAGCTGGCTCCTGGCACATTCTAACCATAACAGCCAACTTTCCTCCAGGTCAGCAACATTTATATGCACTGAGTTCTTCGCTTCTGAAACAATCCTATCCAGTTTTCCCCCCCATTTTACAGCTGGTAAGGTGCAGAGTGGGGAGACTTGAACCCAGGCAGCCTGCCTTCCCCAGGGCATGGCCTAGCCTAGAGGAGGCCCGATTTCTACTGGAACCCTCCGTTCCCACCAAGTGCTAGGGTGCACGGGACACAGGCCTCCAAAAAAGCCCCCGTGGAATGGAGGTCTGATCCGGTCTATCTTTCCACCCCCAAAAGTCCCTCTCCTTTCCAGCTGCTCTTGTTTACCTGGGATGCCTGCCAGCTCCGCCCCTTGGCCTCAAGTCAAACCCAGAATAACAGAACTTTGACAGAGTCCAAGAGGAGAGGCTTAAGTGGGAGGGCCAGGTAGGGGCCTCCTAGAGGCACACGTGCCTTGGGGCCAGGACTAGGTCATCACATACACTTTCCCAGCCGCCCCACTTCCCTCCCGGACAGGCCTGAGAACACACACAGAGACGCACGCCCACGAGACCGTGAAGCCCTGTGTCTTGTTTCAAGATGCAAAGTCCAAAGTGTTCCATTAAAAGCAGAAGGAATGACAAAAAAGTGGTGCATACAGTCTTGAGAATGCAGGAACTCTAACAACCTGAAGTTGAGCAAGAGCGGCAGACATGAAAGACCACGATCCACATAATTCCACTCGGACAAAGTTCATGAACTCATCTGTGGTGTTAGAAGTTGGGGTCGTGTTTTCCATGGCAGGGGAAAGACTGGACAGAAGCACGAGGGGGCTTTTGGGGCACTGGGATGGCTTTGATTTTTTCCATCTGGGTGCTAGGTAAACAAGTACATTCAGCCTGTGAAAATGTGTCAAGTTCAGAAAACATAGTACTTGAAGTTTCTAAAATTAAGTCCAAAGTGGGGTGGAGACTTGATCCACAGACCCTGGCCACTGGGAGTAACAAGTCTCCCATCGGCAGCCCCCAAGGTCTGAGAAAGCCAGAGCTAAAAGGCTGGGCTCATAAACATAGTTACCATATGACCCAGCACTTCCATTCCTAAGTATAAACCCAAGAGAACTGAGAACATGCAACCACACAAAAAGTTGTATGCAAATGTTCAGAGCAGCATTATTCATAATAGCCAAAAAGTGGAAACAAACCAAATGTCCATCAGTCAACGAATGGATAAATAAAATGTGGCATATCCAGAAATGGAATATTATTTGGCAAGAAAAAGGAACGATGTACTTATACATGCTCCACCATAGATGGACCTTGAAAACATAATCAGTGAAAAGAAGCCCGTCACAAAAGACCACATTTGTATGAGTTCATTTATATGAAATGTCCGGAAGAGGCAAATGTATGGAGATTGAAAGTGGATTAGTGACTGTCTGGGGCTGGGGGGCTGGAGGGACTGGGAGGGGGTGACAGCTAAAAAGCATGGGGTTACTTTCTGGGGTAACGAAAATGTTCTAAAATTAATTGTAATGATAGATGCACAATTTTATACTAAAAGCCATGGAATCATACACTTTAAAAGGGTAAGTTGCAAGGTATATGTACTATATCTCAATAAAGCTGTTTAAAAATAAATAATGAACAGGGGGAAAAAGGAGAAGGCTGAGCCCCAGAATCTGACTTGATTCAGATTCAGGAGGTCTGCCTGGGTGTGCTGGTGACCTTGGGTAAAGCTCTTCCCTTCTCTGGGCCTTAGTTGGCCCTGCTGCCACAGGGAGAGGAGAGAGTAGCAGCAGAGGAGTGCTGAAACACCACTGATGTGGGCATCATATCCATGACCACATAGGCTCCTGGCCCAGCCTGTGGAGTCTGGGGGTCCCCCAGGGCTAGGAAACCCCTAATCGTTCATGAGATCTTTGCACTCTGGTCACAAGCGCAACGTTTCCTCAACAGCCTTTAAAAATGGGAGAAGGGATGCTTTTCCAAACATTGCTTTCAGCCACTGCTCCATGTCAAGGATACCAGCGGCGCAGTGGAAATCCCAGTTTCTCTCTAGGCCCTTAGTCAGTTCCCAACTCCACGTCAGCTCATTCCAAAGTCATCTGGAGTAAACATACAGAGAGACCAAGGAGAAATGCCAGCCAGACCTGGTGAGACAGGGATCCGCCTTCACTTGGTAAGTGAAGCCCATTTACAGATGGGGAAACAGGCACTGATGGGGCAGGGGCGGGTCCATGGTCCCAGATCCAAGGCTGAACCCAAGGACTTTCTCTTTCCACTTGTCTTGAACAAGCCTAAGAGCCTACTATGTGCTCAGCCTGAGGTGCTCTCCAGAAGGGATGAGAGAGGGCCTCCGACCAAGTGTGGGCAGCCGCTCCCCAGGAGTCCTGGGCCTGTGTCCCATCTCCCCTCTCTCTCTTGCTGTGTGACTCTGAGGAAGCCACTTTCCCTCTCCAGGCCTTTGTCGCACTGGAGCTCCCAATTACTGCCCTGTCACCCAAGCCAGGGATGTGATTATGATGGGAACAGGCCTTATAAACTGTAAAGGGCTGTAGAGATGGAAGCCAACAGGAACTCCAGCCGTGAATGAGAAAGGCAAGATCAAGGCGAGCGACTGAGGCTCATTTATTTAACCAGGAGTAGCTATGGGGTCAGCAGAGGTGGCTGCTGCCTGAAGGGAAAGGATGAGGTGGCCTGGACCGGGGTGTGGCTGTCTTGGAGTCATCGGAATGGATTTGAGGTACACAGAGGAGATTCATTCATTCAACAACATCTTTTTTTGCCCCAGCTGTGGACCAGGTGCTGCATGAGGCCCTGGGGATACAGTGGTCACCATGGCAGGCCTGTCCTACAGAGTATTCAAGCAGATCACCAGTGTGAAGTGAGATGTGTCAGAAAAAAAGACTAAGGCTCAGGATAATGGGGCCTCAGCACAATCATAAGAGCAAGGGTGCCACGCACCCTTTTAAATGCATCACATGCATGAACTTGCTGGGTCCTCATAACACCCTGTGAGGCGGGAGCTAGTCTTACCCTCTCCACTCTGTGGGCGAGGAAACTGAGGCCCAGAGAGGTTACGTGACATGTCCAAGGTCACACAGCTAGAAAACAAGGAAGCTAGGATGCCAACCAGGCAGGCTGGGTTCACAGCAACTGCTCCTAACCTCCTGCTCTGTTGTCATCTGTCTTGTGATGTGGACTTACAAAACAAGAGGGTCTTCTTCGACAAGGTCAGGGAAAGCCTTCTGAGAAGGTGATGTGGAAGCTGAAACCCTAGGGAGGAGGAGCCAGCCCAGGGAAGGGTTGGGGGCAGGTTCGGGGTGGGGGAGGTGGGGGCAGAGGCCATTTCCCAGAAAGCTGATGCTCTAGGTTCTGGGACCCTCACTTGTGTGGGGCCTTGTTCACACAAAGATCACAGGCAGCTGTGGAGTACTGCAGGCAGGGAGGGGAGCCAGACTGCTATCAGGAAGCATTTCAATGTAAGCATTTCTGGGAAATAGCTTGAAAAACGCTCAGAAGAAGGGAATCTGAAACTAGCAACTCTCCAGCAATTTATTATGATTTCTTTTCACATTCTTCATAAATAATCACTTTTGTACTCAATTTTATATTTGTAATTTTATCTTATATTCTTTTTATTAAAGGTGGTCCCCCCGCCCCAAATTAAAACTAAATCCATGATGTGATAACACAGCCTTCTCACCAGAATGGTTAAAATGCAAAGCAAAAGAAAAAAAAATTAGAACTGTTGGTGAAAATATGGAACAATAAGAACTTTCCTATGTGACTGTGAGGGGAATGTAAATAGTTATGACCAGTTTGGAAAACTATTTGCCATATCTTCTAAATGTACTATCATTTATCTTTATGAGGCAGCAATTCCACTCATGGATGGTTACCCAACAGAAAGAGTCCATATATTTTCTGAAAGACATGTGCAAGAATGTTCCTAGCAGTCTTTTTTTTTTTTCTTCATAATACCCCAAAGCTGAAAACAGCCTAAAAGTCCTACACTGGCAGAATGGATATATAAATTGGTATAGTCATTCAAAGTGACACTACAAGAAAGAATGAGAAAAAAATAAATGACACCTACATGCAACAACTTAGTTGAATCTCACAAGCATGTTAAGGAAAGATGCCAGATGCACGGTACACCGAATGATTTTATTCATATGAAGTTCAACCCCAGGCAAACTCATCTATGATGTGAGAAGTCAGACAGTGGTTGCCTTTAGGGAATGGTTAGTAACTGGAAAGGGGCATCAGGGAGGCATCTGGGGTGTTGATGCTGGGCTGATTGTTGAGCTGGGGGCCGGTTTACACGGGTGTGTTCAATTTGGGGGAATTCATCCAGCTATATGCTTATGACGTATGTTTTTCTATATGCATGTTGTACTTTAATGAATGCTTCCCTCTCCAATGGTATAAGCTTCAAGCCCCTTGAAACCTTGACTTGACCTTGAGACCAGAGAAGCATTTGGTATTACCATGCAGTGGTTCCCACTGGACGGTTGTGAGCAGGTGATATGATCTCCTTGATGCTTTAGGAAGCTCCCTCCAGCCACCCCAGGGAGGGAGTGATAATGCCAGGGTAGCAGAGGGGAGGCTTGGGAGGGGCTGCAGAGATGCCCAGTGAGGGGGGAAGGGCAGAGAATTCTTCCTGGGCGGGACCTCAAAGGCAAGACAGGGGCGGAGGAGGTGGAGGTGGCTGGGGAGGATATTTTGGGCAAAGACAGGGAGACTGAAATAGGACAGGGGCAGCCAGTGTGGGGGGCTGAGGAGGAGAGGCAGGGCTGGTCTTGATCATTCCAGAATGAGCTTCCTTGCCCCCTGCCCGGCCAGGCTCAAGCTCCAGCCCTGCCCAAGCCTGGTACACCCAGCTCCACATGGAAGCCAACTCTCTGTCAGCCAACTCCCCCTTCATTCCTTCCCAGGCCTGGTCAGCTCTGCTCATGGAAACTCTGAGCGGCCCACAGCCAGCTCTTGGCAGTCACCCAGATGCTCACAGCACTGCCAATTTGTCTCTCCTCAGTCATGACTGGTTTTTTTTCCCCTCTTCCCTGTTTTATTGACTCAAACCTTCGTGATGGTGTCCTTGGGGCAGATCTGAAGCTCGATGATGTTGTATCTTGTATCATTGAGGCACCTGGTGGTCCTGGTGAAGTGGGTAGTACTAACCCATTTCACAGATGAGGAAAGTGAGGTCTGACGAGGTGAAGTGACTTGGGGCCAAGATCACCCACTCAATCAGGGGCAGAGCTAGATTTTAACAATAAAAGAACAATAACAGTTGCTGTGTATTAGCACTGAGCGGAGCCAGATGCTGTGCCGAGCACTGTGCAGGCATTTGCCCATTCGGTCCCCACAATGACCCAGGGGAAGAAGCTGCAATTATTATTATCACCCCTTAACAAAAAGCCTTAAGTACATGTGCAGAAAAGTCCACAAATCATAAACTGAACCCAGCCATGAAACCAGCATCCAGGTTAAAAAATAGAACAATTGACACACCACTAAAAGCACAAGTGATAAAAGAGAAGATTGATAAATTGGACTTTATAAACATTTAAAACTTTTATTTCAAAGGATACCATCCAGAAGTGAAAAGGCAACACACAGGATGGGGAATATATTTGAAATCATCTATCTGATAAGAGTCTAGTACCCAGAATATATAGAGAACTCTTACAACTCATTAATAAAAAGTCAAATAACCACATTTTAAAATAGGGAAAGGACTTGGAGACATTTCTCCAAAAAAGATATACAGATGCTAATAAACAAATGAAAAGATGTTCAACATTATTAGACATTAAGAAATGAAGGTTAAAACCAAAAAGAGATGCCACTTCAGAGCAACCAGATGGCTATAATCAGTAAACAGATAATAAGTGTGGGCGAGGATGTGGAGAAGTTGGCACACTCATACACTGCTGCTGGAAACATAAAATGGTGCAGCTGCTTTGGAAAGCTGTTTGATGGTTCCTCAAAAGGTTAAACATAGAGTTACCATTTCATTCAATTCCATTCCTAGTGGAATTAGAGAAAAAAACCGTATGTCCACCCAAAAAGCTGAACATGAATACTCATAGCAGCATTATTCATAGTAGCTTAAAAGTAGAAACAACCCCCGCACCCCCACACACAAAGTAGAAACAACCTAAATGTCCACCAACTCATGAGTGGGTAAATAAAATGTGGTACATCTGTACAATGGAATATTATCCAGCAATAAAAAGGAATAGAGTACTGATACATGCTACAACATGATGAAACCTGAAAACACTATCTTAAATGAAAAGACCACATATTCTATGATTCCATTCTATATGACACGTCCAGAATAGACAAATAGACAGAAAATAGATGAGTGGTTGCCTAGAGTCACGGGATGGGGAAGGGTGGGGTCAAGAGGATAGGGAGTGACTGCTAATGAGTATTTTCTTCTGGGGATGATTAAAATTGTTATAAAATTATATTATGACGTTGGTTGCACAACTCAAATATACTTAAAACTACTGAATTGTACACTTTAAATAGACGAACTTTATGGTATGTAAATTATATCTCAATAATTATATCTTTTTAAAAATAAGAAGATACTCCATGTCTTTTTTCATGCAATACCTGGATTGCCCCTACCTTCTCCTTGCTATCTGAATGCCCTCAAAATAGCTGATTGCTAAGGCCCAACTCAAATGTCATTACAAAGATTTCCTTGATCCATTCCCATCAGAAGTAATTTCTTTCTCCTCTGAATTGCCACATTAACTCACATCATTCACTCAGAGATAATTTACAAGGCATCCATCATGTGTCTGGCACTTATTACATTTCACATGATTATTTAAGTCCTCATTTCATCTCTGCTACTACACTGTAACCTTTTGGAGGGAGGAGATTGTATCTTGTTCCCTTCTGTGTACTCAGAACCCGCCAAGTGACTGGCACACAAAAGGCATTCAAGAAAGGTATACAGATTTCATTCTACATTTCCTTTTTCTCATATCAGCTTCCTCCCAGGACACAGCTTCTCAATGGCAGGTTCCAGGCCTGATGCATCATTGTATCCCCCACAGAAACTGCCTAGCACTTAGTAGGTTTTTTTTGTTGAGTAAACACAAAATGATTAAATGATGAATGTGGCTTTAATTTCCATCGTAACTGTCGGCCAAAGTTTTTGAAAGGAGGTGAGACTTACATCCAGGTGTGGAGGATGGGTAGGGACAAGTGAGGATTTGCAATCCAGATAGGGAACAGCAAGAAGGAAGGAGTATGATCTTGCAAATATCTGCATGGTACAGGAAAGCATAAATGGTGCCTAGAACAATTAAAAGAGAACCAAACAGAACTTCTAGAAATGAAAACTATTAATAACTGAAACTTAATACTCAATGATTGAGCTTGATAGCAGATTAGACAGAACTGAAGAGAGAATTAGAGAAGCAGAAGATAAATGATCCATAATATACCACAGAGAAACAGACAGATGTAAAACATGAAAGAGAATTGGGAAGGCATTGAAGACAGGGCGAGAAAGTCTAAAATACGTTTATTAAGAGTTTCAGAAGGATGTAAGAGAGAAGAAGAGGCAGACACAATAATTGAAGAGATAATGACTGAGAACTTTCCAAAACTGATGAGAGATAATAATCCACAAATTCAAGAATCCCAACAAACCCCCAGCTAAATAATAAGAATAAATCCATGTCTAAACACATGATAGAAAAGCTGAAGAACATTAAAGACAGAGAGTAGAATCTCAGCAGCATCTAGAGAATACAATAAATTACCTTCAAAAGAATGACAGGTGATGCTGACTTCTAAATAGCAACGATGGAAGCCAGGTAATGGTGAAATGCTATCTTTGATGGGCCAAAAGAAAATAGCTACCCCAATAAAATTCTATACCCACCAAAATGTACTTCAAGAACAAAGTTTAAATAAAGACATTTTCAGACAAACAAAATCAGAACTTTCTGCTCATAGAACCTCATTAAATTCTAAAGGATATACTCTGTGTAAAAGGAATATTAACCCTGAATGGAAGGCTTGAGATAAAAGTAGAAATGAAGAGCAAAGAAACTGATAAATACATCTGCAGGTCTATTTGAACATTAACTATATATAAACAATAATATTAATGTCCAGTAGAATTTCTTTCTCTCTTTAGTATTTGATAGAATTATAATACATGAAAACTACGGCATATATGTCAAAGTAGCATTGCAGTGGCTGGGAAAAGATAAAAGGTACTGATTATATAAATTTAAATATTCATGTTGTAATTTCAAGGACAACATTTAAAAAACAGAAAAGATGTATAATCTCCAAGCTGGTCGAGAAGGGAAATAGAATTAAAAAATAATCAATTCAGAATAGCCAAAAAGAATAGAAAAATAATATAGAAAGGGTGAGATGAAAAGAAAACACAAAATAAGCGAGTGGATTTACACCCATATACATCAATAATTACATTAAATATCAAAAAACTAAATGCTTCAGTTAAAATATAAAGATCGTTGTATAGCTTGGATTTGAAAAATACAACTATACGTGGTTTACAAGCAGCATACAGGAAACATAAGGATATATAAAGACTGAAAGTAAAAGGATGTAATAAAATATAGCTTACAAAAGAATGGTGGTGTGACTATATTAACATAAAATAAAAGAGACTTTATCATTAAAAGTATTACTAGAGATAAGAAGGCTGCTATATAATGGTAAATGTTTTAATTTATAAGAATATATAACTATCTTAATTTTATATATACCTAATGACATAGTTTCAAAACAAAAATTGATAGAATGATAATTCAATACATCTCTCTCAGTATTTGACAGAACATGGAGACAAGTCAGTATGGATATAAAAGATGTATTTATCAGATAGGGATAGGTTATGCCTCAGTAACAAAAAACTCCGAAGTCTCAGTGGCTTGGTTCAACAAAGGTTTATTTGTCAGTCACACAAAGTCCAGTGAAGTCAGGCAATTCTCAGGACAGTTCTCCTCCAAGGAGTGACCCAGAGATCCAGTCTGCTCTCATCACATGCCTCTCCCATCTCACTCTGTAGTTCCCACAGATGCTTCTAAAGAAGAGAAAGTGTGGAGGAAGCACACTGGCTCTTAATTGCCTTGGCTCAGAAGTTACACATATCATTTTCATTCACATCTCTTTAGCTAGAACTGGTCACACATTCTCTCCCATCTCTAAGTATACTGAGAAGTGTAGTCTGCCTATGTCTCCAGAAAAGAGAGGAAAACCAGGCCGGAGTGGGAACCTATAGTCTCTACTCAGAGGATTTGAACAAAACAGTGAAAAAACTTGACCTAATAGACATACATAGATAACTCTGTGTCCAACACCTTATTTTCAGACACATAAGACAATTTACAAAATTTGACTATAACCTGGGCTGTAAAGCCAGTCTCACCAAATTTCAAAGAACCAAAATCATATAGAGCATATTAGCTAACCAGCTATTTCTTATAACTAAGGTATAAATCAATAATAAGAGATAATTAGAAATTTCCATATGCTAGGAAAATTTTAAATACACTTCTAAATAACCTATGGGTTAAAGAAGAACTGATAAAGGAAGCTAAAAAATATTTTGAATGAACTGATAGCAAATTAATTCATATAAAGATTTGTGAGTGTAGGTAAATCAGTACATAGAGGGAAATTTATAGTCTTAGATACATATGTCAGAGAAGAAAAGAAGCTGAAAATTGATAAAATAAACATCGACTCCAAGAAGTTGTAAAAAATGTCAAGGCATGGGACTTCCCTGGTGGTGCAATGGTTGGGAATCTGCCTGCCAATGCAGGGGACACGGGTTCGATCCCTGGTCTGGGAAGATCCCACGTGCCACAGAGCAACTAAGCCCATGCACCACAACTCCTAAGCCTGTGCTCTAGAGCCCACGAGGCACAACTACTAAAGCCCCCACAGCTAGAGCCCATGCTCCACAATGGGCAAAGCCACCATAATGAGAAGCCCGCGAGCTGCAATGAAGAGTAGCCCCCCGCTTGCTCCAACTAGAGAAAAGCCTGCGCGCAGCAATTAAGACAAAACACAGCCAAAAAAAAAAGGAATGTCAAGACAAATTCAATAAAAGTAGGAAGAAGTAAATAATAAAGGCATGAACAGAAAATAATAAAATAAGAAAGCAAAGATTAAAACAGAGCCAAAAGACAGTTCTTTGAAAAGGTAGTAAAATTGATAGACCCCTGAAGGAAATTGGTCTAGAGAAAAACAGAACTGGCACCAAGAAAACAATATTAGGAATAAAAAGTGGGACATCACTACAGAGGCTGCCAGCATTAAAGAAAAACGAGGGTATTCTGAACAACTTTGAGTCAATACATTTGAAAGTTTAAATGAAACGGACAACCTGGAAAGGTGTAATATACCAATTTTGACTCAAGACAAAATAGAAAACCTAGAGAGTCCTCCAATAATTAAGAACACTGAAAATCCCTTTCATTAAGAAAACTTTAAGTCTAGATGGTTTCACCGGCCAGTTCTATCCAACATTCAAAGAAGAAACAATTTTAGTCTTCTAGAGAACAGAGAAACAGTAGATAATCCCCAATTCATTTATGAGAGTAACATAACCTGCCTACCAAAACAGCAAAAGGATACAGCAAGAAAAGAAAGTTACAGGCCAATTTTACTCATAAGTATAAATGAAAACTCCTTAATAAAGTGTTAGCCACATAAATCACTATATAAAAGGCTACCACAAAAGTGGGCTAATCCCAGGAACACAAGGTTGATTTAACAATAGAAAATCTATTCATACAATTCAGCACATAAACTGATTAAAGGACAAAAACTACACGCAGAGAACCATTTGATAAAAAATTTATATTTAGTCATGATTTTAAAACTAAAAAAAAATGATAATCTACAACATTATGAACAGAAGGGAATTACCATAACTTGATAAAGATTATGTCTGTGGCTACCATAATTAATGGTAAAATATTGCAAGCTTTTCCTTTTGAGATCAGGACGTCAAGGATGCCCACTGCACCCATTTTATTCAACATTTTACTGGCAGTCTTATCCAGTGCAGTGAGGCGAGAAAAAGAAATAAAAGATGTTAAGAGTTGGAAAAGAAATAAAAGTCATCTTTCAAAGGTGCTATAATTAGTATATATAGAGAAACCCCAAATGATCTACAACTATGTTATCTAAATTAACAAGAAAATTTAGCATTTTTATTGGATTCAAAACAAACATATTAAAAATATGTTTCCATATAATCACCCACTGAATTATTGAAAGAAGCTACTGGGGGGAAGATCTGCACTTGGGGGACAAGAAGGTCTTCTGAACGTTCAGAGATAAACCTGTTGGAACAGGTTACCCTGTGTGTGAGTGAGCTTCCTGTCACTGGAAGGGTTCAAGCAGGGACAGGATGGGCTGCGTCCAGGGGTGCTGGAGAAAGAAACTGGGCTCAGAGTGAGAGGCTGGTTCTCCCCAGGCTGGACCTCAGCTCTTCTCACACTTGTCCCTGGGAGGCAGCCTCTCTCCTTTCTTCTGGTTCCTCTCAGAATCAACTTAATCCTTCTGGTAAAGTGGGTAAAATAAACCAGGATTTATGGTTCCAGAACATGTTGTAACAATCCTTAATCTTATCGCTGTCCACTTCCTTCTCCTAGGCTTTCCTTTCAGAGAAAACCCACAACGGCATTTCTCTTGCCCTGCCTCCTGCCCCCACCCCCGCCCCACCAGACTTATCTACCAAGTTCAAGTTCTGTGGCAAACGGAACAGCTCCCCCGATGGCTGTAGGTGCCGGCCTAGGGGCTTCTCCACAAGCACAAACTTGAGTGGGTTCACCCTGTTCAAAGCCTTCAAAGTCTCCCCGCTGCCTAGAGTCATGGTTTTTTTCCAACAACAGACCCCTTTGATAAAGGCAAATCTTTCCTTGCAAATAGCACCCCACTGAGTATTTACTCGGTTCCCAGCACTGTGCTAAGGCTTTACGGGCTTGATTCATGGAATCCCCCATGAGTCCCCATGAGGTAGGACCTATTATTAGCTCCCCAGGTCACTAAGTGGGGACTTGGGACTGGGACTTTCTCAGTTCAGGCCACACACTCTGAAACACCATGCCATCTGGTTTGGTTTGGTTTGGTTTTTGTAACTGTTTTTCCAGTGAAATTTAACATAGTCCCTTAAAGGCACAACACAAAGGCACAACACGGAACAGTGCAGCTGCTTTCGCTGGAGCAGGGATGGAGGGCCTGGACTTCTCAGCTTTGCCACCTTATCCCCCAAAGCAGCTCCCCCATACCACCCAGCCACCATCCATAATCCTCACCAGAGGGGCCCAGGAGGTAGAGCACATAAGCATGCAGACCTGGGTCAGTCCTGTGCTCTCTAGCTACCTGACCTTGAGCCTTGGTTTTCTCACCTGCAAAATGGGGCTAATAGGCCTTCCTACTTTCGTAGGGTTATTGTGAGGATTAAACGAGATGGTGAATGTAAGGGCTCATCATCCAGAAGGTGCTGCATACATGTTGTCTGCGATTATTGGTGGTCTCTGTGGATTGGGGTAGCCCCTCGGCACCTCCCTCTGGACTCTCAACACGGCAAACCGGGGGCCGTGAGCTCTGGAAGATGCCGCAACCCAGGTTCACGTCACCTGTTGAAAATTCATCCTCTGGTCATAGCACTTTGCCGGGCCCACTGTGCCTTTACCTGATTGGTCGCTGTCTGTCTCCCCCCAAGACTCTAAGTGCCATGAGGACAGGGATTGTTTCTGGTTTTGCTAGCTGCATCCATAGTGCCTATCACCAGGGGGTGCTTAAGAAACACCTGTTGAATTAAAAAAAAATTAAAGTCCTTGGGAAGATGATAAAACTATAACTCTGAAACATAATTTGTTAGAATCACAGAACTCCAGGGCTCAAAGGGGGTTCAGAAACCAGCCAGACAATTTCCTCAGAGGAAACTGAAACACAGGGACAGAGAAGGACTTCCCGGGATGCAGAGTGAGTGAGAACAGGACAAGAAGCCAGGTCTCTGTGTGACCCCCTCACCTGCCATTTCCCATCTGTCATAAGCCCCACTTACCTTCACCATTGGCACTTGATGAATGCTAACTGATCACCTCCATCAGCCCTAAGATCTTGGCACAAAAACTCCAGAAGCTGCTGGCAAAGCCTCCTTTCCGGTAAATTCTTTTCTTAGCTCTGGAACTACTGGTTCCAAAGACGCACAACCGGTCCTGAAAATAGCCATTTCACCCCAAATTAAGAACAAGCCCTGTTTTTGAGGATTCTCAATTTGGGGTTCCTCTCAGGCAGAGTTCTAGACCATCAGAGTTGGCAGGGACCTGAGATACTCTGGGCCAATTCCAGAAGGGGAAACTGAGGCCAGAGAAGGACAGAGACTTTCCCAAGGTCACACAGGGAATCAGTGACAGGGCTGGGACCAGAACCCGGGCTCTCCACTCTCTGGCCAGTGCTCCTGTCTCTACAGCAGGCTGTAAGTAGTCGGACTGGATTAACTTGAAGGTACTTGCAGGCTCTGATCTGAGGCTAATAGAGTCTTCTTTGAACAGGGGTGTGGTCTTCTTCAGACTGTGGTCAGCTGTGCAAACTCCTGTCACAGGTCCTCAGCACAGAGTAACTTTCTACGTGCAAAAATGACAATATGGCATTCCAAAACAAATTGGCATTCCAAGGACAAACTGATATTCCAAAAAAACAAAATTCCAAACTGGTATTCAAATTAGTTGCCAACATTAAAAAACTATTTTTACATGCAAATCCAGGATTCCACATTCTCCTAGAAAAATCAGACAATCTGGTAATACTGATCTTCCCTTCCGGCGTGCGACACTTGGCTGAACTACACAGCAATTGTCACACATTTGCCTGTCCACAGCTGGCCAAATTGCCTCCTTCCTATTGCCTCCCCAGGTCCTGAAGGCATTTGAGTTTGCAGCCCCTGTTCTATTGAGATTTGCGAATCCCCTCTGTAACTATTCCCCAGATAAGGGGTCACATAGGCACTGTTTGTTGCCTCCAGGGAGTTTGCTTCCAGTCTGTTCCATGGTTGGCCACTTAGATGGTGGTGGGGAGAGAGAGCTTGATTTGAACCATGGCCGATCTGAATTCATGTATAACAGGTCATGCTGTAATGTACTTCCAAAGCCTAATGAACTTTAATTACCTCAGAACCAGGACTGAACATGCTTGTTTTGGTTGAGGCAGATAAGAAGGCCCCTCTTGGAAATGACTTCATAGACTGTCAAGCCATCGAAATGAAATCCAGATGCCATTGCATTCTGGGCAAACTAGGGGTCAAGTCTGGATGGCCCTTTGGAAGTTTTGAAGGCAACCAGTGCCGATATCAAGAGGGTCTGGAGGTCTGTCTTCAGGTTCTTGAGCAATGACAGCACTCAGATAAATTGCCTTTCTATGACCTTGCCAGGGGCTGTCACCACCAACCCGTGTTTCATAATCCATGGAGGTGGGGGAGGTTTAGAGTAAAGACAGGCCGCTGAGCAATTCATCAGGAGGTGGCCCAGGAAATCTGGGCAGACACTCTTAGAGAGTTCTTGGCAAGCTTCAAATTTTGGAACTTTAAAAGCAATGGCTTCGTTCCTACCACATGTATCAGCAGTCAAATCTCAAAGCCAACAGAAATATTAGAGTCCAGGAGTATTCGATATGGGAGAGCCCTTGTATGTTTCATCTCGTCTAACTCTCTACCTTAATTGAGAAGTACCCTACAGCACCCCGGACAAGAAGGGTCAGCCAGCCTTGGTGGGGCAATGTCTTCCTGATAATGGGTCAGAAGCTGTCCCCACTGAAACGTCCAACTCCTGTCCCCACTTTTATCCTCAAAATAAGAACTATTTTTATGCCTGCCTTTATCTATGTACGTTGAGCACCACCATACTTGCCCTCTCATCTGCAGGCTAAACTGTTCCAAGTCATCCTTCCTGGGAGGCCTTGATTTTGAGGCCTAGCTACTGTCCTGCAATTGGCCAGTGCCCCTTTTCAGCATCTTTTCACAACAGCTGTGACTTTAAAAGGACACAGTTCTTGCTCTATGGCCTCCAGAGAAGAACGGCTGAGTCCAGCTGTACCACATCCCAGGCTCACATGCCCAGTTTGCACTGATTGTTCCACAACAGTAAACAGCTTTTATTTATTTAACAAATACTCATGTAGCTCAGCTTACTTTAGCAATATTCATTAAATCCCCATAACCCTCGGAGTTACGAGTCTATTATTGTCATCCCTGGTGTACAGATGATGAAACCAAGACACAGGGGAGTAAAGTCACTCGGCCAAAGTACCAGTTAAGTGGGGAGGCTGGGGGGCTTCCCTGGTGGCGCAGTGGCTAAGAATCGACCTGCCAATGCAGGCGACACGGGTTCGAGCCCTGATCTAGGAAGATCCCACATGCCGAGGAGCAACTAAGCCGGTGCACGCCACAACTACTGAGCCTGTGCTCTAGAGCCCACGACCCACAACTACAGAGCCCGCACGCCTCAAGCCCGTGCTCCACAACGAGAAGCCACCGCAATGAGAAGCCTGTGCACCGCAACGAAGAGTGGCCCCCACTCGCCGCAACTAGAGAAAGCCCTCGCGCAGCAATGAAGACCCAACGCAGCCATAAATAAAATAAAATAGAATACAATTTAAAAAGTGGGGAGACTGGGACTCAAACTCAGATCATTGGAGTCTGGAGCTGGTGCCC
The DNA here is from genome assembly GCF_964270905.1 of Leucopleurus acutus. NCBI lineage: Eukaryota > Metazoa > Chordata > Mammalia > Artiodactyla > Delphinidae > Leucopleurus > Leucopleurus acutus. The sequence goes on along the minus strand of NC_139158.1, from coordinate 66,437,797 downwards.
GTAACCTCCCTGTGCTGCCTCTCTGTGCAGTTGTTCATGTTAAGCACAGCGATGAAGATCTCTAGGGAGATCTGGAAATACTTTGTCTCCTGGGTAAGTCAGCCTCAACCTGAGATGTGAAGTGACTTGCCTTAAGTCACTCCATTCTGCAGTGATGGAGTTGGGACTTCACCTGGGTTCCAAGTTCAGGGCTCTTTGCTCTAGCCTAGAGCATGCCGGGTGGGCTCATCAGATTTAATTGAAGGGGAATCCTCCAGGGGAGCAACATCACAAAGATCCTACCCAGGGAAGTGAAATGCATTCTAACCTGGCTTTGAGCCCACATGCATATCTAACAGTCCACAATTACCCAGTGGGTTCCTGGTCCAGGGAGACAAAAACTAATTAACCTAAGCATCTGATATTTTGAAAGTGCACGTTAGGAAATACATGGAGACCTCATTAATTCATACCCCAATAATTCAGCAGTCATCATGGTCTCTTGTTGGGCTGAAGTACATATTACATTAACCCAGAGATGGGCAGACTTTTGTAAAGGGTCAGATGGTAAATATGTTGGGAAATGTGGTCATACACAGCCTGTTGACTCCTGCACAGCTGCATGAAAGTGTTCCTGGGGCCTGAAACATTTCCTAACAGGAAGGTAAGGAGCCCTCACAGCTAGTGCTGGGCATATCACCTTGTTTGCAAATATCTTTCCCCTGCTAACAGGTTTGATGTATATGTCTTTGTTCTGCTTAAGTGGCATCTGGCCAACCCCACTGCTTATATCTGTTCCTGGGGAGAGGGAACAGGGTCCTCCTCCTGCAGCACAATGAGGGGCACATGCAGACCATCTTCCTGTGTCAGCTGCAGGACAGGACCCGCTGACCATGGGGAACCAGTGCTATTAAAGCAGGTCTCGCTTTCTTCTGTGAGTAAAGCATCATTCCATCTAGTGCCTATGTGAGCTGTGTCTTACTTGGTGACTCCGACACCTGAAACCATGCACCTTAAATTTCTTACTATCTCTGCCTTTTAATTGAGGTATTTAGACATTTAATGTGATTACTGATATGATCAGATTTTAGCATATCATCTTGCTATTTGTTTTCTACATGTCTCATCTATTCTTTGCTTCATTTTTTCCTTTTTCTGCCTTCTTCTGGAATATTTGAAAATAATTTTTATGATTTCATTGCATCTCCTCTGTTCACTTATTAGCTACAGCTGTTTGTTATTTTCATGGTTGTTTTAGACTTTTTAGTGTATATTTTTACCTTATCACATTCTACTCTCAAGTGACATTATAACACATCACGAATACTTATAATAATACTTATAATGTATAAGTAATCCTTATATAATCCTTATAATAAGGATAATATAATATAATAATAATAATAATATAATAATCCTTATAATAATACTTCCATTTCTCCCCCTTCTGACTTTATGCTTTTGTTGTCATATATTTTGCTTTCTTGTATGTTATAAAACTCGAAGTACATTATTATTTTTGTTTAAACAATTATCTTTCTTTTAAGATTTTCTTTTTGATGTGGAATATTTTTAAAGACTTTATTGAAATTGTTACAATATTGCTTCTGTTTTATGTTTTGGTTTTTTGGCCACAAGGCATGTGGGATCTTAGCTCCCTGACCAGGGATTGAACCCACACCCATGCACTGGAAGGCGAACTCTTAACCACTTGACCACCAGGGAAGTCCCTCGATTATCTTTTAAAGACATTTAAATTATAAGAAAAAAAATTATATACTTCCCCATGGAGTTATTTTCAGTGCTCTCCATTCCTTTGTGTAGATCCAGATTTCTATCTTGGTATCATTCTTCTTCAGATACCAATTTCTTATTGTTCAGGTCTACTGGTGATGAATTATTTCAGCTTTTGTTGCTTTGAAAACATTTTTCTTTCATTTCCATTTTTTTCTCTCTTTTTAAAAATTAAAGTAAATTTGACTTACAATATTAAATTAGTTTCAGGGATCAAAACAATATTAAATTAGTTTCAGGGGTAAAATATAGTGATTCAATATTTTTATACATTACAAAGTGATCACGAGAAGTCTAGTTAACATCTGTCACCATACAAAGTTATTCCAATATTATATTCCCTATGCTAAACATTACATCCCATGACTTATTTTATAATTGGAAGTTTATACATCTTAATCTCCCTCACCTATTTCATTCCACACTATCCCCTCTGGCAACCACCAGTTTGACCTCTGTATCTATGAGTCTGTTTGTTTTGTTTGTTCAGTTTGTTTTTTAGATTCCACGTATAGTGGAATCATATGGTATTTCTCTTTCTCTGACTTATTTCACTTAGCATAATACCCTCTAGGTCCACCCATGTTGTCACAAATGGCAAGATTTCATTCGTTTTTATAGCTGAGTAATATTCCATTGTGTATATATACACCACATCTTCTTTATCCATTCATCTGTTGATGGGCACTTCGGTTGCTTCCATATCTTGGCTATTGTAAATAATGCTGCAATGAACATAGGGGCACATGTTTCTTTTAGAATTAGTGTTTTTGTTTTCTTCACAAAAATACCCAGAGGTGGAACTACTGGATCATATGGCAGTTCTATTTTTAATTTTTTAAAGACTCTCCATACTGTTTTCCACAGCAGCTGTACCAATTTACATCCCCACCAACAGTGCACGAGGGTTCCCTTTTTCTCCACATCCTCACCAGTACTTGTTATTTCTTGTATTTTTGCTGATAGCCATTCTGACAGGTATGAGGTAACATCTCATCGTGGTTTGATTTGCATTTTCCTGATGATTAGTCATGTTGAGCATCTTTTCATGTGTCTGTTGGCCACCTGTCTTTGGAAAAAAAGATCTATTCAGGTTCTCTGCTCTTTTTTTTTCCTCTGCCCATTTAAAAAAAAAAATAGGGTTGTTTTTTTGATGAGTTATATATTTTGGGTATTAACCTCTTTTTGCCAAATTGTTCACACACACCTTCTCCCACTCAGGTTTTTGAAAAATTTCCTGATTTAACAATCCATTGCTTGTTTAGTAGCATATTGTTTAGCCTCCATGTGTTTGTGTTTTATGTAGTTTCTTTTTTCCTTGTATTTTATTTCTCATCTCATACCATCATGGTCAACAAAGATGCTTGATATGATTTCAATCTTCTTAAATTTATTGAGACTTGTTTTGTGGTCCAGGACGTGATCTATCCTGAAGAATGTTCTATGTGCACTTGAAAAGAATGTGTACTTTGCTGCTTCTGGATAAAATGTTCTATAAGATATCTACTAAATTAATCTGGTCTAATGTGTTGGTCAAGGCCAGTGTTTTCTTACTGATTTTCTATCTGGGTGATCTGTCCATTGATGTAAGTGGGGTGTTAAAAGTCCCCTACTATTATTGTGTTACTATAAATTTCTCCCTTTATGGTCATTATTTGCCATATGTATTTAGGTGCTCCTCTGTTGGGTGAATATATATTTTAAATTGTTATATCTTTTTGTTGGATTGATCCCTTTATCATTATGTAATGTCCTTCCTTGTCTCTTGTTACAGTCTTTGTTTTGAAGTCTATTTTATCTAATCATTGCTACCCCAGCTTTCTTTTAGTTTCCATTTGAATGGAATTCATTTTACCATCCCCTCACTTTCAGTCTGTGTGTGTCTTTAGATCTAAAGTGAGTCTTTGTAGGCAGCATATACATGGGTCTTGTTTTTTTATCCATTCAGCCACTCTGTCTTTCATGGAGCATTTAGTCCATTTACATTTAAAGTAATTATTGATAGGTATGTACTTATTACCATTTTGTTTGTTTTACGGTTGTTTTTGTAGTTCCTTTTTTCTTCTTTTGTTGTCTTCCCTTGTGATTTGATGACTATCTTTAGTGTTGTGTTTGAATTCCTTTCTCTTTTTTTGGTGTGTGTATTATAGATTTTTGGTTTGTGGTTACCATGAGACTCATATATAACTATGTAAATATGATTATTTTAAGTTGATGATCTCTTAAGTTCAACACCTTCTAACAACCAAGCATTTTTATTCCTCCTATCCATATTTAATGTTTTTGACATCATATTTTACATCTTTATGTTTTCTTTATCCCTTATTTATTGTGGATATAGATGATTTTATTACTTTTGACTTTTAACCTTCCTGCTAGCTTTATAAGTGATTGATCTACTATCTTTACTATATGTTTGCCTTTACCAATAAGATTTTTCCTTTTATAATTTTCATATATCTAGTTGTAGTCTTTTCTGCCTAGAGAAGTCCCTTTAACATTTCTTGTAAAGCTAGTGCTGAACTATTTTAGCTTTTGCTTAACTGTGAAACTTTTTTAAAATATTTATTTATTTTCTTTATTTTTTTGGCTGCGTCAGGTCTTAGCTGCAGCACGCAGGATCTTCGTTGAGGCATGCGGGATCTTTCATTTTGGCATGCAGTCTCTTTGCTGCAGCGCTCAGGCTTCTAAATGTGGCGCGCGGGCTTCGCTCTAGTTGTGGCGTGTGGTTTTCTCTCTCTAGTTGTGGCGTGCAGGCTCCAGGGCACATGGGCTCTGTAGTTGTAGCGCACGGGCTCCACAGAGTGTGGTCTCTGTAGTTTGCGGCACATGGGCTCTCTCATTGAGGTGCGTGAGCTCAACAGTTGTGGTGCGTGGGCTTAGTTGCCCTGTGGCGTGTGGGATCTTAGTTCCCCAACCAGGGATCAAACCCACATCCCCTGCATTGGAAGGCATATTCTTTACCACTGGACCACCAGGGAAGTCCCTGTGAAACTCCTGATCTCTTTCAAATCTAAATAATCGTCTTGCTGGGTAGAGTATTCTTGGTTGTAGGTTTTTTCCTTTCGTCACTTTAAATTTATCATGCTATTCCCTTTTGACCTGCAAAGTTTCTGACGAAAAGTCAGCTGATAGTCTAATGGGAGTTCCCTTCTATGTAACTGGTTGCTTTTCTCTTGCTGCTTTTAAGATTCTCTCTTTATCTTTTTTTGCCAGCTTAATTATAATGTGTCTTGGTGTGGACCTTTTTGGGCTCCTCCAGTTGGGACTTTCTGTGCTTCCTGGACCTAGATGTCTGTTACCTCTCCTAGGTTAAAAAAATTTTCAGCTATTATCTCTTCAAATAGCAACCCCCCCCTTCTCCTTCTGGGTCCCCTGTAACGGAAATGTTAATATGCTTGATGTTGACCCAGAGGTCTCTTAAACTACCTTCATTGTTTCAAATTATGTTTTTCTTTGTTCTGTTCAGCTTGGGTAATTTCACTGTGTCTTCCAGTTCACTGCTCTGTATCATCTAATCTACTGTTGCTTCCTTCTAGTGTATTTTTAAATTTCAGTTATTGTATTCTTCAGCCCTATTTAGTTCTTTATATTTTCGCACTCTTCATTAATCTTCTCACATGTTCATTCATTCTTCTCCTGAGTCTGCTGAGTGTCGTTATGATCATTACTTTGAACTCTTTAGGGCGTAGACTGATTATCTCCACTTCACTTAGTTCTTCTGGAGTTTTGTCTTGCTCCTTCGTCTGGAACATATTCCTATGTCTTCTCATTTTGCCTGTGTTTATTTCTGTATATTAGATAGGTTGGTTATGTTTCCTTATCTTAAAGAAGCGGCCTTATGTAGATGTCCTATGGGGCCCAGCATCACACTCCCCTCTGGTCACGAGAGCTGTATGCTCTAGGGGTGTCCCCTATGTGGGTGGCATGGGCCCTTTTGTTGTAACAGGGCCTACTACTATGGGTGTGCTAGTAAAGGGGTGCTGGGCCCTGGTCTGGTTGGCTGCCAGGCCTTGCCTTGTGCAGTGGTGAGCTGGGTTGGGTCCTGGGGCAGCTGACTGCTTGGTCTGGGGGGTCCTGGGACTGGTGCTGGTCTGCTGGCAGGTGGGTAAAACCCTGGCACTAATGGGTCAGAGAGAAGACTGCAAAGTGATGCTTGCCACCACCAGTGTCCTCATGGTAGAACAAGATGGCTGCCAGATGGCTGCCTCCCAGATGGCTGCCTCCAGTGTCTGTGTCCCCAAGGAGAATCCCAATTGCCTCCTGCCTTTCCAGGAGGCTCTCTAAAGTTAGCATGAGGGTCTTATCCAGGATCCTTTCAAATTACTGCCTCTGCACAGGGACCTGGAATATGTCAGATTTTGTGAGTGCCATTTAAGAGCAAACTCTCTATTTCCCACAGCTCTCCTGTATGCAAGCCTGCTGGCCTTCAAAGTCAATGTTCTAGGGCTTATCTTCTCAGTGCAGGACCCCTAGGCTGGGTAGTCTGATGTGGGGCTCAGATCTCTCACTCCTTGGGAAGAACCTCTGCAATTGTGATTATGCTCTCAACTGTGTGTCACCTACCTGGGTGTGTGGGTCCTGGATTTACTGTATCTTCACCTCTCCTACCCACCTTGTTGTAGTTCTTTATGTCGTTAGTTGTGGAAAATCTTTTCTGCTAGCCTCCAAGTTGTTCTCATAGATAGTTGCTCTCTAAACAGTTATAATTTTGGCATGCCTGTGGGAGGAGGTGAGTTCAGGGTCTTCCTACTCTGCCATCTTGGCCACACCCCCACCCATTTTTTAAGGACATTTTTGCTACATACAGAATTCTACATTTCCCCCCCCCCCTTCAACACTTTAAAGGTGTCATGCCATTCCTTTCTGGTTTGCATAGTTTATGATGAGAAGTCTGCTGCTACTCTGATCTTTGTTCCTTGGTATATGTTTCTTCTTATTCATTATCAGTGGTTTAGCAATTTCACTATGATGTGTCTTAGGATGTTAAGTTTTTTTCATGTTTGTTCTTCTTGAGGACTACTGAGTTTCTTGGACCTATGCCCCTTTAACATTTTTATCATATTTGGGGAATGGCCATTATTTCTTCAAATATGTTTTCTGTCTCTTTCTCTCTTTCCTCTCCTTCTGGTTTGTATTTCTGACAGTTGGTATTGTTTCACAGGCTACTCTTTTCATTCCCTTGCCAGTATTTTCTCTTTGTGCTTCATTTTGAATAATATCTATTTCTGTGCCTTTAACTTCACCGATCTTTTCTTCTGCAGGGTCTAATTTCTTCTGCTGTTAATCCCATTCAGTTTATTTTAATTTCAGATAGTCTATGTATCATCTCCAAAAATTTGATTTGGATTTTTAAAAAATACATTCTATGTCTTTCCTCATTATGTTCATGTTTTCCTTTATATCTCCTTGAGCATTTATAATGTTAATAATATCTGTTTAAAATCTTTGTCAGCTAATTCTATCATCTGTGTCGTTTTGGATCTGTTGAATTATTTTTCTCCTGGTTCTGATCATATTTTTCTGCTACTCTGGTGATTTTTTTTTGTGCCAAATATAATAAACTTTACATTGTTGAGTGTTGGGTTTTGTTGTATTTCTTTAAACAGTGCTGGACTTCATTCTGCCAAGCAGTTACTTGCCGATCAGTTTGAGGATTAATACTGAGCTTGTTTTATGGCAGGCTAAAAGCAACCTTTACTCTAGGACTACTTTAGCCCCACCACAAAGGCATGACCTTTTCAGGATTCTATCCAACACTGTGTATTACAATGTCTCTTCTCTGGCTAGCAGAAACTTCAACTATTCCCAGATCTCTGTGAGCCCTGGGAATTACTGCTTTCTGTTTTTTCTTTCTCTGGAGGCATGGAGTTTCGTCCCACATATATCCTGATCAGAACTTACCTAAGGGTCAAGGGAGCCCTCTGTGGATCTTCTGAGCTCTGCCTCTATGAAACTACCTTCTCTCTGTTATTTCTCCATGTAAATTTTAGCTGCCTCAGCTTTCCTGAACTCTGACCCCTGTCTCCCAGTTCAGTGATACAGTGGGCGTCTGGTTCCCCATCTCTGTGAAGACTGGAAAAATCCTAAATGAGTAAGATGGGCAATTCCCCTCTTCCTGTGTGTTTTCCTTCTCTCAGGGAGTCACAGCCCTGAGATGTCCCAATGCTTCCTGATGTCCAATGTCTGAAAGCGTTTGTCTCGTATATTTTGTCTGCTTTTTTAGTTGTTTATGGCGGAAGGCAGTTCCCACAGCACTTAATCCTTCATGGGTGGAACTGAAAATCTCTATCCTAGTTGTTTTCACCATTGGTTTATACTTTAAAATATCATTTAACTAATAGATGGTGACTTCATTAAAAGTTGTTAGAGACAATTTAAGAAAATTGTGTTGGGAGTTAGTTCATGAATATTTTTGAGTTTCACAATTCTACCAGGAAGTTAGGCTCTGTCAAGATTTTATGAAAAGTTGAACTAGGAAAAGATCTTCAAGGTTAACTCGAATTGATCGAGACACAACCCATTACTTAACCTTTAAATTCACTTTTTAAAGTGTTCAAGATTTTGACAAGGGTGCCAAGACCACTCAAGGGGAAAAAAATAATCTCTTCAACAAATGGTACTGGGTGAGATAACTGAATATCCATAAGCAAGAATGAAGTTGAACTCTTACCTCACACTGTACACAAAAACTAACTAAAAAATGCACCAATGACCTAAATATAAGAGCTAAAAGTGTAAAATCCTAGAAGAAAACATAGGAGTAAACTTTCATGACCTTGGATCTGCAGTGTTTACTTAGATACAACACCAAAAGCACAAACAACACAAGAAAAAATAGATCATAGACTTCATCAAAATTTAAAACTTATATACATCAAAGGACACTATCAAGAGAGTGAAAAGACACCTACAAGATAGGAGAAAATATCTGCAAACCATGTATCTGATAACAGTCTAGTATCCAAAATATATAAAGAACTCTTACAACTCAACAACAGAGACAACCCAATTCAAAAATGGGCAAAGGACCTGAATAGACATTTCTCCAAAGATATACAAAGAACATTAAGCACATGAAAAGAAGCACAACGTCATTAGGAAAATGCAAATCAAGCCCACAATGAGAGAGCACTTCATACCCACTAGGATAGCTATTGTTATGGGTTGAATTGTGTCCCCTCCCCTGCAAAATATGTTGAAGTACTAACCCCTGGTATCTGAGACTTTGACCTTATTGGGAAATAAGGACTTTATAGATGTAATCAAGTTAAGATGAGGTGATTAAGGTGGGCCTCAATCTAATATGACTGGTTTACTTATAAAAGGGGGAAATTCGGACAACGGCACAGAGGGAAGATGGCCATGTGAAGATGGAGTCAGATATCAGAGTCATGCTACCACAAGCCAAGGAATGACTGGGGCTACCAGAAACTGGAGGAGGCAAGGAAGGATCCTCCCCTAGTGACCTGGAGGGAGCATGGCCCTGTGAACACCTTGATTTTGGATTTCTAGCCTCCAGAACTGTGAGACAATGAATTTGCTGTTTTAAGCTACCCAGTTTGTGGTACTTTCTTATGGAGCCCTAGGACACCAACACAGCTATAATTTTAGAAATGGAAAATAACAAGTGTTGGCAAATGTGATGGTTAATTTTATGTGGCTGGGCCACAGTGCCCCTATATTTGGTTGAACATTATTTTGGATGTTTCTGTGGTGTTTTTAGGATGAGATTAACATTTAAATGGATGGACTTTTGAGAAAATCAGATTACCTTCCACAATGTGAGTAACCCATCAAAGGTCTTAATAAAACAAAGACTGACATCTCCCCTTGAGCAAGAAAGAATTATGCCAGCAGACTGTCTTTGGACTAAAACTGCACCTATTTCTTGGGTCTCCAGGTGCTGGCCTACCCTGCAGATTTTGGACTTACTAAGCCTCCACAACTGTGTGAGCAAATTCCTTAAAATAAATCCCTATCTATCTACCTACCTATATCAATATCCTATTGATTCTATTTCTCTGGAAAATCCTAACACAGCAAGGATGTGGAGAAATTGGAACCCTCATCCACTGCTGATGGAAATGTAAATGGTGCAGCCATTGTGGAAAATCATTTGGTGGTTCCTCAATTAGTTAAACACAAGAGTTATCATATGACCCAGGATTTCCACTCCAAGGTATATATCTAAAAGAATTGAAAACAGGTGTTCAAACAAAAATTTGTACAAGAATATTCATAGAAACACTATTGACAATAGAAGATAAAAACAACTCAAATGTCCATCAACTGACTGATAAATATTGATGGATATCCATACAATGGAATATTGTTCAACCATTAAAGAAATAAAATTCTGATAAATGTTATAACATGAATGAATGTTGAAAACACTATGGTGAGTGGACAAAGTCAGATGCAAAGATCACACGTTGTAAAATTCCATTTATATTAAATATCCAGAATAGGCAATTTCATAAAGACAAAAAGCAAATTAGTGGTTGCCAGGGTGTTGGGAGTAGGAGTGACTGCTTAATGACTATGGGGTTGCCTTTTGAGGGGATGAAGATATTCTAAAACTAGGTTGTGATGGTTGCACAACATCGTGAATGTATTAAATACCAATGAATCATACACTTTTAAAATGGCTAAAATGGTTAATCTATATTGCGCATTTTACTACAATTTTTAAAAGTGTTCAAATACACAGAGAAGGATAATTCTTGAACTTACTAATTAAGAAACAAATTGAAGATGTGGAAACGGAACTTTTTTAAGTTAACAAAAATAAAACAACAAATCAAGAATTAAAGGTCGGGCTTCCCTGGTGGTGCAGTGGTTAGGAATCCGCCTACCAATGCAGGGGACATGGGTTCAAGCCCTGGTCCGGGAAGATCCCACATGCCACAGAGCAACTAAGCCTGTGTGCCACAACTACTAAGCCTGTGCTCTAGAGCCCGCGAGCCACAACTACTAAGGCCCGTGTGCCACAACTACTGAAGCCTGCACGCCTGGAGCCCATGCACCACAAAAAGAGAAGCCATCGCAATGAGAAGCCTGAGCACCGCAACAAAGAGTAGCACCCACTCACCGCAACTAGAGAAAGCCTGTGCGCATCAATGAAGACCCAATGCAGCCAAAAATAAAATAAATAAAATTTAAAAATTAAAAAAAAAAAGAATTAAAGGTCATAAAATATGTGTAACCATTGCGATAAGTAGTCTTGTGGAACTACAATCACAAAGCAAGTTTTGTCTCCTACCATCTCCTGAAATCCAACTTGTGGGACTAGCGTATCCCTTAGTTCTAGAAGAAAATCAGGCCTTGACAACTTCTCTAGTCAATCTTACATCATCATCATAATATCATCCTGTAGTCACACTTAAGATGCAAAACAGTCTCAGTTCAGAAGTTTAAACGTCCAATTCCATTATAATAAAAATGGCTTATCATTTGAAGTTGAGGCCTTCTCTGGGCCTGCTGCAGACCATAAGCCAGCATCAGGGAAGTGAGGCCTTCTTTGTGTATTAAGGCTTCTGACCCTCCTGGGGTAGGGCCGTGGGAGTGAGGAAATGAAGGCAAAGCAAGAAAACAGCCTTAGTTGAGGCTTTGTGCTGACTGGGCACTGACTTGGCAAGAGTTTAACTGTCTTTCTCATGTGGGCTCCTCCAACGCTCCTCAGCGTGGCTCATCTGTCCTCTCCTCTCTCCCTGTCATGCCATCTTCATGCCCCAGGGAGCCCTCAAGGGTGACGACTTCCCCATGACTCTGCTTTTTGATCCTTCATCAGCACCGCAAGTTGGAAGTTCATCTCCTGGAGTAAACCCTCGGCTCTTGCTCAGGCTCTGAGATGACTGCGTGCCAGTTCTATTGCACGCAGCCCACATCTGGTGCTTGGGAGGCAGAGACACATCCCTGGCCCAACAAGCTCTGGGAGTGGAGGCTGCACCCACCTCTGCCACCTCTCCTTTGCTCCATCATCAAAGCACCCAGCCAGCCACTGGTATCTCATCCTTTAGATTTTTCCAGGCCAGGGTCTGTACAGTCTATCAGATTGTCACCCTACAGGGGATGCACATATTAAGCTCCAGTGAGGCCCTTTTCCCTAGCCTTGAGGTGAGCGCAACTGGCACCCATTACTCTTGCTGAGGAGACTCCAAACACACAAATGGCTCTCTTCAAAGAAATCCCCACCAAAAATTCTCCTCCTTCAACTCTTTTTTTTTTTTTTTTTTTTTTTTTTGTGGTACGCGGGCCTCTCACTGCTGTGGCCTCTCCCTTTGCGGAGCACAGGCTCCGGACGCGCAGGCTCAGCGGCCATGGCTCACGGGCCTAGCCGCTCCGCGGCATGTGGGATCTTCCTGGACCGGGGCACGAACCCATGTCCCCTGCACCAGCAGGCGGACTCTCAACCACTGCGCCACCAGGGAAGCACTCCTTCTTCAACTCTCAACTCTTCTTTTATATCCTTGATGTGGGTGAGGGAGTTTAAGATGGCTACAGGTTTTTGACCACCTCCATTATAAATACAGCATATGGTATACTTATGTGGTATCTATTGCTGCCTTGCAAAAAACATCTATTTTAACCTCTTGTTGCATGTGCATTTAAATAACTACAATCATCTGAATATAGTAACAGCTACTATTGAGCCCCTACTTTGTCCCAGACATGGTACTAGGTCCTTTTTACAAACATCTCATTTAAAGTTATTAATAGGTATGCTTATAACTACCTTATCGATTTCACGAGTTCATACAGATAACTGGCATTTAAAAATCTACAGAGTGAGGTATTATTAATAAGATTCTCAATAGGAAGAAATATTCTGAAAGCCTAGTCACAGAACTTTAGATCTGGAAAGGACTTCATAGGTTAGTCAACCACACTCATTTCCTTTAAGAAGCAGCTGAGGTCCTGAAAGGCTGAGGGACTTGCCGAAGGTCATCACAGTGAGAGGAGATCAGAAGATGGGGGTTATCATTTGCTACAGCTGCCTCTTATTTTAAAAAGTATTAGGTAAATTCTAATGCATACTGCTAATTTTAAGATTTATCAAACCAGGGGTAGAAGTGAATTCTTAATGTAAAATAACTGTCTCAGAGTCTTAAAAAATTGAACAAACTGGGCTTCCAACACTAGGTAAAGCTGTGCGAATCCTAATATACTGTACAGGAGAATAAAGGATTCTTAATTGAATCTGTGCCTCAGAGTGGAAAAATGATTTTTAAATGGAAAATCCCACAGAGGTGGCGATGAGAAATGAGTTTAGCTAGATGAATGATCTTAAGAGAAAGCAAGAGAGCAAACCAGGTTGGAGGGTGGCTTTTTCTTAAAGATCTCAAATAAACCAAGCGCAGACTGTTTGTCCCCAGACAGTGAGCTACTGTGCTTACTCTCATCTTCCTAGTCTTGGCACTGTCTCGTGTTTTGATCCTCACAGCCTCCAAGATTTCATGTAAACTTTTTAAAAAATAAGCGTTTACAGCACGATGATGATATTATTACTCTATCTATCAAATACTATGGAGAACCCAGAAAATGCCATCCAGCATTCTCAGACTTCAGTCCTGCATTCTCCTGCAAGACAACAATCATATGCTTTAGGGCTGGCAGGTGTCCAGAAACAATTTAGTCCAATACACTTCAAAGATAAGAAAACTGAGGCCCAGAGAGGAAAGCACCTTGCCTAGGAAGGTCACACTGTTAATGGCTCTAATCACAGAGGTTAAGCATTTTGACAGATTCATGAACTCTTGGGTAGTTAGTTCCATCCTCAGCTCTGAGGACCTCAGAGTCACATTTTGTAGCCTGAAGTGCTAATTAAACCAGAGGAATTATGGACTTACTATTTATAGGCAGGAGTGAAGACATTAACTAGGCCATGAAACCTGGGGACACAGAAGGAGATCTTGTCTCCTGAGATTCACATATTACATTCAACCTTTATATTTTAAGACAGAACTTGGTTAATGCATAGCCTCAACTTTCCAAATCTGATCTTCATCTTGGGTTGCATTTAGCCTTGAAGGATCAGGGCTACAGCAGTTTTTTTGCGTCATGAGATAAACGGGATAAAATGGTAACTGTACTTCTTTTGGTAAATGCTGCCCTCACCCAGTAAGAAAGGTTAAAATCATCCTTCTAAACATATCAATTGCTTCAAAGGAAAGTATTTCAAACCATTTTTTGTTATTTTGAGTTTTAACCAGTAATAGTCAATATGCTCTCACCGAATTTAAAAGTGAAAAGAAACCTACAAAAAATGTTTTTAAAAGACATATCACTTGGGTTTGCAATTATCTCATGTTTATTTTACTGTTCAGAGTGGTTTTCACTGTACTGCCAAAATCAAATCTCTCTTACGAGGCCTAGTGGTAAGAACAGAAGTGCTGAAATCAAAGAACCTGCAAGTTTTAATCTGTCGGAGACCGTGTGGTACTAGGCAAAGAGTCATTTAACCTCTCTCCATCAATCCCACTTCTGTACAATGAAGATAAAACTATGAAGGTATCTCTCCTGTGTACTGTGTGAATTGGCTAATTAAAGCTAATTAACCCCCTGGAAAGAACCAAAAAATACTATCTAAGTGCTGAGTATTTATGGGCTACTAAACAGTCACAAAAACTCCTAAGAGACAAGACTCTGCAGAGACAGCACAATCTCTATTGATGATTACTAATTACCCACTGATTACAAACAAAGCTTTGGGTGCTCCCTAACAGGGGAGGGAAAAGAAACATTACACAATGTCATTCAACAACACCATCTTTATTCAAAAATATATATCTATGAGACATTTCAGAATATACTGCTACCGCCAATGGCAGCCTATACTTCTAAATAAAGTCCTAAATTAATATACAAATTTAAGCTTTAAAAATACTCTTTAAGAAAAAAAACAGAACAAAAAACAAGGGAAGATTGAAGACTTTCTGAGAATGAAGACCTGAAGGAAAGGTCCTAGAGGCCAATGGATGCCCTAAGTATAGGAGAACACAGAACAAAATCCACCCACCCCGCCCTGCCAGATCACCTCACACATACAAGGAGAAAGGTTCATTTAAATTAAACAAATGAAGTAGAGAATTAAGAGTTAAAAAACAAAACAGAACTAACTTCCTTACAGGAAGTCCACTAGTAACAGGTGTTAAGAGGCCAACACATTCATTTACATAACTGCTAAAGTTTCATTTCTTGCTCTTGCTGTAATAATTATGCACCAGTTTCTAGTCAAAGACTCAATCAGATAAAACACAGCAGTGGGCAAAATCCATTATGTTATAATATTTTCATCTAGCTGATGACAGCAGATATCTACTACACCTTTTTGGCTGGTTTGTGGCTGGTTAAGACTTTGCTTCCTTGGTGAAAGAAAGCACAGAGTTTGTGCAAGATGGGTCTGTTCAGAAGCAAGCTCATCTGCGGGACTAAAGCAGCACACCACGCGGGGAGGGGGCTTATATGCAGAAACAGCAAAGACTGGAATTTATTCTGCAATTTTAGTAAAAGTCATTTACTGCCCTATGGCCTCTGGGAGAAAAGCTTTATATATAGACTCATTAATTTAATAATGACAGGACAACAGGCAGTGTCAATATGCAAACAACACACAGACCGTATTCAATCTGAAAAATAGCTTAAATGCTACTAGGTTCTACACAGAGTTAAACTGCACACCTGCTATGACTTTTTATCATTTTCACTTCACGGCAGGCAGGAAAGCTTCTTGAAGGGAAGCCTGTTACACTTTTAAAAACAGACGTTATGTTCTAACACGCTGAACATGTAAAATTACATGTAATTGGCTTTTTGGTAATCCTGAAAAGAGCAACTCAAAATAATGGAGATTCTGAAGCCCCCTCCACTGAATTCCTTTTTATATAGCTTTTGGATTTCAGCCTCTGGGCTATAATTCCTGTTACACTATTTGGGCAAATTGTTTTCTGCCCTTTCCAATGTCAAAAATAAGCCTGCCAAATTAGCATGATTTACAGTCAGCAGGCCTAACCTTTACTAAAAGCAAGGTAATAATCCTCCCTAACTACATTATATAGTCATAATGTCAGCTGGCATGATAATGGAATTAAGACCCCCAATTAATATCCCTCACTTTCCCCCTTCCCGAGATGAGCTATTCAGTAACATCTGACACAAAGTACTCCTCCTCCTAGGGGCACAAGGACACGTGCAGTGGTGTGAAGTGAAGGACAGACAAGCATGCACAGAGTGTCATATTTGCAGGGGAGATTTTCAAGTTTAGTCACCATGCTGTGGACACGTGCCCACGCAGTGAATTAAATGTTAGTGTGTGCCCGACTCCCCAAAAGAAAGGGTCAAAGCAACACCCACGCAGAGCCCGGACTCCCAGAATGCCTTTAGCTTTGGAGGCCCACAGTGCCATTTCTAACAACCAACTGGGGCAAAGATCATGTTTCGAGGAACGTGCTCTCTGACAGTGGGTGGCACCCTTGATAAGTGCAGCCTGGGAAGGTTGTTGGATAGGAACCTAAAGCAAATAACTTATGTTTAATTCATGCTTGTGATCTGTTAGTCGTTCTCTGAACTATGACTTGATGTCCCAGATCAGCTTCATTGCTAGATCCTCTAGTCTGCTCACACACGCACCTAACCTTTGACTACGCATTGTTAGAAGTCACAGTAAGGGAGGATCCGAGATTTGGCAAACTCTGTACGGCAAAGTTGCTCAACAGCCGTGCCTCCAACCTCTGGGGTGGATGGCGGCCCGGAAAGCCAACTACTCCAGAAGTGAGTCCCTCAGCAGAAGTTCAAGTGAACTTGAACAAGCCCAACTCAGAAAGGAGAAGCTGCTTTCATGACACAATGCTGTCAGGAGAGACAAGATTCTTCTACACATGATTTTCATAACTTCTTGGGTGTAAAGAGAGAGCTAAGAATGGAAAACCAACAGGGGCGTGGAAACATGAAGTGAGTCTGTATGCTTTCCAAATATAAATCTAAACTGGATTCCATTCGCCACTGTCCTCAATTGTGCTCAACAGGAGAGGCTGGAGAGGAGAATCAGACCCTGCGGTTCTTTCTTGAGGCTGGGGGGGCTGAGCAGAAAGAGGGATAGAACCAGGGGCTACTAGGTTATTTCCAACCATGACTTGCCCTCTTCTTTCTGCTGGTACAGATGGGAGTCTGGGGCATGACACCTGCCTTAGTCAGTTGAAAACAGGTCACCAGCAGAGGGCAGGGGGGCCAAGCCCCCTGTGACGTTGGGCAGCAACGAGAGGTCTGGCAAGCTCTGAATATGGGACTTGAGTTCCTTGCGGACCTGGGTTACCCGAGCAAGCTTCTGTTTATATTCCTAAGGAGACAAAGAGAACACAATGCAGTTAAGTTTGTGTGTGCTGATGGTCAGGTTTAAAGAGGAGATACAGATACTCTCACCTTCTTGCTCTGTGTGCTCCTCACCAGAGAGCCCCTCCCCCATTCAGCTAAACATTCATTCAAACTCTCAAAAGGCAAAACTTTAAATAAAAAAAGGAAAGCTCAAGAGCTCAATACTGGCAACAGTGAATGAAATGGTATTCAGCTAAGCACTTGAGATTTGGAAGTAAAAAGTGATGTTCTGTATTTGCGGTGTCTTTGGTTCTTATCTATTTCAGAATACTTTATAAAATAAAATAAAGCCTAAGCTTTAAAATCATTTTGAAAACTCCACCTAGACATGGCTAGAAAAACCACTATAAAGCTATATTTTGTGTGTTAAACTTAGATTAACCCAGAGTTATTATCTTCGTAGACAAGGACTACAGAAGCTTAAAATTCCCACTGCCACTGCCTGTGTCCAGGACTTCCTTGTTCCACACCTGAGAAGTGCAGCAAGGCCCAGCTGACGCCTTCTAGTAGACTCCCCTGAACAGACTTATCTTCCAGAAGCCCAGCTTTCAAGTCACTCCTCTGAGAAAGGGAAGCATGGCACGGCACTATCTCCATGACTGCTCCCAGCAGCAAGGTCTTCTTACAACCCCCCATGCATATGCCAGAGCTTGCACAGGCCGTTTGTTCAGATTCCCCTCAAGCCTGAAGGGATCTCTTTCTTCTCCTGGTCCTGGCAAAGTCCTGACTCCACTCCTTCGCCTACTTGCTGAGTCCCACTCCTCTAGAAAAATCTTTCCTCCTTATCCAAGACGTTGGTCCCCATCTCCACTGGCCTTCCTGTGCACTGCGCCCCTAACAGACTGCTCTTAGGTACCCTCTCCATAGATACAAGACTTCTATGTTCCCCTAAAATATGACTCCCCTGATGACAGGAACTGAATATACTATTTTCTTTCCTCAGCTCCCAGCTAAAAGGTCTTCTTGGTAAATCTGTATGGAGTAACAACTCTGGGCCATGTGAAATCTGTGGTTTACAATCCCTTTGGGGCTTGACTTTTTCCCTCTAACTGTGTCACCCTCCTTGGTGTTTCTGCAAAGATAAGGAGGTTCCTGAGACTGGGCCCTTGGTGACTAAAGCGTCTCCTGCAGGAAGGTAACAGAAAGCACTGGGCTAAGATGCAAAGCCCTGGGTTTAATTCTGGCTCTTTTAGTTTCTGTGTGACTGTGGATGTGTTCCCTCCTTTCCTTCATCCTTCTTTATCTGAAAACTGAAGGAACTGAACCACCCGTAAGGTTTTTCTTCAAGTTCCATATTCCTTCATGCCAGACACCTGAGAGGCAAAGGGTTTGAGGGCATAAGCTTAAGCACTCCTAGGAAGAGTGATAAGACAGGAAAAAGGTTAAATGAAGAACACTTACTTTGAGTTGTAAAGACAAATTCCAAGCAAGGAGTGGAAGAGGGGAATGGGGAAATGGGCAGGGAGGCTCCACCCCTACATGACTGGTGGCGGTCAGCCTTCCACCTGAAATGAGAGCTGCTCACACAAGTCATCAAACGAACAGACAAGTGACAGGTTAAGAAAGTAAGCTCTCCTGGCACCCCATGTTTTACCTTCGTAGACTTAATACAACTAAAATAATGACTTACGTTAATTATTGATAGTGACTCCTCCATCAAACTAGTAAGCGTCGGGAGGCTAGGACCAGACCTATATGCTTCACCCAGCATCCACCATGCCCAGCAGTGCCCTGTAAACAGTAGGTGTCTACACAGCTACCCAATGAATTAACAATATATAAAAGATAATATCATGCACAAGCACACCACATAAAGTAATCACCTTTCATTCTTGAAACTGAAAACTACTTTCAAATCTGAGGACCTAAAACGTGAAGGTTCTCTGTCCTTCCCTCCACAAATAGTTTTCTTCTTTGGTTTCACAGACTTCACAGGAAATTAATAGAGAAGACCAATTCTCTATTACTGGACATGGATTCATTTATTTAACTTCTCCTGAATTCTAGGTACAAAAAAGGTAAAATAGTTACTGAATAGTTACCCCTTGCTCCCTGCCCAAATCCTCTGACCAAAGCTGACAAATGAAAGCCACCTCAACTCAGAGCCATCCAGTCTTGGTAGCTACAGAGCACTTCAGTTGAAGGAATTCCTCAAGAACAGTTTGAAAATCACCAAGTCTCTAGTGAGCTGACCTGAGATCAGAATCCAAGGGTCCTCACTCTTGGGTAATCCTTAGACTAATTTAATTTAGCAAGTCCACCTGAAGTCAAAAGGAAAGGTGGCTGGGACTTCCCTGGTGGTCCAGTGGGAAGACTCTTGCACTCCCAATGCAGGAGGCCGGGGTTTGATCCCTGGTTGGGGAACTAGATCCCGCATGCATGCCGCAACTAAGAAGTCCACATGCTGCAACGAAGACCTGGTGCAGCCTAAATAAATAAATAATAAATAAATAAATATTTTTTTAAAAAAGAAAGGTGATTGATCTGATAACACCCTCACACTACCTTAAGTTCAAATAACTCTCTTCAAAGGCAATCTTAAAAAAAAAATCCCATTTATTCCTGTTTAGGAGAGTGGAGAGGTATCTCATCATGCTTAGGCTGCTATTATATTCTAGATATCACCACAGAAACTTCATTTTAATAAAAGGAAATATGTTCCATATTAAAGTCCTCTCTTCAGGCCACTCTGAAAGTGGATGGATCATGCCCATACCTCCTTGTGCCATGGGCATTTCTTCTCATTCTCTTCCCATAGGGATTTCTATTTTAAGAGCAGTTGCATGAGCCTAGGAGGAGGGCATCACGAGAGAAAGGATGAAAGTGGGATTCACTGAAAAGGATTAAAAAACACAGAGTTGCAAGATACAAGGTTAATATATAAAAGTCAATTGCTTTCCTATATATACCAGCAATGAACTAGTGGAATTTGAAATTAAAACCCAATACCTTTAAATTAGCCCCAAAACAATGAAATACTTAAGTATAAATCTAACAAAATATGTATAAGATCTATAGGAGAAAAATTACAAAATTCTGATGACTGAACACAGAAGTAAATAAATGGAGGATATTCCATGTTCATGGATAGGAATATTCAATTCTATTAGGATGTCTGTTCTTCCCAACTTGATCTACAGATCCAAGGCAATCTCAACAAAACCACAGCAAGTTATTTTGTAGATACAGACAAACTAATTCTAAAGTTTATATGGCGAGGCAAAAGATTCTGAAGAGCCAACACAATGTTAAAAAAGAAGAAGTTAGAAACTACCTGACTCTAAGACTTACTTTAAGCTGTGGTAATCCAGACAACGCCAATACTGGCAAAAGAATAAACAAACAGATCAATGCAACAGAATAGAGAGCCCAGAAATAGACCCATATAATCAACTGATCTTTGACAAAGGAGCAAAGGCAATACAGTGGAGAAAAGATAGTATTTTCAACAACTGGACATCCACATGCAAAAAACCAGATTTACACACAAATCTTACATCCTTTACAAAAATTAACTCAAAATGAATCAGAGACCTAAAGGTAAAACACAAAACTATAAAACTCCTAGAAGATAACACAGAAGAAAATCTAAATGGTCTTTGGTTTGGTGATGACTTTTTACATACGACACCAATGGCATGATCCATGAAAGAAATGACAAGCTGGACTTCATTAAAATGAAAAATTTCAACCCTGCAATAGACTGTCAAGAGAATGAAAAGATAAGCCAGAGACTGGGAGAAAATGTTTGTGAAAGACATCACACATCATCAGGGACATGCAAATTAAAACACTGTTGAGGGGCTTCCCTGGTGGTGCAGTGGTTGAGAGACCGCCTGCCGATGCAGGGGACACGGGTTTGTGCCCTGGTCTGGGAGGATCCCACATGCCGCGGAGCAGCTGGGCCCGTGAGCCACGGCCACTGAGCCTGCGCATCCGGAGCCTGTGCTCTGCAACGGGAGAGGCCACAGCAGTGAGAGGCCCGTGTACCGCAAAAACAAAAACAAAAACAAAAAAACACTGTTGAGATACCACCCCACACCTATTAGAATAGCCAAAGCACAGAACACCGACAACATCACACCACACGTTGGTTAGGATGTGGAGCAAGAGGAACTCTCAAATACATTGCTGGTGGGAATGCAAAATGGTACAGCCACTTTGGAAGACAATTTGGTGGCTTCTTACAAAACTAAACATACTCCTACCATATGATCCAGCAATCATGCTTGTTGGTATTTACCCAAAGGAGATGAATATCTATGCCCACACAAATACCTGCACGCGAATGTTCATAACAGCCTTATTCCTAACTTCCAAAAGCTGGAATCAACCAAGATGTCCTTAAGTAGGTGAATGGATAAATAAACTTTGGTACATCCAAACAACAGCATATTATCCAGCACTAAAAAGAAACGAGCTATCAAGCCATGAAAAGACATGGAGAAACCTTAAATGCATATCATTTAGTGAAAGAAGCCAATCTGAAAAGGCTAACTATGAATCCAACTATATGACATTCTGGAAAAGGCAAAATCATGGAGACAAAGGTTGGAGGGAAGTAGGGAGGGATGAACAGATGGAGCAGAGATGATTTTTAGGGTAGTGAAAATACTGTAATGATAAATTATACGTTTGTCCAAACCCACAGAACAACACCAATGTGAACCCTAATGTAAACTACTGACTTTAGGTGATTATAGTGTGTCAGTGTAGGTTCATCAACAGTAACAAATGTACCACACCTGGAGAATGTTGATAGTTGGGAGACTATACATATTTGGGGATAGGGAGTATGTGGGAAATCTTTGTACCTTCGTCTTAATTTTGCTGTGAACCTAAAACTGTTCTAAAAAATAGCCTTCGAAAAAAGTGACCAATGCGACAAGAGGTTAAAATGTATTAGCAAGAGTGACTAGATATATATTCTAAATATCTAAATACAGGTAAAGACTGCTTTTAAACCTGTTAAAACAGGGACTTCCTTGGTGGTCCCTGTGAAGAATCTGCCAGTCAGGTCACGGCACTCCCTTGACAGCTAGCTGCCTTTCCAGTTATTCTCTTAGGTTCTGGACGGGCAGAGGAAACAGACCTCAGGAGAATCCAAGCTTGTTTCTCAAACTACTAGCCTGCCTTCTGACAACTGTGGTCCACAAGCTCTGCTGCTACAAGGTTCCAAACCATGCCCTCAGCAACTCCTGTGCTCAGCAGAAATCCAGGCTTCCTTTCATGATACCATGAAAACCAACTTCAAAGTGATGAGACCTATTCAAGTTCTGTTGACTCATTTAAGTGTGCTGCATCCCACAGTCTCTTTAGCACACCAAGTACCATTCAGACAAATGATGTGGCAAGGTGGTCACATGCTCCTTGCTTAAAATACCTTACACTTGTAACAGAGGACTTAGCCTTTAATCTAAGGCTCATGCTCCCCTGCCTGGTACAGGAATTCGAGAGATCAAGCCCTGTACCATTTACACCAGCAGATGACACCGCTGCACCGCTCCCGCTCATCAGTCTTCTCTCCCTGCCAGCTAATTCACCTCACCCACACTTCACACGGCTCTTTTTCGTACTCTTGTCTTCAGACACTTGCCTCTTCCTCCACTACCTACCTTAAGCAGGAAAAGACAAGGCAAACCCAGGCAGCTGTTGCTTTTCCTTCCCTGCTCATGAATAATTTATACTGGGGTGGTGGCAGAGGTGATGGGTTGAGCTGAATCCTCCATTCTGCTACAGGCACCTACTGCAGCAAACCCCACACCACCCTAGAGAGGCCATGGGGAGCCATGAAACAGGCAGGAGTTCCACCAGATTTGCTGCTACGGCTGCCCTGTTTCAGGATCCTTGAGGAGAGGAGGTGGAGGGGAAAGCAGGCACCTGTGAGGAATTGCCTGGGTTTATTTGACTGCCAAGAAATGTTCAAAACATAGAAGGTAAAGGCCCAACACGTAGTTCTAAGATAATGCCGAGGATTTATGGTCCTGACAAAGCTCTGGAATCTTGCCTCACAGACTCTTCAAACCAGAGGGAGAAAATGTGTCCAACATCCCCCTGCTGACTTTGTGGGAACACAGTCCAGCATGGAGTACGAAGACAACTGGCTGAAGGAAGCAAGGCTGACACATTCTTTGCCTTTCTTGGTTACAGCGGTAAGCCAAATCTGACACGCTGCAGATGAGCTTGGGGATAAGATGGTTAGAAATGACAGGGTCCCACATCACAGTGACCTTTAGACAGGAATTTCACTTTCAAAACAAACAAAATTAGAAGCATACCCTCTAGCAACTCATGTAAATGTAATCACTGATCAAAATGTAAACACTGTCAAACCTACTTTCTTCTTGCTAAGAAGTATTTACATAAGAAATATTATGTTAGAAATAACACCACAGGCAGGGGGCTTGATTTGATAAGATTTCCAGTAACAAGACTCATGTGTTCCTTTATCTTGCCCTGTTGTGCTATAGGACATACGGTATATAAAAATCACCCACTGCTTGGCTACTCCCAATTAAGAATCATAAAGGGTTATTACGCATGAAGAAGTTTATGAAGGGCCCTGTTCAGAGAACGGCTTCAGAGTCAAAGAACGGCTTCACTGCATGAAGGGTAAAGAGAGCCAGGCAGAAAGGGGAAGCTGATCCTCGCCCTAAGATTACTTAACGTGCCCACTCAGCCCCCTCGTCCTGCCAGGAGGCTCACCTCTTGCCACTAAGGCTCACAGGATCTACATGTAGAAGTCACAGCTTCTACTTAAACCCCAATTAGTTAATTAATTTCTCTTTCTTTCATTCATTTTTCTTAAGGGAAAATACAACCTATAGATCCTTGGACTGAAAATCAGAATGCTGTTTTTAATTTTTCTTCAAGGATCTACACGGGAACGCTGAAAACCCATCACTGACTTGCACCTCTCTCTCACCCAGCTCCATGCTCCATATGACTTAGTGGCAGCGGAGACATCTCAAAATGACACATTCTGGGATGTCACAGCAGGGCTGGAGCTGCTGAGTAAGATGCAAGATACAGGGAAAAGAGGAAGTCGCGGCTCCGATCCCAGTATTCAGGGCCTTGTGGCTCCATTACTAAAATAAGTAATAAAGGTATTGTTGAGGCTCAGAGTGGGCTGCCCCAAAATATGCCACCGTGGCATATTGATTATTTTGAATTGAAGCTGCTTAAGAAGCTGCTTATATAAGGAAGAAAAAAAAAAGACTCTGACCCTCCTCTGTCTCCCTGAAAAGCAGGAAATAAATCTCTCATGTGAAAGGTTCACTCTGCATCTGGAGGTAGAAGGAAACACTTACTGTCAGAGACAAGGAGTTCAGAGCCAAGAAGCCTATATAAACAAACCTTGTTACTTTACTTCTTTAATTTACTACCCCAAGCTTAAACTCTGTTTAGAGTCTTTTCTAATTCAGCACCCAAAGCCTAAGTTTTTTTGTGCTGTCAATTCCTCACAAATTAATTGTTTGTCTAAAAAGTATAAAAGCTGCCTTCTCTGGCTACTTCTTAGGTCCCATTTTTATGAGATTTCCATGCACATGATTAAAATTTGTTTCTTTTTCTCCTCTTAATCTGCCTTCTGTCAATTTTATTCTTAGTCCAGCCACAAAAGCTCAAGAGGGGCAGAGGAAGAAATCCCTCACCCCCACCCGCTTCCAACAGAACACACAAAGTACTTCCCAGAAGGGAAAATGACAAAATGACCACAATTAGGAGTATTCTCAGAGCAATCCAACCAGCCACTGGAGGGATCAACTGGGAACAGCCTTCTTAAACCTGAAACGGTACCACAAAGTGTTTTCAGGGTATTTCCTTCTCCCCAGAGGACCCTCTACACAAAAGGTTTAAGGGAGCTTCTACTATCACAAGAAAAACCCCCTTATGATAGGGAATTGCAAAAGCAAGGGAAGAAGAATGAAAAGTCACTGTATACACATAACTAAACTAATAAAAATGAAACTAACAAAAATAAAATCAATTTTAGGACTGGGCAAATTTTCAAACCTTAACATAACCATAAAGCTAAAATTTACAATTTAACAGATGTCCATAAAAGTGCTCTAAAAAGAGACATTTAAAAATGACCTGGGTCCTTCAAAAATGCTTACACCATTTACACAATGGATCCCTCATACAAAACCAGATAAAACCAAAATACTAATGTACAGGAAGAATTATTTATAATTAATTCTTTTTTAAAAAGTTAACCTTCAAAAATGCAAGTTTTATGCAATAAAGCCCCCACAAACTGACTTCCTTAATGACTATTTTAATAAAGACCCAGGTTATTGCTGTGCAAGCATCGAAGGTGCCAACTTTTCACCTGTTTCTCCTTTTGAGCCTAATACTGGGGGAGTCAAGCATTCCTAGAAGGCAGATAAGAAGCAAAGGGTAGAAAGGAAAAGGATATTTTTCACAAAAAATAATTTTAAGCAATGTTTACTATAATTTTAAGTGCTATATGGTCTGCCTGAAGCAGGCTAGCCTGTAGGTTACTGCACAGTATTTGGATACAGCTCTCTCTATAAGCAATAAAAAAAACATCAATTCCTTCCCATTAGCGAAAAAAGGAAGAAAATGCATTTCCTAGCTCCTCCAAAAGACTGAAGGTATATCACCCTCCCACTGGAGGGAGGTAGGTCTCTGTGGTAGAACAGAAAAAACTCAGAGTCAGAAAATCCAAGGTTCAGATCCTACTCTACCTCTTGTCTGTGGTATGACATGTGACTTTACCTTGCTGGGCTTGGCATCCTCCTAAGATGGGAATGGAAATAATGCCTATATCCTGGGGTGATGGTGAGTTCTGAATGAGACCAAGCACTTGTTAAACTGTTCAATGTCAATGAGCAGATCTGAGAGGGGAAAAGAACAATCACCCTTCCCATGTTTATTATTTTATAATATTTAATCTTCCTGATTTATATGTTAAAGATGTACAGAATTGAAGAAAAAGAGAATTATTAATGGGATACAAAATCCTTCCTCCCACAAACCATTTGAGTATGATCTGAAAATTTAGCACATTTACTAGAAGCTGGCTTGAGAAAATGAAAAGGCCCATGACCTCCAAGATGAGGGGAAAAAAGTCACAGAATTTTTAATTAGGTGGCACCATAGTCCAACCCTATCAATCTAAAAGCTGAGTGAGAAAAAGAATTTGTCTCAGGAGTAAAGCCTAGATCTCGCAGGAACGTCCTCAACCAGAAGGAGTCCCCGTTGAAGATATCCTCTGACCGCACCTGGAGATAAACCGAACTGCAACCGTAAGTGCCACCTGAGGTCAGACGCTGAGCCAAGCATCAGGATTAGGGTTGGGGATGAAAGAATGACAATACAGCCAGGATTTTATGATCTGGTCAGAGAATCACCAAATAATCCCTAAAGAGAATGACAAACTATGTGGTGCTCTAAAGGAAAATGATAGGGAGCTACGACAGTATATATGGGGGGTGGCAGCGGGGAGAGACCTGGCTTTATGGGGTGGAGATGGGGTTTCCGGGAAATACTGTTTGACTTAGGATATAAACGATGAATGGGGATCAACCAGGTAAGGGTAACCAGTGGGAAGTAAAGGAGGGAGAGAGTGTTCTATGCAGAGGGAACAGCACATATGAAGCCAGAGACAAAAGAAGGTCAGCACAGACAAAATGCAATGGAACACGGCAAGAGATATGGCTGATGAGGTCAGCAGGGGCCAAGTCCCGGGGTGGGGTAGGGGGATGGCCACATGCGAGGATTTGGGCCTATATTCTAGGAGCAATGGGAAGCCATTTAAATGTTTGAGCAGAGAATGACATGCCCAGAGCTGCATGCTGAAAACATCACAGGGTGCCATGCAAAGAATGGATCACAGGGCATAAGAACAAATGCAGATGGATCAGTAACCAGGCTACTGCAGGCGACCAGGTGAGACACAGTGACAGCCTGAACTAAGGTGGTGGAGGTGGACACAGAGATGAAGAGAAGGGGGACAAATTCAAGAAAACCTGAGGAGACAAAGGTCACAATGGCTTGGTGACTACTCCAGTGTGGAAGACAGGCGACGGGAGGTTGTCTGGCAGAGGTGCAGCAGAGGAGCTGAGGGAGAGACTGGGACATGAGAAGGGTGAAATGACTGGCGTGGGAGGTGGGAAAAATAGGGGGAGAAACACTGGATGAGGTCCAGTGTCTGGTTTTGATGAATGGCAATGCTCTTCTCCAAGAGAGGGGAAGGGCAGGAAAGGAAAGGTTGGAAGGGAAGAGATGGTGTGTTTTGACCATATTAAGTAAGAAGTATCTGTGGAAATAAGATAAATGGGTCTTAAGTACAAGGAAGTGTCTAGGTAAAGATTTAGATTTAAGCCATCAGCACAAAGGTGGTAGCTGAAGCCACTTTATGTCACTCAAGGAAAAGGTCTGGAATAAGAAAAAAGCTAAAGGAAAACCCATATTTACAGGGCAAGGATGGAGAAAAGCTGATTAAAGGACAAAAGTCCTAGAACCAGCAGAAGGTGGGATACAGAAACCAGAGAAGGAAAACACATAAAAATTATTAAACAGTATAAAATGCTATAGAGAGGGCCAAAAAGAGAAAAGGAGATGAGAGACAGAGACTGAAAAGTATCTTTTGGCTTTTGAGATTAGACCACTGGTGGAAGATTCTAAAGACAGTAATGGAGATACGCCTGCTAAACTGCAATGGGGTAAGCAGAGGCAGCAAGGAGAAACACGAAGTTACAAAGGCATAGTGGTAGTGGTGCAGGGGTGTGCTTGTGTGAATGTGATTTAAAAAAATATTAGAGAGGCAAAGTATGCTACACGTGCTGAGAAGGACGCTTTCAGCCAGCCTATTGGAGAGTTCTTCCACAGAAAGGAAAATAACTTGGCCCTAAAGATCCTGTGAGATAAAGAAAGGCGAACACTAACAACTTAGGTTAGACAAGTATTGGAACCTGTTTGCCCCAGGTGAGGGTAAAATTATTATTTTATAAATGAAAAACCACACCAAAGACAAGAGGCTGCAAAGACCACTGGCCTCAGTAGAGAAAGTCAGAAAGAGCCTGGAATGGGCACTTTAGGTCCTCATCACTAAATCCTAACTGGGGCAAACGGTATCTTTCTGGGAATAACTCCTAGTGAGTTTATGTCCCACGGAGCAGAAACACTATGGGCAAAATAAAAGGACTCGGAAAAGCACCAAATACATCATACCAGACATCATGAAGAAAAAGTGGGCTGTGTCTATATATAATCACTATCCAAACCCCAATAATGCTTAGAAGGCTGCTGGCAAATTTTTGCTGAGTTGAAATTTGCAAAGTTACTCTGCTTAAAATTCTCAAAGTACCTAACGACTGGAAGAAGCAAGAGAGTGGTCCACACTTTTTCCTAAAGATGCTGAAAGAAGCTGAATAAGGAAGAGAACAAATAAGGAGGCTGGCAGAGTCATAATGACATTTGGCTGGTACCATCACTTCTTTACATGAAGCAGGCTGTAGGTACCTCAGGGACTTTGTAAAGGTTTCAGGTTGACTCATTATAAGCATGCACATTTTTGCCCTAATCATGGAAAAAGACTCTTTCTGACCTTATTTCAGGCCCTACATTTTATAAGGAAAAACAAAGTCAGAGATATAACTTAGAAGATTGCAGAGTATGCCACAATCCAATTTTACTTTCTTCAAAAATCACAACTTGAAGTGGGAGTAGAAGGCCCACCTTAACAGGAGTAGGAACATTCATAAAGACTAAAATAGATCTTCGCTCAAAATAACATGTACCCATTGGGTCAAACAGACACCTAGACACAAGAGCTCAAATTTCTGTAATCTGAACTCTGCTCTCAAAGTTATGATCACTCGGGCTTCCCTGGTGGCACAGTGGTTGAGAGTCCGCCTGCCGATGCAGGGGACACGGGTTCGTGCCCCGGTCCGGGAAGATCCCACATGCCGCGGAGCGGCTGGGCCTGTGAGCCATGGCCGCTGAGCCTGCGCGTCCGGAGCCTGTGCTCCGCAACGGGAGAGGCCACAACAGTGAGAGGCCCGCATACCGCAAAAAACAAAAAACAAAACAAAAAAAGTCACTCAAGTCAATACTATAATAAGAATTGCTATTTTCCCACATCTGTTTCAAATGTAAACAGATAAAACCTAGAAGAGAGCCCTATTTGTCTGATTAAACTATTCAATGTTCATTCCTTCATAAAACGAAGATTAATCCTTAACTTGTGGATATATATACACATATTAAAGATATATATCTTCTGTCTGTCTATAAAGCTCAATAAAGTTCTAGACTGCCTAAGATGCTTTGAAAAAGATCAAGAAGCAATATTGTAACAAATTCAATAAAGACTTTAAAATTGGTCCACACCAAAAGAAATTCTTTAAAAAAAAAAAGTATGGAATTCCAGCAGGGAGAGCTTTGAAATCATATCACTTTTTTCAGTGTAAAGTCTCAAATGTCAGTGAACCATGCCCTTAGGTCACCAAGTAAGTGAAGTACATTATATGGGGCATCTTCCCCCCTGGAGTGACAAGAGATTAATATAGAAAGAACACACACACACACACCTAAGCACACACACCGACAGATAAAAGTTCCAGCTGCAAATCTGGCCTGAGCTATAATCAGCACCTAAAATGAATGGAAGGAATCCAAGGACTAAACACTGCCTCCAAACTCCAAATTACTCACAGAAGCACACAACTCAAGAAAAGTCTCCACCTACTGGAGGGAAACCTATTTAAAAAAAAAAAAAAAAGGGGTCCTACATCAAAGGGATGAAAAAGCAGTAAGCAAGCCAAGGCCTGCTGTGTGGGGAAGGACACGAGTACAAACCCCCCGATCACTTGACCCATGTGAGCAGACTGACCTGCCTCAACGACTATTCTACAGCCTGTGGTGCTGACAGCACTGCTGGTCTAGGGAGGAAAGAATGACATGCTGAGGAAGGGCAGTGACTACTGCTTAGCAGGGGACCAGGCAGGGCCTCTCAGTTCCCAGGGGAACACAGTAGATGATCACTGGAGTCAGGTTTCAGGAGACTGGGGCTCTGGTCCTCACTGACTTCCTCTGTGACCTTGAACTGCTCATATAAATGCTGATCTTTGTCTTCTCATCTAAAGTGAGGATTAGGGAATTCCCTGGTGGTCCAGTGGTTAGGACTTCGAGCTTCCACTGCAGGGGGCACAGGTTCAATCCCTGGTCAGGGAAGTAAGATTCTGCATGCCACGCAGTGTGGCCAGAATTTTTTTAAAAACCAAAAAAACAAACAAAAACCCCCTCCGACTATAAAATGAGGATTAGATCACCTGCTCCCATCTGCCCTCACTATAATGGACGATGAGATACTGGCTTTCATCACCACGGGGAAAGGGGAGAATTTACTCCAAAGCTGACAAAAAAGGAGCTCTCTATCTCCACCTACTGTCTATCCCATTACAGGAATGAACACTTCTAACCACCTGCTCCCTGCAGGGAGGTGGGGGATGCTGCCAAAAACAACAGACGGCCAGCAGTTTGGTTTAGCGCCCCTCAGCTACAGTCAAAGACTTGCTCAAGTCTGTTATAACCAAATTACAAGCAGATACATGAAGAATCACAAGACAGCGCTGGATTCCGGGCTGTCTCCCCCTTCCCAGCCGTGTTGCCTGAAGTAGAAAGCTGTGCTCCCAAGTATTCATCACAGCTGAGGGGGAGGAGCCACGCTGGGGAAAGAGCAGCAGGCCCCAGTTCCATGAACTAGTTCTCCCTTCCTCGCAGAGCAAGAGCATGCACAGTTATAGCAGAGGGTACTCGGAACGTCTGTGGCAAAACGGGCTCTCTCAAATTCAGAAAGGTTTTTTCGAGGGCCACTTTAGAATGCTTTCATGCAACCATTTTAATCCCCCTACATAAGATGTCATGTCTCCGAAACAAGATTCTTGGGATTGCTGAAATGATCAACTCTGGCTACTCTTCTGTGTAGAGTGTCTTTCTGCTGTGACCTGACCTTATGAAATAAATAAACTAATTTTAAAAATCCACAATAAACAAACACAAACTCAATAAAAATCACAAGATGTCTGCTTTGAATTGTATTCCTGGTCTGGGCTAACTCTGGGTCTGAGTTTCTTTACCAATTCAGAAGCTGGACTATACAATCTCTAAGGTTCTGTCCAGCTCAGTAATCCTGTTAACCACCTTACCTAGACATCCAGGCCTTTACTTTGCAGAGTGAAGCTGGCTGTCACTGACCATGCCCTGGTGACTTTGTTGAGTGCACACGCATACATATGCGTGCCTTCTAGAGGTGTGTAAGACACTGCCTACTGAAAGGAGGCGCACGCTGTCTTCTACTGTGGTCCCTGATACCGAGGGCACCTAAACAGGGCCTTTGTAATATCAAATGCATCAGTAAGTGATAATCTAGCATCTCTTTTAAAATCTTGCAGCAGAAATTAAAGCACACCTAAATAATTGGGAAGACATCTCATGTTTATGGATTAGAAGGCTTAAGATTGTTAAAATGGCAATAGTGCCGAAAGCAATCTCCAGATTCAATACAATTCCTATTAAAACTCCAACAGCCTTTCTTGTAGAAATGGAAAAGCTGATCCTCAAATTCACACAGAATTGCAACAGGCCCCAAATAGGCAAACAATATTGAAAAACAACAACAAAGTTGAGGACTCACATTCTCTGATCTTAAAACTTACTATGAAGCTACAGTGATCAAAATAGTTGTGATACCAGCATAGGACAGACACACAGATCAGTGGAATAGAACAGACAGTCCAGAAATAAACCCATACATCTATGGCCAACCGATTTTTTACAAAAGTGCCAAGTATTCAGTGGGGGACAACAAATGGTGCTGGGGCAACTAGATATCTATATGCAGACAAAGAAGTTGCACGCACGTCCCCCTGCCCCACCTCACGTCATATACCAAAATTAACTCAATGACCCAAATGTAAGAGCTAAAACTACAAAACTCCTAGAAGAAAACACAGGAGTAAATCTTCATGATCCGGGATTTGCCAACAGATTCTTAAATGTGATACCAAAACACAAGCAACACAAGAAAAAACACAGTAGGACTCACCAAAATTAAAAACTTACTACATCCAAGGGCATTATGAAGAAATGAAAAGACAACTTATAAAATGGGAGAAAATATCTGCAAAGCATTTATCTGGTAAGAGTTTAATATCCAGAACATACAAAGAACTCTTACAATTCAAGAACAAACAACCCAATTCAAAAATGGGCACAGGTCTTGAATAAACACTGCTCAAAAAAATGATACACAGGGCTTCCCTGGTGGCGCAGTGGTTGAGAGTCCGCCTGCCGATGCAGGGGACGCGGGTTCGTGCCTCGGTTCAGGAAGGTCCCACATGCCGTGGAGCGGCTGGGCCCGTGAGCCATGGCCGCTGAGCCTGTGCGTCCGGAGCCTGTTGCTCCGCAACGGGAGAGGCCACCACAGTGAGAGGCCCGCGTACCGCAAAAAAAAAAAAAAAAAAAAAAAAGATACACAAATGGCCAACAAGCACATGCTAAGATGCTCATCCCCATTAGTCGTCAGGGAAATGCAAGTCAAAACCACAAGATATCGCTTCACATCCACTAGGATGGCTAGAATTTAAAAAGGACAGACAGTTATCACGTGCTGAGGAGGATGTGGAGAAACTGGAACCCTCCTCATACACTGCTAATGGGAATGTAAAATGGTACAGCTGCTATGGGAAACAGTTTTGGTGGTTCCTCAAAAAGTTAAACATAGCATTCACCTTATGACCCAGCAATTCTATTCCTAGTTATACATATACCCAAGAGAAATAAAACGTATGTCCCCACAAAAACTTGTACACAACTGTTTACAGCACCATTATTCATAATGGCCAAAATGCAGAAACAATCCAACTGTCCATCAACAAATTAATGGGTAGACATTTTTTCATATCTATACAATGGACAATTCAGCCATAAAAAGAAATGAAGTACTGATACATGCTACAACGTGGATGAACCTAAAAAACATGTTAAGCGAAAGAAGCCAGACACAATTATATGAAATATCCAGCACTGGCAAATCCATGGGGATAGAAAGCAGGCTGGCAGTTGCAAGGGGCTGGGAGGAGGGGGCGCATAGGGAATGACTCGTTAATGGGTACAGGGTTTTCTTTTGGTATGACGGAATGTGAAATGTTTTGGAACTTGATATAGGTGGTGGTTGCATAATACTATGAATGTACTGAACGCCACTGAAATGCATACACTTTTTTTTTTTTTTTTTTTTTTGCGGTACGTGGGCCTCTCACTGTTGTGGCCTCTCCCGTTGTGGAGCACAGGCTCCGGACGCGCAGGCCCAGCGGCCATGGCTCACGGGCCTAGCCACTCCGCGGCATGTGAGATCTTCCTGGACCGGGGCACGAACCCGTATTCCCTGCATCGGCAGGCGGACTCTCAACCACTGCGCCACCAGGGAAGCCCATGAAATGCATACACTTTAAAATGGTTATTACTTTTATGTTCTATACATTTCACCTCAATTAAAAAAAAATCTGCAGATAGGAACACATCTCCCCAGAGCTCTTCCCTGTGTGGCATATAGTCTGTGTGTGTACCAAGTGGCATGTATATCACAGAACTGTCTCCTTTCAGTTCTAGAGCACTGCTAGTCAAACACCACGATGTAAAAGAAACCAACTGATGTGTTAAGGTGGTAAAATTTTGGGTACCTTCCCCCTTTTGATTTTTTTTCTTCAATGCTTGTACAAATAGATTTCCTTCTCTCTCTCTGCTTTTCACATGCCCTGATCAGTCAGACGGAACATACCACATCATACTTTCTCCAAACAAGACGGGAACTTTGTCCTACTCTATGGCTTGTAAGCTTCTAGCAGTCACTTGGGGTAATGGTCACCTCTGTCACCCAGAAACAAACCTTCCTTTTGCTCCAAGAACTGAAGTTTAGAGGCTTTTCTGGTACCTTTGGCCTTTTCCTTTTTGAATTCACCTTCTTCTGTATCCTCCACATTCCTTATCCTCACTTCGGGGCTGCTGTTTGTGCTTCCTTCTACATGCTTTCTTTCCCATTTCTGTGTTTCCTCATGTTCATGACAAATATTAAGCAACTCTCCTTCTAACCCTGCCTGGAGTTTAAGGCCAATGTCTACCATAACACCCAAAAGGAAAATCAGAAATAAAAGAAAAGGTAAAAAAAAAATCATCTCAAAATGAATCATGATTCTACTTCAAGGAAAAAAAAAGAAAAGCAACACAAAGGAGGAAACCCCCAGTTTCCATCAAATACTCACCTTTCTTTACTGATATATTCTTTACAACCAAGAATTAATTTTTTAATTCAACCTAGAAAATCCTCTTCTTTATGAAATAAGGTTTCATCAGGTGATGAATTTCACTCACAGAACAAATATTTACTGGGGAACAATTATGTTCCTGACGCTGTAAGAGCAGCCGAAGAGCACATACTCGAATGAACTTTGGAAGACCTGCTGAAGGCAGTATGTTGTTCAAAAACTGCCCGTGCATTTTATAAATCTCTTAAATTTTAAATAAACTTCGGATCAAATTAATGTTAAACATTAACATATTCATTTTTCCTTGGTCTATTTTAACTTAGACACAGTGAGTTAGGACAGTCCCCTTACTTAGAACATGTCTCACATTCTACTTTAACTCCTTTTTTGCTGTTTTTCTCACACTAGAGTGGAAGCTCACTGACGGGAGAGCGTACATCATGCTCCTCTCCGATTATCTCCTGCCTGGCATGGGCTTTGTTGACTTCATGGCTGAGTAAGCAGCCCTTGAAAGAGTATGGAGCCTAACTCCCACAGGAGGGCTCCGGCACCCCGCTCCCATACCTTCTGTCTTTGCCTCCTTTCATAAATCTGTCTGCTCCAGCCTGGCTGTTCTCCATTTATAAATATATTTCCCTTCTTCAACTGCTACTTCATTTTAAGAAGAGGCTTTAGTGCCTGCGAGGAAGTTTGGACTTAACCTTAAACCACAATCACAATTGCCAGTTGTCTCCTTGATCTATATTATATACAATCCCTCAGTTTGGTTTTATGTTCACCGATGCTGTTTACTCAAGAATATGATTTCCTTGAGGGCAGAAACACAATCTCTCTGTGAGCCATAACTCTGTCTTCTACATCCCAGGGTCTGAATCATCCTAGGCTCTGAATCATTATATTCCCTATCCCAAACTTTAGAAGCCACTGAGAAATCTAAAATTCTCAAGTGAAAGAATAAAAAGGTATGATTATTACGTAAGGAAGATATAAACTTGAAGGAAAAAAAAACCTTACGTGTTAACAAATTAGAACTTTGGGAAGAAAAGACCCTCAAGCAAATAATTACATTTCTAGAGTTCTAAGAATTCCATATTCTACACCGACAGCAATGAAAAGATTAAAAAATAAAAGCAGGGCTTCCCTGGTGGTGCAGTGGTTGAGAGTCCGCCTGCCGATGCAGGGGACACGGGTTCATGCCCCGGTCCGGGAAGATCCCACATGTTGCGGAGCTGCTGGGCCCATGAGCCATGGCCGCTGAGCCTGCGCGCCCGGAGCCTGTGCTCCGCAATGGGAGAGGCCACAACAGTGAGAGGCCCGCATACCGCAAAAACAAAACAAAACAAAACAAAAGAAAAAAATAAAAGCAGACTTCATCATGTGGCAGTTTTAAAACAAGTATTGGCAGTATTAAAAAAAAAATGTTGAAAAGGTAGGTAACTTTATTTACTGTCCTCATCAGTAAGAGACTTTGGAAGATTTATAAGAATTCATAGTAATAATGCATCTTTCAAGTGGCACATACTTAGCAAGTTTTATCATCACTGTAAGGATATAATGGAATTAAGACCAGTCTATTATGGGATATGAGAGAAAAATCTCAGATTCTAGGGAGCAAACCGTTCATATTTTTAGCAAACATGGATAAAGAAAGAACTAAAACCATCTTTCAACATCTTATGTTATACCTAGTAGTTTGTTTTTTTAAATGTAGCAAATTTAGCTCCACTTTTATGATGAATAGTTTTGCTCATGTGGCTGAGAGACATGGTTTGGAATAAGAACTGGCAGTTCAGAATCTGTACTTTCCAGTGGTGGGACATACCCGTTCTGATTCTTAAAGCAATGGAATTCCAATGCCCAGATGAGTAAAGAAATTTGGGCTGGAAAGCAACAAAACACACTCAAATCTCTGATCCATCTCTCTGCCTTAATGACCTCTTGTGGCATCTAGCAAACCACTGGTTCTACAGAAACCAGAATGATCCCCCAAGAAATATAGGGAGGAAGTGCAACTAAGAGGAAGGGAGACGTACAAAGAGTTAATTCACGCTACCAACCCAATCTCCTTCTCAAAGACTCTGTCCTCTATGGTAGCGTGCCACGTTCCACCCAACAGCAGCTGCTCATGATAATCAATGTCTGACAGATCAGAGAAAGCCCTTAATGTGTTGCCAAGGGGCAGTTCAACAGATGGCATGGTGACTTACAACCAGAATCATTAATTACACTCTCTTATTAGTCCCAGGGCACAGTGCTGAAAATGCTTCCTCAGTGAAAGATGAGCATTTCAGATAAATGACCGTCTGGTACTGCCTGTCAAACTCCCTTTAGGATTTCTGGTCAGTGTTGATTTCTAAATCTAAGCCATACTATTTTTATAGCCGTTTCCCATCTTCCACTTTCAAGCTGGCTAGGAATATGAAATTTCCACCACTACTACCCATCACAGCTCCTGTAGTCATTGCAGGTAACAACATGGTAAAGAGCGTCCATCCTTCGTTTCCCCACACAAGTCAGGTGACTGTGTTGAAAGGCAAACACAACCATGTCAGCCACAGGGCTAGCTCACTTTTCCCTCCCTCTGTGCCAGAGAATGTGTTTCTTTGAGTACAGGGCTGGGGGAGGGGGACCATCCCCTCCCTCCCCAATCTACTCTGTTTCTTGTAGTAAGCGACTGATGCTCCAACTCAAAACTGTCTTCCCTTCCCAAACCACTGGCTGCAACTCTTCTCCACGTCTCTTTGAGAAAAAGAAGGGCAGACACTCCTGAAAAGGAAGCGTAGCAGCTGGAAGCAAGCAAAAGTTCCCAAATGTCCACACTGCCGGTTCAGTTATCTCAAAGGACTGAGGATAAGCCACCATGTATTTAATTAAGAAGCCAGACAAACGCAAACTAGAGAAACTAGTTCTGAAGGCCCTCTCCAAGGGCACTCAGACAATGTCAGCTCAGGGTAGAAATTAGTTCCTTCCCAACAGTACGAGAACTGGGCTCCATAAACATCACTATGTTTACATGGAATTTTAGAACAGACTGCAGACAGAGCTTAGAGGCACACTACTTATTGGCCTCAGCAAGGATACAAGTTGGAAATAAATCTCAGTATAACCCAAAAGAAAGAAAATTTCAAGCATTTCCCAAATATTACCAAACAAACATTCTTTGGTTTTGCTGAATGCCTATTCTTCCTGTACCTCAATATACGTTTTGGGCTTTTTTTGGCTGCGTTGGATCTTTGTTGCTGAGTACGGGCTTTCTCTAGTTGTGGCGAGTGGGGGCTACTCTTCGTTGCGGTGCGTGGGCTTCTCATTGCAGTGGCTTCCCTTGTTGCGGAGCACCTGCTCTTAGGTGCGCAAGCTTCAGTAGTTGTGGCTCGCGGGCTCTAGAGTACAGGCTCAGAAGCCCTTCAATAAATTCTGATGGACCTGACAAACTGAGTGGCGAATTCTAACTCACTCAAAACTATAATCGAGGGGCTTCCCTGGTGGCGCAGTGGTTAAGAATCCGCCTGCCACTGCAGGGGACACGGATTCAATCCCTGGTCTGGGAAGATCCCACATGCCATGGAGCAACTAAGCCCACGCGCCACAACTACTGAGCCTGCGCTCTAGAGCCTGCGAGCCACAACTACTGAAGCCCGCGTGCCTAAAGCCTGTGCTCCACAACAAGAGAAGCCACCGCAATGAGAAGTCCACGCACTACAATGAAGAGTGGCCCCCGCTCGCCGCCAACTAGAGAAAGCCAGCACACAGCAACGAAGATGCAACACAGCCAAAAATAAATTAATTAATTTTAAAAAAAACCTGATGGATGTTCTCATCTCATGAATTTTTTTAAAAAGAAAAAAAAACGTGTTATTTAAGGCATAATAAAAACCTCCTAATGTGGGTTGCAGGAAGGGAAACTTGGGAAGTTTGGGTCTGCCTTGCAATGTACTCACTTCTAGTTTTTTCTCCTTTTCTGACAAAACATCTTTCTGGTTCTGGGTGTACTCCACCAACATCCGAGCCAGCTGGCGTCGGTCTTCCAGTTCTGCCGCCAGGCGCCCGTTATATTCGGCTAGTAACAGACATGCTTCATCTACTGTTTTTGAAAGACGTTCAGCTGCCTCTTTGTCTAAGTACAAATGAGACCAAAAAAAAAGAGAGACAATATACAATGACACAGGCATAATTGCAAACATTTCTGGGGGAGGTTAGTCTCTCCCCTAACATTCAAGTCCAAGAACAGGCCAGAACCTGTAGACAAACAATGGACTGGCTGACAGAGAAATCCAAAGGTACTCACTCCTGTCAACAAGACGGGACATTTCTGAATTACCTGAAGTGAGGCAATTGTACAAAGAGGGGAATCTGGTAAATGATTTCTAAATGCTTCTACCAAAAAATGAATAAATATAAATAAATAAATATCTATAGCGACAAAAGCTCTACAAATAAACAGAAAGAGATATTTAAGGTCATTTGTGAATCAATATTTCCCTGCCTCTGAGAATTTCAAAGGTGCTTTCATTCATATTATTTCATTAAATATTCTTTGCATATCCCTCTGAAATACAAAAGCAAGCACTCATTTCTTGGGTGTGGAAACTAAGACTTAACAAAAGTGACAGGTTCAGTAGCAGGTTCTTTGCTGAGGAGCTGAGACTCAAAACCACATCTATAAAATGGACCTATAGGATTCTACTTCTTAAACTATGTAAGCCTTAAACCTCTTCTTCTATTTAACAAAATATAGGGTCTGATAAGAAGCTTTCAAATGCGACCCACGCTGAGAAATACTTTATATAAATACACAAAAATAAAAGAAACAGAAGTTTCATAAAACAATACTTTCCTTAGTATGTGCAGGGTGTTCTATCTTCTAACCCATAAAAAAAAAAAAATGTTGGTCATTATCTACCAGACTGATTTCAGGTCCAATTAATGGGTTGCAACTCATTGTTTGGGGAAAAAACTGTGCGGAAGAATCAAAGAAAGGGTATCCTTGGAAAGAAGGGGTGAACAAGGCTCAACATTAGGAAATAAGAAAAGACAAAGGACTATTTGTATTTCAAAGAAGTGATGTAATTAATTACGTGTGGTTATGGTGAGATTAAAATTTTTAAGCAGGTATACCTCATTTTAAAAAGGCCTTAAAGGATCGAGAGAGATCGGTGCTTTGAAACAAAGCACTAGAGACTCCAGTAGTTCCATGGGACAAACTCAAAGTGAGTTACACAGTGATACAGATCCAGTGCTTCCTATGAATACAGGTTGACAAGATGAGAGACCTCAGCACTGTCATACGTTAACCGGGATTTAAGAATTCCAACACAGTTTCTCTGGCAAACAGTCTGCCTGACTTTTAGATGCCTTCTCTACGTGAATACTGGAAGATGGACTGTTGAGGGATTCCAAATTAGGCCTGATGTCGAAGATCAGGTACTTCTATGCTCCTTGGGGGCAGGGAAACAACAGGATGTTCTTGGTGGAGGAGCACTGAGTCAAAGAGAACACAAAGGAAAGAGACATCGTCAGCCGTGGAGGGTGGAGCAGACGGGACACTTACTCTTCTAGACTGGCGGTGCGGCCTGGGACTGAGCTGCTGGGGCGGGTGGGCTGCTTTAGCTTTGTCACTGCTTAGCAATTGTTTGTAATGGTTAATTCATTAAAATGTGTAAGTGCCTGTGGCAGAAAATGGCAAGGAAAACACTAATTTTTGAGATTAAAATAAATAAACAAAACCAATTCTTTTACACTCCAAGAAGTGTACAAAGGAAATAATTCATTCACACAAATAATTACAAACCAGAAAAAGAAGCTGCAATAGTTTTATGAGCTATAGAAGAATATGCAGCCAAAACGTAGCAGCGAGATGCTCACTTCGAAGAACGTACCTGTGGCTGTCCTCACATGCTCTGTCTACCCTCCCAGCCACACAGACAAGGGCTGTGTCCTCTTTTGGCCAGCCCTTCACTTGCGCGTGGGCATCCCACCCCCTCCTGCTTACTCCAAGACTCAAGTTTCTGGGTCTGTCCCCTGCGTTTCCCCATGCCTCATCAACTTCTCTCCCTCCGGAAGCACCCCACCAGCACACACACACGCTGCTCTATCTTCTGTGTGTCACTCTCTAGCTATTGCTCCACATCCCTGATCCTCTTAAAGCAGAACTTCTCAAGAGAGCTGTCTATCCTCCTGGTACCCACCTCCTCCCCTACTGCTGTCACTAAACTCACTCCAATCAAATTTTACACTCCAAATCTTCCAATTAGCCTCACGAACATGTGGGCTCCTATTGTGTGTCCAACACTGTTCTAGGCTCTGAGTCAAAAGGTAACACAAAGGACAAAAACTCTCTGCCTGCAAGTTTACAATCTCAGGGAGGAAGAGAAATAAGTAATACACTATATTTTAGTTATTTACCAGCTGAAGATAAGAACTCTACAGAAAAATAAGGCAAAGGAGGAAAAATGGGGCATTCAGAGGGAGGAAGGCAATTTTAAATAAGGTAGCCAGGGACTTCCCTGGTGGCGCAGTGGTTAAGAATCCGCCTGCCATGTGGGTTCGTGCCCCGGTCCAGGAAGATCCCACATGCTGCGGAGCGGCTGGGCCCGTGAGCCATGGCCGCTGAGCCTGTGTCTGGAGCCTGTGCTCCGCGGTGGGAGAGGCCACAACGGTGAGAGGCCCACGTACCACAAAAAAAAAAAAAAAAGAATCCGCCTGCCAATGCAGGGGACACGGGTTCGACCCCTGGTCCGGGACGATCCCACATGCCACGGAGCAACTAAGCCCGGGCACGGCAACTACTGAGCCTGAGCTCTAGAGCCTGTGAGCCACAACTACTGAAGCCCGTACACTGCAACTACTGAACCCACCCACTGCAACTACTGAAGCCTGTGTGCTCTAGGGCTCATGTGCCACAACTACTGAGCCCGCATGCTGCAACTACTGAAGACCGCGTGCCTAGAGCCTGAGCTCCGCAACAAGAGAAGCCACCGCAACAGAAGCCCGCACACTACAACGAAGAGTAGCCCCCACTTGCTGTAACTAGAGAAAGCCTGTGCACAGCAACAAAGACCCAATGCAGCCAAAGGAAAAAAAAAGAAAAAAGGTAGCCAGGGTAGGCTTCACTGAGGTGATACAGAAACCAAGGGCTGGAGGTAGTGAGAGAACAAGCCATGTGACTATCTGGGGAAGATCATTCCAGGCAGAGAAAACAGCCAAGGACAAAGGCCTCTGGAGGGGAAAGTGCCTAGCAAGGAACCCATATGACTAGAGTGTTCTGAGCAGAGGGGGGACACAATCCAACTTCCATTTTAGCAGATCACTCTGGTTACTATGTTGACGACAGAAAGATGACTGGGGGACAAGCAGGCAGCAGG
The DNA here is from genome assembly GCF_964270905.1 of Leucopleurus acutus. NCBI lineage: Eukaryota > Metazoa > Chordata > Mammalia > Artiodactyla > Delphinidae > Leucopleurus > Leucopleurus acutus. Next base: position 66,395,997 of record NC_139158.1, on the reverse strand, counting down.
GTGAGCAGATAGGAGGGTACTGTGATAATTCAAGTGAAGGTGGTGACTCGCACCAGGTGGCAGCAGCGGAGGTGGTAACAAGGTGTCAGATACAAGTTGTAGCCCAGATCAATAGGAATTATGAGGGGGTCATCTACTGAGATGGAAAAGACCGTGAGAGAAATTTTGGAGGGAAGATGAGAAGTTTGGTTTCGGACAGGTCAAATCTGAAATGTCTTTCGAGCTATCCAAATAGTAACACTGAGCAGGAGGCTGGATATATGGGTCTCAAGTTCAAGGGACAGGTCAACACTAGAGATATAAATTAGGGGATCATTAGCATAAAAATTGTTATTTAAAGTCATCGAACAGAATGAGAGGAACTGTCAGTGAAACTAACTAGGAAAGAGGGCTAATTACTCAAAATTAAGAGGTGAAGGAGAAGGGAAGAAACCAGCAAAGGAGACTGAAAAGACACAATCAGAGAGAGGGGAGGAATGCCAGGAGAATATGCAGTCCCAGCTTCCTCCTGCTGCTCTAACATATCACCACAAACCTGGTGGCTTAAAACAACATAAATGGATTGTCTTAATATTCATTATCATGGCCCCTTCCTCCATCTTCAAAATGCATCTCTCTAACTTCTGCTTCCACAGTCACAGCTCCTCTGACTCTTGCCCTCCTACCTCCCTCTTATAAGGACCGGGCCCACTTGACTAAGCCAGGATAATCTCTCCACCTCAAGATCCTTAACTCAGTCACATCCACAAAGTCCCTTTTCCTATATAAGATAATATATTCACAGGTTCTGAGGATTAGGACATGGACATTTTGGCGGATCATTATTCTGTCTACCACACCAAGTGAGAAAGTATTTTCAGGAAGAAGAAATGATCAACTGGGCCAAATGTTACTGAGATCAAGTTAAGATTGGGCAAAAAATTCACCACTGAATTTCAGCAATATGGAAGTCACCAGCAACACTAATAAGAGCAGAGTCAGTGATGTGGAACCAAAAGAAAACGGGCAGGCGGGCGGGGTACGGGGCACGGATGGAGACAGCTGAGCACTGGTGATCTATATTAGAATGTTTTGCTATAAAGAACAGAGAAATGAGATGGTAGCTGGAGGAAGATATGGGTCAAGAAAAAAATTTTTCCCAAATGGGGAAAAAAATACATGTTTTTATGCTATGGAGAATGATCCAGTAAAGGGGAAAAAAAACTGGAGATGCAGGAGAAAAGGGGAGAATTGTTGGAGCAGTGTTCTTGAGTAAGTGAGAAGGAATAGGTCTAACAGGCAGAGGGGCTGCTTTAGAAAACAGCATGCTCATCCACAGAGATAGGAAGAGAAGTGAGCCAGTGTTTATTTGTTTTGCCCAGCCACATTCAGTTGTGAACGGTGACCGCCAGGAGCTGGGGTGGGGGAAATGAGTTGTTATTTAATGGTATAGAGCTTCAGTTCTGTAAGATGAAGAGAGTTCTTGAAATTGGTTGCACAACGTGAATGTACTTAACACTTCTGAGTGCCACACTTAAGAATGGTTAAGACGGTGAATTTTGTTAGATGTATTTCACCATAATTAAAAATCAAAATAAATAAATAATTTTTAAAAGCCATATAAATCCTTTAAGTCAGTGAAAACAAATGAAATTATATACACTGCTAGTTTTATATTAATTTGCTTCCAATTTTGCAGATTGTGATTCTGACAGTAAGAATAAATGAGGTGGTCCTTATAACAACAACAAAGTTGGATTTAACCAGGAGAAAAGTTGGGTTTTTGCCACGAGACTAGAGTGAAGGGAAAAAAGAGCAAAAGGGACTGACGGTGTGTGTGAGAGAGTGATTATAAAGACTCTAAGTGTAACAACTCCAAGCTGAGTAATGAAGAAAACGAGGCCATAAGGGGAGTAAAGGCTGGGAAAAGGTGGAAAGATTGACAGACTGTGGCATCAACAGGCTGTTAAATCCAGTGGGTTTAATTGTTGGGGTGAGGGATGGTGGCAGTAGAGAGAGCAAGCCCAAGAGGCCTCCGTGTTGTCTTCTCCAACTAAGCACACTCCTGCCTGAAGGTCTTGCCGGGTACCGCTCCCTCCACCTGGGGGGCACTGCCTTCCCTTAGGTCTCCTCACAGCTTGCTTCTTCATGGGGCCGGGGGGGGCTCTGATCAAAGCCCATCTCATCAGGAAGACCTCCCTGGGCACTTTTGGAACAGCGCCTCCACCCCCACACCTCTGGCTTTCCTTTCCTTTGGGGCACTTAACCTGTGATGGGATGTGGGTGCGGCCCCTAGAGCAGATGCCACATGGGGTGCCTCAAATGTCTGTTGAGTGAAGGAGTATTTCATGAGTAACCTTGATTTCCTTTAAATGGATATGGAGGAAGTGAGTGAAGCAGCCAAGGTAAGGGACTGGAAGGAGAAAATGGTGGCCCTCGGACGAGAGTGGAACAAAAGGTCCGAGCTTTTGTAACGGGAAGAACACAGGCTCTGCAGCCTAGGCTGGCAGAAGCACCTGGCGCAGAGCATACTCTACATGAGTTTGCACTTCACTCCTTCCTCTCAACAGCCCACGCATAAAGCGGGAAGAATGCCAACTGCCCCTCCCTGTTTAATTGGGGGTGATCATCAAGAGGGCAAAATGACATGACTAACAATACAAACCTGGAGTTCTTGGCACTGAAGGCACTATCACCTATGGGGTATGTCAGTGGACAATGTAGAAGTCACAGCACTGAATCACAATTTTTTTTTTTTGGAAAGGGTCATGAGTTTAATGCCTTCCCCCCGTCTGCCCCCCGCACACATAATTTGCACTGTGGTTTCAAAAGACCTTACTTGTACTGAGTACCACAGGCTGTGGCATGCTAGCATTTCTGAAATAATTCCTAGAGTCACTATTCAAGCTCGGACTATTCCAGCAGCTTCTTTGTTCAGCATGTGAGTTATGTTTGCAAATCCCAAGATGACAGAGAACCCAACACCATGTGGAAGGTCTGTATTTGCAGACATAAGCGTGCCCTGGGGTTTGATGCATTGGAGATATGTCTCTCTCCCCTCATCTTTCACCCAAACTACCTTCTCACCTGTTATTTTTTCCAAAAGAGAAACATCTTGCACTTCCTGGGGTAAAGAAGCAATTTTCTGTCGGACAGTAGCATCCCCTGATGCAGCATTTTCCAGGTCCTGCAAAGCTTTGATTAGTTCCTCAGTCTGTACAATGAAAACACAAACAACACTATCCATTAAGACCTATGGGGATATGGGGTCTAAAGAAACTTAGCTGGAGTTAAACAAGGTGGAGGCAAATTCTAAATATGATCATCCCTGACGTTTAAAAAAATCATTGCTCTTATCCCAGAGTGTATACTGAAGTCAATGATACAAATTCTAAGAGAATGTACATAATTTTTCTAAGTCCATGGTAGAACACAAAAGAAATTCTACATAACTGTGAAAAAGAATTTTTTTAAAGAACATGTTTTTGGCAACTTAAGAAAATGGAGTCTGGTTCATACTGTTTAGTTTCAAAGGATGCATGATCGCTGGTACAGAATGGCCTCCAGTTTAGAATAAAAGTATACACGTCAAATGCTTAGAAATTTGTGTGTTGACTGATCAAATGACACTACCTACTTCAATTCTTTCTTGAATTTGCACTACAAAATGAATATCACAAAGATGACATTTTTGATTTGGGCAGTCACTCCCAAAATTAACTGTGTCAAGCTCATTAGTTACAAACAAAGAGGGAAGAAAAGCAAGAAGAGCAAACCAAGAATGCATCTTCTGTAAATACCAGAAAGGGTTTTTTTTAATTGTCAGGAAACACACGGTGCTGACAGGTTAGCTAGTCCATAATGACCCTAAGGCTACCATGTAGATGGTAGTCAGGTTATCCTGAAAGTTGGTAATTCAGGCTGTTCTCTTGAAAGTTTTTAAATGCAAAGATATATGGCCTAACACTGCTTTCATTTGACCCCCCGGACTAATTCAACATTTTAACGTAACACAGATCAGACATGCTTCCTATTTACACAAGCCTTAAACACTCCCACGTGTAATAAAATAAAGCTGTTTTAGGCAAAATGAGAGGCAGTGCAACTCAGTGAAAAGAGCATGGGCTCTGCAGTCAGTCAGACCCAGATTCAATTAGAACACTGGGCAAGTTACTTAATCTGTCTCCTTGAGCCTCACTTCCTTTGACTGTAAATGCATAACTACATAAACAAACAGCTAAAACCAACCACACAGAGTTCATGAACTAACTTGCACAAAGGGTCAAACAATGCAGATACACGGCTAAAAACTCGATAAGTGCTAGCTCCCTGTTTTCATATTTAAATAGGTTATAGTGTAGTAAATTTGCTACTGCTACACAGACTGTCCTTAGAAACTAATATGTTGTTTACTTATAAGAAACAGCCATGCTATTGGAGACAAGCGATGGTAGAGGACTTTTGAATGCCTTTGTAACATTACCCCTTTACAAAAGTCTATTTTTTTAAAGAATAGTTTCAATTTCTAGGAGTGAAAAAACCCAAATCCAAGTACTCTTACAAGTCCACCCCAGATTCAGGGCGTGCAGAGACAAAATCAAGCCTGCTGTCTGGCAAGCTTCATTAGGTGGATCTTGCACCCAGTGCCAAGAGCTGCCCTCTGGTGATTCCATACTATTGGTCACTGGCGCCACCCTGTGGCCAGAATCTTCAACTAGAGGTCACTTCAAGCCACTCTGCCCTACTCTCTGGGGGTCAAGACATACCAAGAGGGGTCCTGCAGAAGGATCTTGGGGAGAGTAGCTTCCAGGGTAGTCGTCATCCTCCTCCTCTTGTATTTGCTGAAAAGTTCGCTTTAGAGATTTCTTCTCCTCTGTTGCTAGAGGAAAGAAAAAAGTGACAAATTTGCATCACCACAGCCTGTACAGGTAAGAGTCAAATGCTATGCACAATGGGTTGCAAGTAAGAAAGGGTAGAAGGGGTGTACATTTCCAGAGATGGCTTAACATTAACCTTTAAGCCACTTATTTTCAATTGGTGGTCATTCTCTACATTACTGAAAAGAGTCAAAATGGCCTCAGTCTGTCATCTCAGATTGACTCACTGGAAAAATACTACTGAAAAAAACCATCTAAAAGTGAAATTTACCAAACTAACACATTTCATTAAAAACGTCATTATCTTAAAAAAAAAAAGTTAATAGGAGAAGTAAAAAGGTAAGAAACCTCATCAGAAAATGTAACGTGTAATGAAGCAAGCTGTTGTGTGCAAGGGTCTGTAGGGAATATACCGTGTACAAAATGAGATACTTTACGCTTTCCAGGGTCACTTCAGAAAATAAGTAGTAGAGAGACCCAGCAATAAAACTGTGTCAAAAGCTCTAAAAACAAACATCCTTTAAACTATCCCTTTAAGAACAAAACAAACCTAGTTATACCTTAAAATTTAAAATAACCATTACTGAGCATTATGACATATTACTGAGAGAAATTACATAAGTCACCATTTTAAAATTAACCACTTCTGAGGCTAACAGGTTACATTTTTTTAATATCCGTACCACGTGCTTTTAAATTGTTACGACAGATGTGTTAACTCCAAAATCATTCCTTTTGCATTAAATTGGACAATACAAAATAAATGCCAAACAACTGAGGGACATAAATCTAAATGAGAAATTCAGGTTTGGAAAGTAAAGAAACTATTGGATGCCTAACATGTGCCAGGCACTGCAATAGCTTCTTTACATTTGATCCCTCCAACAATTCTAAGATGTACAATAGTATCTCCACTTTAGAGATGAGAAAATGAAGACCCAGAGAGGCTAAATAACTCATGTAATGGTATGATTTCAAAATCTGCGCTCTTTCCACTGAATTCAACTTACTTAGCATCACACAATTTCCACCTCATCTGTCAAATGAGGGTCACCATGCACCTGCCTCAGAACTCTGTGAGACATAAACAGAATCATGTACACTTCCTGCTTGATTCAACATTTTCTTCTGGAACCCAGGATGTAGTTCCTGTTCTCTACCTTACATATTAACTGACCAGGCTATGTTTGACGTGAAAGTCAAGTCAATATTGTGGATTTTATTTTTTCTTAATGTTTTTGTTTGTTCTACTAACGAAGAGAAACAGCAGCATTTGCATTACCGGCAGTCCTGTCTTTGCACTGTTCTATTATGCACAGATTTATTACCACAGTTTGGTTAAATGACACTATTCCCCCAACAACAGAGTTCAAATTTCAGTTACCATGGCATATTTACTCTGTGTAATTGCATAAACAACAAATCCTCGCTGCTAACTTTAGTCCACAAATCATCACATAAATAATAGAAATGCATCATGATTAGTGACTGCATCACTTCTCCCAAGGTCAGTAACTGGTTCCTGCACCTCCGTTATTCAGTTCACACACAGACAACAAAGTGTTTAGTTGTGTTGTTAGTCTCCCAGTGGCAAAATCCACGTGACATTTTATAAAAATAAATAATCAAAACAGGGAACTGACTGACAAAGATGAAAGAGCAGCAAAGAAACTAAGACGAAAGTTAACGCTGGAAATGAAGTTTGCGTGGAACACAAATGGGGCTGTAGAAGAAACAGCTGGCTGTGGGGATGCCGGCACTGCCGTGCTCTTCTAGAGACGCTGGATTCGCAGCCAGAGGAATTTAGTGAAGGTCAACTCATCAACATAACTGAAGGATGTGGCTGTGATGAAAAGGATGACAATGTCCCAGAGGAAGTGATGCTGACAAAAAACTTCACTTTAAAGGAACTCTGAGATACTTCACAACACTGAAAGCACAAAGGATAGAATGTTGGAAGCTGATCCGCATTTAGGAAGGAGTATGACAAAGATGGAAAAGATTCAACAAGCTTTGTTCAAACCGCTCTTAGTAAGTTTGTTATAGAGAAATAAACACTTTAACTCACAGTGTTTCTAATTTATGTTACAGTGTGCTAAATAAGTCTTAATTTTACTATTTTTTCGTTTTCCTATACAATTGTAATCAACAGTGAGTTTTTAATTCTTTGATAAAAAATTTTAAGTCACAGAATAATTGTAATTTTTCCCATTGATTATTAAGATCACTCTGTACGGTTTCAGCTTGAATGGTCATTTTTACAGTCCTGCACTCCTATGCAAAGCAAGGATGGCTGTTATTTTTCAAACAGAAAATCTATAAGGATATAATCTGCATATGAAATATCTAACAGTACTTTGCACACAGTGGCTGCCTAATTAATGTGTAGTGTGTGGTATGACTTGTGTAAACATTTAGCCATTACAGCATCAAAGTGGCCATGTTTGATGAGTAGCCACTAGAGAATGTAAGCATAAGAGCCAAAAAAAAAAAATTTACAATATTGTTCTGTTCACTTCCAAACACCTAGAAGAATGTTCAATAAATAATTGTTAAACACTAAAGAAGGTAGAAAAAAATATAAAACTTGAATCCTTCAGTTTTCCAACTCTCATACAGAAATTATTATATATAAAAACCACACATCACTGAACATCTCAGGACACTCAGAATCACTGAATTTTGGCACTGGAAGGCCTTAGGCAGACCTATGTATTTGCTTTCCCCACTGCTCCCCACCTCATTTTTCATGAGAATGTCAAGGCCCACCGGCTGTGGTGTGTCCAAAGCCAGAGAGCTCATTAGTCTAAGTCTGGGTCCTACAGCAAAAAGCTTCTGTCTCCTAATCTGGAGTTCTTTTTACCACTTCATGCTGCCACTCACTTCTAGCAATGCAAAACCAAAATCAAACTGATGACAATTTTAGGGCCATTTCTGTCCTTCGCCATCCTGATGGAAGAGGGTATAACAGGAGGTAACCGTTATCATCCTACTTTTCCAGTTCTCTCGTATCTCCACTAGAGGACCTACTGGAAATAAATTATTCATCATTTCCCCCACAAGGCTCCTTTCCTGAGCTAACTATTACCATTATGAACACTGCCACTGGCCCCATCTTCCAGGTACAATGCCTTGGAGAATAGTGGAATCTTTCCCAAAGTCCCAACTTCTGGCAGATTCCACAATTGTGAGGAATTCTTCCTTACATCCTCTTTCTGCTCCTTCCCAAAGCCTCTTATCAGCCACCTGTCCTTTCGCAAGCGTTGTCCAGACCGCTGTCCTGTCTGGGCTCCCTGCCTCTTCTAGTCACTCTTGCAACTTAGACTACACCATCTTCCTAGAGCTGAGCTCTCACCCCATCATGCCTCTACTCAAAACCCTGAAAAGGCCACCTAAGTTCAAAGTCTCCTTGGTGATGGTAACGGCAGAACCACCTTGAGCACTCCCTTCAGACTGTCATCCTCTCCCTCCAGCCCCCACAGCATCGGGGCCTCTCTTTGAAAGCGCTGGGCCCTTGCCACTTTCGTGGCAACTGGCAGGCACAGGCCTTACCTCTCCGATCGAAACAGCAAGTGTCTTATTCCTTCACATCGCTCTTATACCCAGGAAAGTGTCAACACACCTGAGTCTGAAACTTTTTGAAGGCAGAGGAAGCATAGCGACTGCAAGGCCCTAGTGCTGTGCCAGAAATGACTATCCCTGCTTCCCTTTACACAAACCAGACTCTCCCCTGCTCATGTGTACAGAATTAGCAGCGAGAAGGCCCAGAATTCTCAATCAAGTCGGACAACCATTAAAATGACCCGGGAAATCTGCCAGTCCTGTTCCTGTGTCTGAACTTCACATCAGGTACCTTCCACTATCAATTCGGCTCTGACCACAGGTGTTACACTCACTCCTTTTTTCACTTCCTCAACCACTCTGTTTATAGGCAGGGCAAACACTACAGGGACCGAAAACCTTCTGTCCTTATTGCACACCTTCTGTTCTATCCTTCAACACATCCCTGTGTCTTCACTGGGCCTTGTACTAGCTAACCTTCAAGTAATCTGGTTACCTAAGGGTTTATGGTATGCCTCTTAGAGACCTGTGATAGAATTTCAGACACTATGGCAGACTGTGAAACTAATTGTAAGGCAAAAAGTTAGCCTGAAGGATCCCAAATCACATTACAAAATGCAGTCATCTACCCGTAAAGCTGGATCTTCTAAATAATCCACTTGAAATTTCTAGGATTGAAAAAAGAAAATAAGGAAACTCTCCCCACAGATTTTATTACTTTTCTTTTATAACATCTTTATTGGAGTATAATTGCTTTACAATGGTGTGTTAGTTTCTGCTGTATAACAAAATGAATCAGCCATACATATACATATATCCCCATATCCCCTCCCTCTTGTTTCTCCCTCCCACCCTCCCTATCCCACCCCTCTAGGTGGTCACAAAGCACCGAGCTGATCTCCCTGTGCTGTGCAGCTGCTTCCCACTAGCTATCTATTTTACATTTGGTAGTATATATAAGTCCACGCCACTCTCTCACTTCATCCTAGCTTACCCTCCCCCTTCCCTGTGTCCTCAAGTCCATTCTCTATGTCTGCGTCTTTATTCCTGTCCTGCCCCTAGGTTCTTCAGAAACTTTTTTTTTTTTAAGATTCCATATATATGTGTTAGCATACGGTATTTGTTTTTCTCTTCCTGACTTAATTCACTCTGTATAAGTCTCTAGGTCCATCCACCTCACTACAAATAACTCAGTTTCGGGCTTCCCTGGTGGCGCAGTGGTTGAGAGTCTGCCTGCCAATGCAGGGGACACGGGTTTGAGCCCTAGTCTGGGAAGATCCCACACGCCGCAGAGAAACTAGGCCCGTGAACCACAATTACTGAGCCTGCGCGTCTGGAGCCTGTGCTCTGCAACAAGAGACAGTGAGAGGCCCGCGCACCACGATGAAGAGTGGCCCCTGCTTGCTGCAGCTAGAGAAAGCCTTAGCACAGAAACGAAGACACAACACAGTCAAAAATAAATAAATTAATTTTTTAAAAAAAGAAAATCTTAAAAAACAACAACTCAGTTTCATTTCTTTTTATGGCTGAGTAATATTCCATTGTATATATGTGCCACATCTTCTTTTATCCATTCATCTGTTGATGGACACTTAGGTGCTTCCATGTCCTGGCTATTGTCAACAGAGCTGCAAGGAACATTGTGGTACATGACTCTTCTTGAATTATGGTTTTCTCAGGGTATATGCCCAGCAGTGGGATTGCTGGATCATATGGTAGCTCTATTTTTAGTTTTTTAAGGAACCTCCACACTGTTCTCCATAGTGGCTGCTATCAATTTACATTCCCACCAACAGTGCAAGAGGGTTCCCTTTTCTCCACACCCTCTCCAGCATTTATTGTTTGTAGATTTTTTGATGATGGCCATTCTGACTGGTGTGAGGTGATACCGCATTGTAGTTTTGATCTGCATTTTTCTAATGATTAGTGATGTTGAGCATCTTTTCATGTGTTTGTTGGCAATCTGTATATCTTCTTTGGAGAAATGTCTGTTTAGGTCTTCTGCCCATTTTTGGATTGGGTTGTTTGTTTTTTTGATATTGAGCTGCTTGTAAATTTTGGAGATTAATTCTTTATCAGTTGCTTCATTTGCAAATATTTTCTCCCATTCTGAGGGTTGTCTTTTCATCTTGTTTATGTTTGCCTTTGCTGTGCAAAAGCTTTTAAGTTTCATTAGGTCCCATTTGTTTACTTTTGTTTTTATTTCCATTTCTATATTACTTTTATAATGAAAAAAGAATCAGGAAATACTGTTTCCAAGAGCTCCCTCATTCTTTGTCCCCTCCCTGCAAAATAAGGGGGTTTTCTTTAAAAAGCACATTTACCTTTACTTGTAGAGAGAAAAAGATATGCAACAAAGGGCTGACACTTGAGGCACAGTTCTGAAAGCACTCTACCCATATCATCTCACTGAACTGAATGGCCAGGTCCAGACCCGAACCTGGGAAGCTGAGCCTAGAGCTTGTGCTCTTAACCACCATGCTCGCCAGCCTTGCACAAAATCTGGGGGACTGAACATACTAACATGACTCCTCCTACTTTTGCTATTGGTTTGTATTTAGAAACTGAGAATATCAGATATTAGAACTGGGAGGGGGTACCAAATAGAAGTCATATGATCACATTAATAACATCTTACCTTCATTATCTCAAGTAATCCTCACACAACCCTATGAGGTATTATTACTAGCCATAATAATAGCCATATCGTACAGTGAGAACCTGAGGCTCAGAGAGGTCAAATGCCATGCCCAAGGTCACACAGCTTGGAAATGACAGAGCTGGGATTCATACTCTGGAAGTCTGATTTCAAACCCTTGCTCTGAATAGCTAAACTAACTATACTAAGGTCCAGGAAAGTTGTGTGACCTACTCATGAATTCATACCCTCATTCAAGTCTACTGAATCCATGTGCTTTCAAGGAAAAATTATGGTGTGAAGAACACAGGCTTTTAAGTTATATAGACCTGGGTTTGAATTCTCTACTTATCAATTATATCTACTTGGACAAAATTACTGTACCCTTGCGAGTCTTAATATCTTCATCTGAAATACGAAAATAATACCTAGTACATAGAGTAGTTGTAAGGATCTAAAATAAATTAACATGAAAAGCAGCCAGCAGAGGGGCTGGTGCTGAATAGGTGCTCAATAAATGCTATTTCCTTTGTATCTACCTTTCCTTTCTAAAGCCTACAACTATAGGATATCGTGTGATTTACGTGGGACTGAAGTAAATAATGAAGTTCCACTCAGTCAAGCAACAGCATGAGTATTCCCAAGAATACAGAGACAACTTTAGAATCACTGGGTCTTGTACCTGGGATTGAAAAAACAAAGAAAAAACCCCACAGATTTTAAATTACAGGTACACAAACTCAAGAAAACTCCAGTTCTAAAACAAAATTCCTAAACTCACACATTCTCCAACATTAGAAATGTCAGCTCCACAGGAAATTTTTTATTCCAAAAGTAAACTCTGTAAAGTTGTCTGAAGACAAAGAATTAGCCTTGAATTAAGGTTGTAATATAAAAGGACTATTTAAATTTGGAAATAAGCTTCTGGAAAACTCATCAATATTTTGAAAGGATTGTGTAAAATATTCTGATAACTCAGGTCCAAAAAAGACAGTGAGAAGACAGAGTGAGTTAGTTGAGACAAACACATTGGAACCTTTTGATATGTGTTTTCATCTTTACAAACTAGAGAAAGAGAAATTATCTTTATATCAGCATTATCCTCTACATAAGAGGAATACTGCCTCTATTGCTGTTAATGTCTAGACACTCAAAAAAAAAAAAATCAGAAACCCAATGGAGCTATTTTCAAATCTAGCACTGCCACAAATTCCCCAGTTTGTCTGACTGCTCCCTGAGTGCAAAACTATTTCTCACTCCTCTCTTGCTCTTTCCTATACTGTCTAGCATAGCTGTTTACTCAAAGCATGTTTGGCAAATGCTTGTTTAATTGAAATTCAACACTTAGCTTCAAACATCATCTTTCAGAGCTCCCCTACTTGCCCAAAGGTGTTTTTAAAAAATCAGCACTGTTTACCAATGGACTTCAAGTCAGAGGAGAGAAAAGAATGCTGGATAATTCCCCAACACTGTGTAGAATACTTCCAAAGGACACAACACAAACACTGCCAGAATCCAATCCAATCCCAAAATTGTTTTCTATCAATTCCAAGTAAAACAGCAATGACCTGCAGACTGAAAGCACTTATGTCGTTCTTAGAAAGCTTCTAACCTCTAGTTTCACAGGAAAGTTACTCCACCTTAAAACGCATATAAACTCAGACCTGGAAGAGATCATGAAAGGTATACAATAAAAAGAGTTGCTGAATGAATGATATTATCACATATGCTAATTGTGGTTAAGTTCTATTGCAGAGGCATGTACAAAGTCCCAGAGGAAGATGGAGGAAATTGGTTACATGTGCCCAGACAAGCTAGCAAAGATGTCAGAATGTGAGTAGCATTCTTAAAGAATAAGTTCACCACACAAAAGGGGCAGAAGGACATTTTAGGCAGAGGTAACAGCAGATGCAAAGGAAGGGGTACCAACAGAGCATCCAGAGGGGAAATTGCTAGGTATGGCCAAAGAATATGGTATATGTGAGAAAATGGGAGAAGAATCTGGAAAAGTAGAGTAGTTCACATTATAAAGGGTCCTAAATACTATGTTAGTATTTGGACTTGATCCTCCAGGCAATGAGCATGTGTACAGTCAGATCAGATCTGTAGCTTAGAAACATGTCATGCCAGCTAGAATTAAGCCACAACTAACTGGAAGCCAAAGAATCAAATAACGTTTGATCTTACTCCTCTTTAAAAGAAAAAAATAACATAGCTTTTAAGAAGGACTTGGTAAAATTCACACACATACATGAACACACTACCTCAGAATATTTTGGGTTCAATAAGGACCAAAACCAATTTTAGACAGCAGCTGACAACCATCAAAAGTATGTCCCCAAACCACATCAATATTTAATGAAACCAAGTTCCATAAGGGCTGAAGGACTTATCCAAGATCCTATAACAGTTAGCGGCAAGGCTCGGACAAAATCTTAGCCCAGGGTACTTCCTAGTTCGCTATAACTCTGAACAATTTTGTTGTTCCTTTCCCTTGTGCAAGGAAAGTCTCTGAAAGGCATAAGCGTGCCAAGGAGAATACAGATCAAAAGGTAGGATATGAGATGATGAATAGCATGAATACTAGAACCAGGCTTACACACTGCAAGCACTACATAAATTCTCACCATCGTTTATGATCATCTCTCTCTGAAGAATCATATAATCGCTGGTAGTTCACAGCAACCCCCACTGCAGCTTTTCATATGTGATTCGAAAGTAGGCAAAGACCAAGAGCTGTAAACATGTGGTGATGTTTCTACCTTTGGGGGGAGGGCTCTTGGAGTCCTCCATAGACAGCTTCAGCTGCTGTATGAACTCGCCGCCATACACACTTCTTTCTTGCCAGATGTTCAGCAATCTTTCTAAAGGTTTTTTACAGCCTTCATCTGCCTCTCTGCCCAGAAAAGACGAAAAGATATATATAAGCTTAAGATTTTTTGCTTTTAATTAGGACAGATTTACTTTAAAAAAAAAAAAACAACCAACAACTGACTAAATGATTTACATATTTAAAAACAGAAGGAAGAGTAAGGTACATACTGTACTTAATGGATATTCAAAACTTGACCAGAAACTACATTCTTCCTGTGGTGTGTAGGGAAGAGAGAGGGATTATGTTACAGAATTAATCTGTGTCTTTTATCCTCTTTGAAAGATGGGGTAAATAGGGCAAAAAGCCAAAGGCTGATATTTACTGACAGAGAATTATCAAAAATCAATCATATCAATTGTGACGGCTTGCTTTTCACAAGGCATTAACTGAAATCTAGTGCCAGATATGCTGCTGGAAATTAAAGCAGGCCAAAATGTTTAAGGACAGGAAAAAAATGATTAAAACCAAATGTTTAAAGTGGGGAAGAAATTCGTAATAACTCATCAATGCTAACACACCAACACCTCTAATATGTATAAATACAATCATACACACATACATGTCAAGACTCTCAACTTTAAACTACTTCATAATTATTTTAATTCCAGGCTAGGTCTGTATTCCAGATTCACACAAAGATGTCTAGCAGATAATCTTAGAACACACCGAGCATAGTACAGTCCTTTGTAATTTATATCTGAATGAAAGAAGCTAGTTTTTTTCCTGACGTATTATTCTCTTAAAACATATCACTCTCTTATTTTTCAGTGAGATGACCATAACTCGCACTCAGGGTGAAGCAGTTGTTTACCATAAAGTGTCAGACGGCAAGTGGAAGCATGCGGAAGACTTTCCGAAAGGAAAACAAATTCCCTCACCATGTACTGTGTTACTATGAATTGTTCTGTTCTGTGAGACTGTCTAGATGTCAATGACCTTACACTGAGGAACTATAAACAAGAAGGGTTACCCTGACATCTTAGTATCTAAGTCAATATCTTTAGTAGGAACCTCAAGAAGAAACCATATAAAATTCAACTCAGATGGAATTTCACCCACCCCCAGCCCTAACAGCACTTTTCTAAAACTTATATTAACACTCAAGATGAGCTGAGTTTTCGGCCTAAGCTGGTCAGATTATATTACTTATGAATTATTAGCGGCAAATTTCACTAAATTGGGGGTTAAAGTACTAACTAAATCAGGATACATACAAACTAATTATTAATTATTGGTAAAGCTTTTTTTTTTAAGTCAGAGGTCAGGGTGAGGGGGAAAATGGGGAAAATATTTCCACTGATATTTATAAAACTTAAAGATATGACCTTGACATTTATAATAAAAACATCTCTACTCCATCTTCAAAATATATCTAGAAACAAATTACTTCTCACCTCTTTCTCTGCTCTCAGCCTGATCCAAGCCACTATCATCTCTTGTCTGATTACTGCAACAGCCTCATTACTAGTCTCCCTGCTTCCACCCTGTCCTCCAACCATCTATTCTCAAGTTTTAAAAATCCAATCCTAACTGTTGTGTTAAGGTAGATCATGTTGCTCCTTTGCTAAAAACTTCCAATGGTTCTTCCTGGTCTCCCTCAGAATAAAAGTGAAAGTCCTAATGAAGCCTACAACAAAGCCCTTCTCAGCCCAGCCCATTATTTCTCTGACCTCACCTATCCTCACTCCCCCCTCCCTCTTCAACAGCTCCCTGGCCCTCCTGCCATTAAAGTGTAGGACCTTTGCACTTAGCTTGGAACCAAGGCTCAGGCCAGGCAAGGCTCCTTTGCTCTCCTCCTTCAGGTGCGTATACTCACACAGCACCTTTTCAGTGAATCCTCTCATCTCCCGACTTAAAATTACACTCCCTACTCCTACTTAATTTTTCTCCACACAATTTATCTTCTGATGTGCTATATATACGGTTTCCCTGTTGTTTATACTCTCTTTCCATTTGAATGGGATTTCCACAAGGGCAGGGATTTGTCTTTTCCCCCACTGCTATATGCCCCAGAACAAGCACAGTAAATATTTAATTGCAATGTTTTTTCCGAAAAATGTTAGAAAGGTTTCAGTTGGCCATACAATTAGTTAACTTTCAACGACCATTTTACCACATCAAGGTCATTCATGTCAGACATCAATTAAGCATTCATCTGCGCATTAAGGTTTCTGAAATACTGTGCTTGGAATACAAAGAACAAGGCCTAGGTCCTGACCTCTAGATTCTTGACCCAGCAGCCCCTCACCTCTCCACACCCTACCTGAGGCTTCATGTTCTGGCAACACTCAACGGTAAGTATTTTCTACTCAGCACTTGCTGCCACTGTTACGTGTGCCTATGCTCATGCTTTCTCCTCTCGCTTGAATGGAATCCCCAAAACAGAACAATGTGAAGAGCAAAAGGTTCTGAGTAATTTTGGTGGCTGAAGTACTATATGGGGTGGGGTGGGAGGGTGGAAACAGCAGAAGAATCTGGAGGGATACAGTGGAATTAGATTATAGAGGACCTTAAATTCCATACTAAACATGTGGCCTTTATCCTGAAGGCAATGGGAAGTCCCTAATGTGATGAAATGCAGGCTTTAGAAAAATAAAGTCATTATAACTACCGTAACAAAATCACAACTAATCAGAACTTAACTGGTCGGTACTTTTAACATAAAATCTGTTCTCCGCAAATTCTCTTAAAAGAGAAACTAATCATGAAAACAAATTCTTATCAAGGATTTAGTTAAAAGGGTTGGGAGGGGCACAACACCCATCCAACCACCATCCACCATTCCTGGGGCTATTTGGGGCTTGATTAAGACTAATAGTCTTAATCAGCTGCAGTCACACTACTGTATAGTGGATAATGATGCTCAAACCTGTTGTAACCAAAAGATTTTCAAAAGGCTTTCACCACTAAAGGCTACAGCCAAAAGGGTGCTCTACTTTAATTAGTGAACATAATTAACCATGATAGGTTAATTCTTTGAGCACTACAGTAAATCAAAGTTTTGCCAACTAAGGTCTAAAGATATAGACACAACAGTCAAGAAATCTTTTTACTGATGTGGTTTTGCCCTAAGTAGCTCCAATGAAGTGGAAGTCACTTTAGCACCTGAAACTGGATACAACCAAAGCAAAAAAGTCATTTTATGACACAAGGAGCTATCTTTTCAAGTTGTATTAACTCCATTCTAACTTGAGAAATCTTTAAGTGAAAAAACACAAAAAATCTTTGCCACTTATCAATGAATAAACTGAAAGATGATAAATAAGTACATATGTAACTTATTTTGCAGAACACAACTTAGTATCTTAATTCTAAATATTTATAAATTCAACCACTGAAAATGTGATCTAAAAAGTGAAAAGTATGTGTTATACACACGTAGGACTACTGCTTGAAGTGTCAGCTGGATACCAAAGGGCTTGCCAAGCCAGCATGGGGGCCTTTTCTTCCTCTGCAGCTCTAATGGCACTGCCTTGGTACACCCGCTATAATTTGTGTACTTCTCTCTCATCCCATGCACAGTAGGCCTATGGCAGGCCTACTCAGGGCATAAATTCTTTCTAAGTATCCTCAGCACTTCCAACAGCACCTCATGTAAAGGGAGAGCAGAAACAGTCCTTTGCAATTGTGTAGAAAAGAGTTAACATAGCAGGCCTGAGACTGCTGCCCTTAGCAGGCCTGCTCACGAGGTTGGCCCTTGACTGGCATCTCGGAACCTGGATTTCAGAAGTGCTCCTATCATTTCCTAACTGATAAGGGTGGTTTACTGTGCTTAAACTGTTTATACAAACAGTATGGTTTATGCTGAACACCTGCTTTCCTTCTGGGAGCCTAGAATTTTGGCAGAGTACCTGTGACCAACCCTAACAAAATCCCTAGGTACTACATCTCTAATGGGCTTCTCAGGTAGAAAACACTTCACATTTGTTGCCACAGTTCAAAGGGGGAGGAATTAAGTATGTCTTATGTGACTCCACTATGAAAGGACTCTTGGAAGCTTATGCCTCATCTCCTCTGGACTTCATCCCTTGCACCTTTTCCCTTCTGCTAATTTTGCTTTATATCCTTTCACTGTAATAAATCATAGCCAGGAACACAACTATACCCAAGTCCTGTGAGTCCTCCTAGCAAGTCACCGGACCTGGAAGTGGTCTTGGGGACCCACGACTGTTATAACAGGAAATAAATATGTATATGGTGATAATTCCAAATTTATGTCTCCAGAAATCAATTTCCTACTGAGCTTCAAGACTGTTTCATCCATCCGCCTATATGGCATCACCCTTTGGAATATCTATTAGCCATCTCAAACTTAACATGGCCAAAACAAAACTCTTGATTTCCTCTACCATACCTTTACCTCAAACTCCACCTCGGTAAACAGCACCATCAGCCATCCACATACTCACTTCAAAAACCTAGAAATAATCTTTGATTTCTCTTTTCCCTCACTACCAAGCTCCCACTAATCCTATCAGTTTTACATGGGGGGGGGGCACAAATCTACCCATGAAGCAAACAAAGTAAACATTCAACAAGTGGAAGTTATTATCTCCTCAATGTTCCTGAATCCTAGCCAATGTCATCTCTAGCCTACACTAGAGCAACACCCTCTACCTCATGTCCCTGCCTCTCCCTTGGCCTTTATAATCCATTCTCCACCCCAAGCTGGAGGGATCTTTGAACAAGGCATTTGGAATATATCATTCCCCTGCTTAAAACTCCTCACTGACATCCCATCAGAACAAAATCCTAACTCTCTCCCAAGGCTTACAAGGCATGTGTGACTGTCACCTTCCTGCCTCTCTGATCTCACCTGGATATGACTTCCCCTCTGTTCCTTGTGTTCTAACCACAATGGCCTTCATTCTGATCCTCTTAACATGCCAAGATTATTTGTACCTTAGGTTCTTTTTAATAGCTATTCCTATTTTGCATGATTACCTCAAATGTCACTTCCTTAGAGAGGCCTTCCTTCACCACACTAGAAGAGATCCCACTCAAGAACGTCATTCTATTTTATTATGTCCATATTATCACTCTCTGAAAGTATCTTACTCATTTTGTCCTTGCCTGCCTTGTTCACTGCTTGCCCCCCTAGTGTCTGGATCAGTACTTTGCACAAAGGCACCTAAGTACATCTTGAAGGAAAGATTAAGTGCACAACTATCTCCCAACTGAGAAGAAAACAAGAAGGCATTTGTATGGAAAATAAGTTTAAAGTCTGGTTACTTAAAATGCTATTCAAATTAAAACCACCCCATGAGCTTGGCAGCTTTCTCTGACTTCAGAGGTTTGTTGTTTCTTTCCTTGGGGGTAGGCGGTTTGAGGGAGGAGGTAGGAAATTATCATAAAGAGATTCCTAATCTATTTTAGTCAATATTAATGGGTCCACTATCTTTGTTCATCAATTGGCCTCAGAAAAACTGTACAGAGAGCACTTTTTACTGTTGATAAGGTGCATCAGGACTGAAGTGGTGTGGCTGGACTTTCTATTCTAATAATGGGGGTGGGGGTGGGGAGGGAGCTTAGAGACATGGGGACCTTGAATATAATATCTGAACAGGACCTTAAAAGAACTAGAAGAATGCAAAAAAGAAAGGTAATAGAGCTATCTATTTTTATTTAAAAGGATCAGGTCTATTTTCCCCATAAAGCCACAGAATTTGCCAAGACATGTTTACAATGCCTCCTAGCTAGGTTTTAAGATGATCACCAAGTAGAAAAATTTTTAATCCTGGTATTGCTCATCCCCCCTCTCCCATCCGCTTTTCTACTTACACTTTTCTGATTTGGGAGCAGCTTATGATTACTGTTAAATTTTTAAGGAAAAATGTTAATGTTTACTATCCCTATAGGGAATTACTTTAGTCAATTTCTTAATCCCTAAATTTATTAACTTATTCAACAACTACTTACTGAATCCCTACTCTGTGCCAGGACAGACCACCATTCACATCAAGACTATCTAAATGGTGTTCCCGAAGGTACAAAACCCAGTAGCTCTGTGCCAGATACTCTATTGGGTGTCTGGAATACAGGAAAGAACACAAAAGAAACAGTCTTTCTCTTCATATAGTTTATAATATAGTATACTCCCATGAATGGGCAAAGACTGTGGATTGAGCATTGTTGTTTTACTTTAGCCTCACAACTCTAATGAGACAGGCGGTGACATTCCCTTTTAACTAACATGGAAATGTGGGCTCAAAAAGCTACATAACACATCCAAGGCCACTCAGTGTTGGAGGCAGAGCTACAGCCAACGTCTAGGAAACTGAACTGACTCTCCTCAAAACAGGAAAATGCCTGTCTCCAATTTCAGAGGGCTACTCTAGTAGTCTGTTCTAAGCTTATTCTCTGTTATGACAACTCAATATTTTTTTCAAGTCCCCAAACATTCTGCTTTTTCAGTATCCATGTTCAAAAAAAAAAAAAAAGCCAGTTGACTAACAAAAATCTTTTATCCATCTCTACAAAGCTAGATGTCATTTCTTTAAAATCTTTTGGAGTTCTCATTTCACTCCTTCAAACTTTCCAAATCTTTCACAGAATGCCAGACTTACTTTCACACTTAAGGTCTTTCACATACACTCTAGACCTTAGAACAATTTTCGTTTAACCCACTAGTCTCCTTCTCACCCTTCCCAGTTTCCTTTGGCAAAGATGTTTTGTTTGATTTGCTTACCTATTAATATTCTAGTGAAAAATAGTTTTTCTTTGCTCCTCCTAGGCAACTAACTTATATCTACAAAAAACAGTTTGTTTTTAAATAAATAAAAGTGATTTGTAAAACTTTTAATTAAATGTATAGTTTCCGTGATATCAGCTATAAGTATGCTCTACCCACCCCCGTCCTCTGTCACAAAACACAATAGTGGCACACACTTAATATGACAGAGCCAGAGCAAATGTCTACTTTCCACACTAATAATTACTATCTTTGCAGGTACAGTAATGACTACTATTTTTAGTAAGTTAGACATGTAGACATCCAGAAGTAAGTAAAAACAAAGGCACAGCAACTAATTTCTTGCCATTAAGGCTTTGTTACTGGAAAGTTCCCTTGTACTATTTAGCTTTGTTTTTTGACCATAAGCTAATGAGACAACTCAGCCAAACCAAGGAAAGTACCACATTCAAGAAGTGAATTCAATAGTGAATACATCTAGGAGAAAAGATGTGCTTCAAATGCTAGACTGAGTCCCTTCAACGCATCAAAATATTTACTTGTCTGAGATAGTTCTCAAGGGTTCAGGCAAAATATAAAACCACAATTTGGCCTCTGCAACTCTCTATAAAGTACCTCTCTTTAAAGTATGAAGTTGTCAAGTTACAAAGGCTATCACACACAAAAAAGAAAGAACAAAAAGGGAAAGGTAATGCATTCAAAAACAAAACATAACAAAAAACCCGAAAACATACCTGGCAACGTGAGAAAAAGCATCCACAAGGACAGATTCAAATTCTCTAGTGAATTCAGGTCCTTTCCTTTTACTGTTTTGAATGACATCATTGGCTAAGTACAGAAAAGTAAGCTTTCTATTTGATTTGGCTGGAAAAAAAGAAAAGAAGATAATTTAGCTTACACCAAGGAAATTCTCAATCCACCATTCTTCTGCCCTAAGCTACTCCTAAAGAACACTAAGACAAGCATTATCTACTTGAGGTCAAGACTGCTATGTTTGGAAAAACAATTTAAGGGACTCCTGGAGGTGTCTAGTAAAACAGGATTGAGAATACAATTTTGAAAAAACTAAAAAACAAGAATACGCCATTTTAATTGATTGTGGTGATAGTTGCATAACTGCGAAATACTAAAAACCACTGAATTGTATATTCTAAAAGAGTGATTTGTGTGGAATGTGAATTATAGTTCAATAAAATTGTTTTTCAAAAAAAAAGAATACGCCATCTTAATTTCTGTGTTATTTTAGTCAGGGTAATTAATTGGCAGTAAAAATTAAGATAATCCAAAGAAAATTCCTAAAGGATAAGCAGTCAGTATTCTCCAGTCAATTCCTAAAGGATAAGCTGTCAATACATCTCCAGAAGACATGTTAAAACCAAGATTTTCATTTATTATATTGCAAAAATGAGCATTTTTTACTCACTGTTAATTATCAAATACCACAGAATGAAAGACTGAGTTAAGTTTCAGTTTTAAAAGATACTTGTAATTTATGCTCCTAGACCAAGAATTTCTCTTTGAACATTCCAATAACCATAATCAGTCAATGTTATCAACTCTACAATCCAGAGGAATCTCTAGATGCACCAATGGATATTTATCTCAAAATACAAATATATATTGCTACATGATCACTGAAAGTTTACACACGTCTGAAATCTGGATATGCAAAATTATGGCTCCTATAAAAAATATAATTCTTCTTTCTTATACCTACTAAATGTAGTATTTCCTATTACTCTATATGGTAGCATGCATTAAACCATAAAAACTTCACGCAATATGTCTGAGTTACAGTTGCTTGGGGGAACATTACTGAATTTCCTGGCTTCTATGCACATAACTTTTCAACCGTAAAGTTACATCGCTACCATTTTTGGTCCCAGTTTTCTTTTAAAAGAAATAAATAATAACACAATCAGATAGTTCAAAACATTAAGTTTTCTCCAATGCCAAAGTGCCCAAAAGACTCAAGCAAGCCCTATGTCAACCTTTACACCTGAATTACTAGTCCTTACTCCACTGCTCTCAGAAACCATTTCTGTTTCTTTTGAAATGCACACAGCATGTATAAATTCTGACAGAGCAAGCTCAAGATCTGACATTTTAAAATGTGGCTACAGGAGAATAACTTAAGTTAAAAACAAGACTTTTAAAGCATGTTATAGTTGAAACTGATGACTTAAAGTGCTCATAAAATTAAATATGGATATCCTGAAATGTATTAACCTGGTAATAACCTAGTTTAGATGGCCAACTGATGAGAATATTGAAAACCTGGAGCTATCTTTAACTGTTCTAATTATTATTCGAAAACAGAACAAAAGTGTCAATAGCTTCAATATCCCACTGTTGCTACAAAGGTATGATTACGGCAAAAAGCTTTTTTTTTTTTTTTTAAAGCAAACCTTGTTCTAGGATGTTGCAGCAAGTTAAACTACCAAGTTTATAACGCCATGAAAGTTAGATTTAAAAGTAAAAGAGGGCTTCCCTGGTGACGCAGTGGTTAAGAATCTGCCTGCCAATGCAGGGGACACAGGTTGGAAGCTTGGTCCAGGAAGATCCCACATGCCACGGAGCAACTAAGCCCATGCACCACGACTACTGAGCATGCGCTCTAGAGCCCGCGAGCCACAACTACTGAAGCCCACACACCTAGAGCCTGTGCTCCGCAACAAGGGAAGCCACCACAGTAAGAAGCACGTGCACCGCAACGAAGAGTAGTCCCCACTCACTACAACTAGACAAAAGCCCGCACGCAGCAACAAAGACCCAAAGCAGTCAAAGATAAATAAATAAATATTAAAAAAAAAAAAGTAAAACAGAACTTCTACAAAGCAAATCAGACTAATATACTTTATGTTAAAAAACCCAGAATCCATATTGTAAAATGTCAATTTGGCCATTCAAGACCTGAAACATTTTGCAGTATTACAAATGTGATAGCTAAGATAGCCAAGGTTTTCACTATCTACAATGCCAATTAATTCTCATCACCCTCAAACTTAGCAATGGGAATGTAGGATAAAACTTTTTCCCTCCACATCCAGCATCCTGAATAATCAACATGAGCACCATGTGTGTAAAGGTAACATAACAAAACCCTAAAGGGAATTCCCTGGAGGTCCAGCGGTTAGGACTCCTCACTCTCACTTCCGAGGGGCCGGGGTTCGATCCCTGGTCGGGGAACTAAGATCCCACAAGCCTCGCAGTGCGGCCAAAACAAACAAACAACAACAAAAACCCACAAAGCCCTAGAGCACCTGAACACACAAGGTCATAATACACACGACACACACACCCTCTACTCCAGCCCTGGGTGGTAACTCACTTGTTCAAATGTCTTTCCAATATGTCAGTATGGATTCTTTCACTCCCTACCGAGGCCCATTCCAAACTGGTTGAAATAGTTATTGAGCAAAGTTTAAACTACTGGCTGACCAAAATTTTTCACTTGTTTGGCTGGTTTTGACACCTAGAGAAAGTAATTTTTTTTTTAAAAAAAGGCCTATTTACCTGCACTACTAAAGGTAGTAGGAGTGCAAACGTAAGGTACAAAAGCACTACTAAAAAATGTTCATCTTAGGGTATTTTACACCAAACTGCTCCAAAAAGAAAGGGAGAAGTTCTACCTAGAACAGAGCGCAAAGGGATAAATTAAGGATTATTCCTAGGGAATGGAAAGAAAATAACACATCATGAATAGAAGTAGTACTTAAGCAGGAAAAAGAAAACTTTTAAAGTCTCATAAATATTTGGAGGCAAAACAGAGATGGTTTGTGAAATGTCTTAAGGAAATGACTTGGCTATAGATAGAAATGTCCATTTTTAAAGATTCAGGGTGGGCTAGAACCTAAAGGGCTAGTCAATTCTAACATTAGGGCACAAAATCTTTTTCCACTTCAGTGCGGGGGCATTTTCAATTCATGAAGGAAGGCTGGGTATTAGGAAACTGTACACTGATGCTTGGAAGAGCATCCTGTAGTTCTGCACTGTCCAGTATGATAGCCACTAGCCACATGTGGCTACTGAACACCTAATTTGTAGCTAACAAAACTCAGGAACTAAATTTTCAATTGTATTTATTTGAAAGTTTACTTCCTTAGTCACACATTTCAAGTGCTCATGGCAAGAGGCTACCTTGTTGCAGAGCAGATATAAAACATTTCTCTCATCACAGAAAGCTCTAGACAGTGCCGCTTGGATCCTTTACTCAGCCATGAAAATGATGTCAAGAGACCACAATTTAACACCTGAACTATTTTTTAACTCTGTTAACAGGCACCATGCTAAATGTTGTGTACATTACGGACAACTAGAAGAGCTAGTTTCTCCCTCAAAACATAATCCACTGAAAGAGACATAACTAGTAAGAATGAAATAAATGCAGATTAATTCTAATAAATAAAAGCACTACGGTTTGGTTGGAGTAAGATGATCACCTTCACTTATTAAGTGCACTGATGCACCGGGCACCTGAAAACAAGTTTCGGCGTCTCAGAGCTCTGGGCTAATGTCCCAACTATACACTCATTAACAAAGCACTTCATCTCTTCATATCTGTATCTTCTCATCTATAAAATGGGGATAATAATGCTGACCTACTTACAACTTAAGGTTTCATCATATGAGATTAGGGTTAAAGGAGCTTCATAAACGAAAGTACTCTTTATTTTCTGTATCTCAAATAGGGTGAGGTGGGGAATCAAGATGGCTTCACAGAAGTGACATCTGAGGTGGATTTTGACGTGCCTCTGAGATCCTACCAGATAGGATCCTGTAGAAAGCAATTCGAATTTTTCCGCCACATCTCAGATGACAGAAGTGATATCTGAATGGCACAGTGGGGTACATGAATGGGGCTCTGGGAGGCCCAGGATCTATCCGCCAACTACCCTGAGGGCTGAGGGGACCCCCATCTCAGTACAGCACATGATATTTCGGGGGCGGGGGGTCTCTGCCAGAGGACTAGAACTGGGTCTCCTGAAAGAATCCTGGATTTTGGTGTCTGCCAGTCTGATGCAGTCTGAGCCTCACTGGTTCTAAGGCCTTGAAAATACCACTTAGCCACTTCAGTTTCCTCATCTGTAAAACAGAGTGACATCCTGACCTCACAGATAGCAGAGAACACATGTAGAGTTACTTCCTATGCTATAAAGGGCCTACCACATACAGGCTGTCCAAAAGCTTCATTTGCTCAGCTTTCTGCTATGAAGCTCACTGGGGTATCAGATAGCTGTGTAGGTGCCCATCTTTCCCCAGCAGACTGTAAGCAATTTGAGGCAAAGAACATGCACCACACTGAGTAATCAGTATCCCACCTCACCATTATTTATCCAGTGCCTACACTCTGCCTGACACCGTGCTAGATGTTCATGTGGATTATCCTGTTTACTCTTCACCCCAAGTTGTTTGAGCCTCCGTTTTTTTCTCATCTGCTGAGCTCCTACTTCACAGAACTCTGAGACCGTAAAAAATGACAAGGTATGTAATGATATCAGTACTGCACTTGGCACAGAACAAAGGCACAGTAAATATCAGTTATCATTATCTCTATTTTACAGATCAGGAAACTGAGGCAAAGAGAGGTGAAGCTGCGGGGGCTCAGTAAATGGCAAAGTCAGGCTCCAGAGGCACTTGGCCTCTGGAGCCAACATGCTATCAAGCTCCCAACCCAGTGCCTGGCACACAACAGGCTGAGCTCAATCAATGGCTGCCAGATGCTAAGCAGGGCCTAGAACCAAGGAGAGCTGCATGAGAAGAGGAACCTGAGAGGCAAGGTCTAGGTGGTGCGGCCCTTTGACTTCTCTGCAAGGGCAGTGACCGTACCCACTTCCCAGGGCAGTGCTGAGGACTAA
The DNA here is from genome assembly GCF_964270905.1 of Leucopleurus acutus. NCBI lineage: Eukaryota > Metazoa > Chordata > Mammalia > Artiodactyla > Delphinidae > Leucopleurus > Leucopleurus acutus. The sequence continues at coordinate 66,369,518 of NC_139158.1, read as the reverse complement.
GTGCGAGGATATACATGAGGTCCTAGCACAGTGACTGGCACAGAATAAAGGCTCTGGAAGTGGCAGTTACCCTTGTCCTCTTTTGACAGATGAGAAAACAGAGGCTTAGAGAGAAGAAACTTGCCCGATATCACTCAGCTAGCAAGTGGCTGAGCCAAGGGCTCGATCTAGGTAATCTTACTCCGAATGCCCAGCAACTGCCTGGCACACAACAGGCTAAGGCCTGTACCCTCCACCAGGCGCTCAACGCTGCCGAGAGAATAATGGTCACAAGTGTCAGGAGGAGCCGGAGAGGAAAGCGGCTGGGTTAACTGGGAGTCCTGAGCCCCGGTCGGTGGAACCTCAGACAAGTACCTTAAACCTTCCCAGGCCTCGGTTTCCTTCTCCGAGAAATGGGGATAACACTGTCTCCAACCTCAGAAGCGCAATCAATCAGAGGCCCAGGCCTGGAAAGCCAGGCTCAGCTAAGAAGCTAGAGGGGCCTCGGGACGGGGTGCGGGAGAGGGCTACCCGGGAGGAGAACCCATGGGGGTAGAGGGAGTGTTTACCTTTGCGGAGCTCGCGGTGCCACACCGAGACGATGGGTCCCGCGTGCTTGCGGTGGTGGATGAGCCACAGGGAGAGGGTCTGCACGCTCTGCTGAGAATTGCTCAGCTCTGAGAGCTTCTTCTCCAGCGCCGACTCGGAGAAGGAGGACATGGTGGCGGCGGTGAGGCCCGGCAGGGATCGGCCTGGGCCGCCCAGTGCGGCGGGGAGAGCGACGGCACGAGGCCGGAACCTCACCTGGCGGCCTGCGGGACTCTTTATGACTGACAGACGGCCGGGGGGCCAGGAGGGGGAGGGGATGGGTCTCCGCAGTAACAGCCGCCCGCGCCGCCGCCACAAGATGGCCACCGACCTCTCACCCCGCCGCGAGAGCAGGGTCAAAGGGCAAGGGCCGGAGTGGCGGGGCACCGGGGGGAGTCAGAGTGTAGTAAAACACTCCTCCCGTGGCGAATGCCTCTTTGAATCTCGCTCGGAGCACTCCGAAAGCGACAGACAGGGAAAAGGGCGCACTTCGGCGGCCTCCGGAAGGCGCTTTGACCGCTCGCGCCCGCACGCCGGCGCAGTGAGTGTCACCGGAACCCTTTCTCCCGCTCCCGCAGAACCTTTCTGGCGCGGTGCGGCGCGCGAGTGACGCGTCACTTCCGGCGCGGCAGAGGAGGTGCGAGAGTGAGGGAAAGGCTGGAAGACGAGGTAAGGGAGAGTGGCGCGAACGAGAGGGAGACAGCAACCGCGAGCCCTTAGAGGGGGATCCTGAGGGGATGCTGAGGCAGAGAGATCATGACCTGGGAATGGAACGGGACCTTTCTCCCTCACCTGGCAGGCCCCAGCAGCACTCTTCCTCTGTACGTGTCCTGCTCTCTGGCCGCCCCCCAGAAAAAGCTTTGTTTGGTTCTGCCAAGCCACCCACGTGCACTTTTCACGCCTCCACGCCTTGGCTCTTGCTGTTCTTTTCCCAAAGGTGACGCCCCCCTTCTCACGCGGTGGGCTCCCACTAGGCCTCCAGGACCACCTTTAGTGGCCAGTTCCGATGTTTAGTCTGTGACAGGACCGCCGTCAAACACACCCTTGTGCTCCCGGCTCAGTTGGTTGTTGTATTCAGGGAATTACAGGCTGCCTTCTGGGGGTTCATTTGACTATTGCTCAAATTTAAGTAATACATGTTAACTTTGTGGGGGAGTGGGGTAAGGAAGTCAGTGGGTTCGTTGACCTCCTTTAAGAAACACTATTTGAGACTCTATCCTTGAACTGTTTTTAAAAAGTTTTAAATTCCAATTATCACATCAGCAGAGAAATTTGTTCTTCTAACTGCTGTGGGGTGGTGGTAGGGAGTTAGGTTATTGTAGACATCGTAGAATTTTTAAATGTCCTGATCATAGTGGAACTGACCAGTTGTGGGCAGGTTGCAGTTAGGAGGCACTGTACTAGTTGATGCCTGTTTTTCTTCATACTGCACTGTTCTTTGCTTAGGTGCTTTTACTCCTCCTTCAGAATGGAATCATCATAATCAGAGCCAACATAATGAGCTGCTGCTATGGGCTAGACACTGTGTTTTCACATAGTGACTCGTTTAATACAACAAAGCTATGCAATAGGTATTATGTTATTCCCATTTGGCAAATGAGGCTGAGGGAGCTTGGGTGACCTACCCGAGATCACACAACTAAGGTTAGAGGGAAGGGACTCTACTTTATCTGTCTTTTTTACCCCAGCACCTTATTCGTAGCTGACTGAGTGAATTACTATAAAATAAGTGAATAGCTTAAAATCACTGTCAATATCTAGTCATGATTATAACCTAGGGCCTTTGAGTCCAAATCTAGGCCATCTTTCTGTATTAAGTAACAGTGTCATATACTGAGCACTTTTATACCAAGTCACTGTGTATTAAGCACATTATGAACATTCTTTTATTTAATCCTTACAACAGTCCTGTGGGGTATGGGTTATTATCAGTATTTGACAAATGAGAAAACATTAAACATGGGTGAGTAATCAATGTCACTTGGACACAAGAAATGACAGAACCAGGAATCAAATCAAGGTTATCTTATCCCAGATTCTTCACTCCCGAGCCAGTGGTTGATTTATTCATTCAGCCGATAATTTTTGAGAACCTATGTCTGAAGCACTATTCTAGGCAAACAGACAGAATCCATGTCCTGGGAAGCTTACCTTCTGCAGGGGAAGATAAACGTGTGTAAAATGAGCCCGAAAGTTATAAATGCCTTGAATAAAAATAAAGGGAGGTATGAGGAATGCACGTATGGGCGGTTAGGCATGTATTATATATACTGGTCAGAGAAGGCCACACTGATATGGTGACATTTGATCACAGCCTTCAAAGAAATGAGAGAACAAGCCCTATGCTATGTGGTGAATGTTCCAGGCAGAGGGAAAACCAAGTGCAGAGTCCTGAGGTCACACCATTATTGGCATTTTCAAGGGCCAGCAAGGAGGAGAGCTCAAGTGATGTGAACCAGAAGGCTAGAAATGAGCTTAGAAAAGTTGCCAGGGACCATATCATGTGGGGGACTATAGGCAATAGTAAGGACTTTGGCTATTACTCAGAATGAAACAAGAGTCCATTGGACCATTTTGAGCAAAAGAGGAGCATGTGGCTATTAAGTAGAAAATAGACAGTAAGGGTGCAAAGGTAGGAGCAGGAGGACTATGCTGTTGTGATAACTCAGGTGAAAGGAAGACTCAGACCAGGGTGGAGGTTGTGAGAAAGGGTCAGATTCTGGGGATATTTTAGAGGAAGAGATCACAGGATTAACTGACAGCATAGGTATGAGGTATAAAAGAAGCAAGAGCTTATATGGCCCTAAGGGTTTTAGCCTAAGCAACCATAAGAATGGAGTTTGCATGTATGTACTGAACTGTGGTAAGAGCTGGTTTGGGTAGTAAGAGCAGGAGTTTAGATTTGTATATGTCTAATTGGAAATGCCTGTCCAAGTAGAGGTATCTCATAGGCAATTGGGTTTATGGGTCTGGAGTTCAAGGGAGAGATCTGAGGTAGAGCTATAAATGTGGGAGTCATAAGGGGGAATAGGTATAGAAAGAAAAGAGGCCCAGTGACTAAGTCCTAGGACACTTCAACATTTAGAGGTCAGAAAGATGAGGATGATATAATCATGTGATTTATCTTCTTTAGCCTGTTAATATGAATAACAGTGATTGATTTTCAGATATTGAGCCAGCCTTACATCCCTGAAATTTAGTCCTACTTTGTCATGGTGTGTAATTCTTTTTACATACTGCTAAATTATATTTCCTCATATTTTGTTTGGGATTTTGGCATCTATATTCATGAGGGAAATTGGTCTGCCATTTTAAAATTTTTTTATATTATCTTTATTGAGTTTTGGTATCAGGGTAATGCTAGCTTCATAAAATAGATTGGAAAGTGCTTCTTCTTCTTCCATTTCTAGAACATTGTGTAGAACTGGTGTTAATTTTCTTTAAATGCTTGGTAGAAATCTGCAGTGAAACCATCTGGGCCTGAAGGTTTCTTCTTTCTTTTTTCTTTGATTTTGGGAGTCTTTAAACAATAAATTCAGTTTCCTTATAAGGCTGTTCAGTAATCTATTTCAGCTTGTGTGAATTGTGGTAGTTTGTATTTTTTGAGAAATTTGCCATTTCATCTGTCAAATTTATGTGTATAAAATTATTTGTAGTATTCCTGTATTATCCTTTGATATCTGCAGTCTGTAGGACTGGTATTGGTAATTCCTCTCTCTCTCCCTCCTTCCCTCCCTCCCTCCTTCCCTCCCTCCCTCCCTCCTTCCCTCCCTCCCTCCCTCCTTCCCTCTCTCCCTCTCTCTCTCCCTCTCCCTCCCCCCACCCCCATCAGTCTAGTTAGAAGCCAATTTTATTGATCTCTGTAAACCATTTCTTTGGTTCATTGATTTTCTCTATTTTTTGTTTTAAACTTCAATTCCTGCTCTGATTTTTATTATTTCTTCCTTCTGCTTGCTTTGGATTTATTTTGCTTTATTTTATTTTATTTTATTTGTCTTTTTCTAGGTTCTTGCTGTGGGAGTTTAGATTATTGATATTCATTTAAGAGCTTTCCTCTTTTCTAATATATATATATTTAATACTATAAATTTCCCTTTCAGCATGGCTGTACCTACGTCTTACAAATTTTGATTTGTTGAACTTTTATTTTCACTCATTTCCATGTATTTTGTAAAAATTTCCCGTGACATTTCCTCCTTGATCCATGAATTATTTAGAAATGTGTTGCTTCATTTCCAGGTGTGTGAAGATTTTCCTGTTCTCTCTCTATTCGTAATTTCTAGTTTGATTCCATCGTGGTTAGGGAACACACTGTATGATTTTAGTTCTTTTAAATTTGTTGAGGTTTATTCTGTGGTCCAGGATATGGTCTATCTTGGTGTGTGTTCTGTGGATACTTGAAAAGAATGTATATCCTACTGTCAATAGTATTCTGTAAATGTCAATTATGTAAATGTTGGTTGGTGTAGTTCAGCTCTTGTGTTATAATTGCTATTCTATCAGTTGTTGAGAGAGGAATGTTGAAGTCACCACCTATACTTGTGGTGACCACCTATACTTCTATACTTTTCCTTTCAGTTTTATCCATTTTTGCTTCACACATTTTGCATCTCTGTTTTGTGCATACACACTTAAGATTACTATGTCTTCTTCATAGATTTACCCTTTAATCATTATATAATGTCCTTCTTTGTCTCTGGTAATTTTTTTGCTCTGAAGTCCACTTTATCTGATATTAATATAGCTAGTCTTGCTTTCCTTTGATTAATGTTTATATGATAATATCTTTTTCCATCTTTTTACTTTCAACCTGACTATATCATTATGTTTGAAGTGAGTTTCTTGTAAACAGCATGTAGTTAAGTCATATTTTTTAACCAACTCTGACAGTCATTTTTTATTGGTGTATTTAGACATTTTATATTTAATATAATTATTGATATGTTAGAGGTTAAGTCTGAAATTTAATTCTTTTGTTTTCTGTTTGTTCTGTTTTTTTGTTTCTCCATTTTCTTTTTTTCTCCAGACTTCCTTTACTTGAACATTTTTTAGAATTCCATTCAGTTTATCTATAGTGTTTCTGAGTGTATCTCTTTGTATAACCATTTTAGTGGTTCTTCTAGGTATCATATTACGTGTATATAACTTACTTTTGACAGGTCTAGTGAAGTATATGTACCTTACTTCCTTTATGTCTCTTTACCCTTTCCTGTTTATATTTGTCTGAAATATTTCCTCTAGATACATTTAGAACCACATCAGTCAGTGTTATAATTTTTGCTTTAACTATCAGACACAATTTAGAAAATTTAAAAGAATAAGAAAAACCTATTGTATTTATACATATTTTTATTTACCACGTTCTTTCTTCCTCTTTGATGTTCCAAGATTCTTTTTTTTTTTTTTTTAACATTTCCTTTCTGTTTAGAGAATTTCCTTTAGCCATTCTTGTAGAGTAGGCCTCCTGGTGACAAATTCTCTTAGTTTTCCTTCATCTGAGGATATCTTTCCAGTTCATTCCTCTTTTTTTTTTTTTTTCCCCGATGGACATTTTTGCTGGGTATAGGATTCTGTGTTGACAGTTCTTTTTTTTTTTTGAGCACCTGAAAATTATTGTGTTGCTTCCTTCTGGCCTACGTGGCTTCTGAGGAAAAATCCAGTGTCATTCAAATAGTTTTTCCCGTATAGGCAAGGTATCATTTTTCTCTGGCTGCTTTCAAGATATTTTGTCATTTGTTTTCACAACTTTTAATTTTAATTATAATTGGTGCAAATTTCTTTGGGGTAATCCTGTTTAGAGTTCACTCAGCTTCTTGAGTATATAGATTTATCTCTCTTGCCAAATTTGGGGAGCTTTCAGTGCTTTGAGTACTTTTTCAACCCTGCCCTTTTTCTTCTCTCATTCTGGGATGCTTAAATCATTTGTTATAGTCCCATAGGTCCCTGAGCCTCTTTTCAGTCTGTTTTCTCTTTGTTGTTCAGATTGAGTAATTTCTCTTATTCTGTCTTCCATGTTACAGATTCTTTCCTTTGTCCCCTCCATTCTCCTGTTGAGCCCATCTGCTGAGCTTTTTATTTGTTATTGAATTTTTCAGTTCTAAAATTTGTTTCTTCTTTGTATCTTCTATTTCTTTCCTGAGGTTTTCTGTTCTTTTGTTTTAAACAAGTTCATAATCGCTTATTGAAGCATTTTCATCACAGCTGCTTTAATAACTTTGTCAGATAATTCTAATGTCTCTGTCATCTTAGTGTTAACGTATATTGATTGATTTTTCTTTTTTTATTCATTTGGAGATCTTCCTGGTTGTTGGGTGTGGTGAATGATTTTTGACTGGACATTTTTGTATTATGTTCTAAGATTCTGGACCTTATAGAAGTCTTCTTTTTAGTTGGCTTCCTCTGAAACCACTCTGGCAGGATAAGGCAGGGGTGGGGGGACCAACCTTGTTACTTCCAAGTGTAGGTAGAAGTCCAGATTCCTCACTCAGCCTCCTTTGACACCCATGAGGGAGGGCTCCTAATTACTGTTAGGTAGAAGTGGGAGTCCTGTCTCCCCACTCCTACTTAGCCTTCTTTTTCTTTGTTCCCCCCATCTTTATTGAGATACAACATTGTAAAAGTTTAAGATGTACAGTGTAATGATTTGATACACATATCAGTGTATATATATTGAGAATGATTACCACAATAAGGTTAGTTAACACCTCCATCACCTCACAAAATTACCCTTTTGTGTGTGTGTAAGAACATTTGAGATCTACTCTACTCTCTTAGCAACTTCATGGATCATCAGACTGACCTTGCAAACTTTTATAATAGATTCCCAAAACATACCTGTTCCACCCCACCCCCAACATAGATTCTGATTCAGTAGATCTGGTGTGAGGCCCAGGAATCTGTACTTACATTATTTCCCCTTGGTTCTGATAAACAGTTGGGTTGGAAACCTCTGGTGTAGTGAAAAGAATGCATACAGCCTTTGGAGTCACACAGGCTTGACGTGAATCCCACTGCTTGCTGTGTAACCTTGGGCATCACTTAATCTGTCTGAACCTTGTGTTACTCAGCTTGTAGACAAGGAATTTATTTATGTACATTGCCTAGCATATGGTGGGTTTTTTCAACAAATATTAATTCTTTTCTTTCTAGTCAAGAACTTGTGTTGGCAATTCTTTTATTTAAACTCCTATTTCTGGGATCTAAACCCAGTCTTTCTACCATGTGCTAGTTAATTCAAAGTTAGAAGTTTTAGAGATCATCTTATCCACCAAGTTTATTTTATGTTGAAGAAACTAAAATTCATGGAAACCACAGATCAGGTACTGTCAGAGCCAGGACTATCACCCAGATTGTCAGATTCCTGTTCTCATACTCATTCTGTCTGGAAACACCCTAAAAATGGGCTGGCATACAGTCAAAATCTAGAACTATGATTGCCTCCTGAGAGTGAATCTAGTAAGATCCTCCTGTAATGGATGAGATCAACTACCTGTAGGAATAACTCACCCCAGGAGAAGAAGAGGATGGTGGGTTTTTCCCAGACTCCAGTTCACACATATCTGATATCAAAGATCCACCAAAGAGAGCCAGACCTTGGTCTATGGTGATTGATTCAACAAGCATTTATTGAATGCCTGCTCTTTGCTGGAAGCAATAAACAAAACTGTCAACTATTACTGCCCTCATAGAGCTTATATTTTAGTGGGAAGAGAGAGACAATAAACAAACAAATAGGTGGATAACTTGGTTTGACAGATGGTACTAAATGCTATGGAGGAAAATTTCAAAGACAGGGGAAGGAGATTGGGAGTGCAGGGCAGGAGAGGAGTGAGGATGGGTTGCAGTTTTAAATTGGGGTGATCAGAGAAGGCCTCCCTCAGAATTCACATTTGAGTAAAGCCCTGAAAGATGAGAGAGCAAGCCGTGAGGATATATCATGGAACAGCAAGTTACAAAGGCCCCGAGCAGGTGGTTTCATCAGAACATCACCCCTGTGTGAGGCATGGCTCACTTGCCATGATGGTGTCTCCCTCTCGTCTCTGCCTTTATTAGGGGCTACAACTTTTCTGCTTTCTGGCCTTTGCTTGTGAGGTATTGTTCCTTGAACAGCCTTCCCATGCAGCCCCAAGTGTGTAGTCCCCCCACCCCAACATAAATCCTCCTCCCTCCATGAAGCCTTCCCTTTTGGTGTTCATTCTTTTTCTAAGTTCCTTTTGTACTTCTCGGGTTTTTCCTCCCTTTTTCACTTTTTAACTATATGATACAATAAGTACCTTGTGGTCTAGCGTCTTATCTTTTAAGTGTCTATAAAGTATAGCACCTACAGATTGTCCCGTTTGTCTGCACCACCTGGGTGCCATGGCCCAGGGATCTTACACAGCCCATTCCTGTGAAAAGGCAGAAAGAGATGGGAAGGAGGGGAAGAAGCTGCCAGGGGAATGGGTTCACTCAAGCACTCCGATTGCAGCTCTCTTCCCCCACCTCCCCAGTGACTGCTTTCTATGACCGCGGAAGGGGTTCACTGAACTCAGAAAGGGTTAGAGTCAAGAACTGGTTTATATAGTCACTGTCTGTCACAGTTGAACTCTGGGTTGTTTTCTCTGCTCACCCTGAGAATCAGCTTGTTCTGAAAGCCTCATCCCAGTATCACTTTCTGGGCCAGAATACGCCAGTTGCTGTCAGTTATATAAACATCAAACTTTGCAGTGCCACTTTAATCAGTGTTGCATTTTATCGGAATAGAATCTAGGACTCCTATGCTTCTAAATCTCTGAGCAGTTCCTTCTGTAATCGACATATTGTCCCACAGGTGTGATTTCATGACCATCCCATAAAGGTATATGATTGCCTTTTATAGTCATGCCATACTAGCAATTTGTTATACTCTCTTCCTTACAGAAAGCTGGTTTATGTATTTCTGAGCCCGTAACCCATTCTTTTGAAGATCTCCAATTGTGGTAAGTCTTCATCTGTATAGTATCCCATTGGGAGACTATATTACAGTTTATCCATTCTACTATAGATGTACATTTGGGTAGTTTCTTTGTGGGGATAGTTGTGGATAGTGTATTCCAGAACACATCTATTGGTAAATTTATGTATGCATTTCTGTTAGGTATTATACCAAAGAATGTGATTACTAGATCATAGAGCGTATGTATGTTTACCTTTAGAATAATAGATATTGCCTAAGGATTTTCCAAAGTAGTTGTATCAATTACACTCTTACCAGCATTGAATGAGAGTTTTGGTTGTTTTACATCCTTGCCAACGCCTAGTATTTTCTTTTCCTTTTTCTTTTTTTCCCCTTTTTTTTCAGCTTAGCCCTTCTGGTGGGTGTGTAATGGTATTTTGTTGTGGTTTTATATTGGATTTTCCGGAGCAGTGATGTTAATGTCTTTTCATGTGTTCATTGGCCATTTGGATATCCTCTATTGTGGTATGCTTGTTCAACTTCTTTTCCATGTTTCTGTTGGATTGTCTTTTTCTTAATGATTTATAGAAAATCTTTTATATTAACTTCAATGTAGTCCAATTTATCATTTTTTTTATGGTTAGCTCTTTTCTGTGTCCTGTTTAAGAAATCTTTGGCTATTCCAAGATTACAAAGACGTTCTTTGTTTTCTTCAGAAAGCTTTGTTATTTGACATTCCATGTTTAAATCTAGTATGAGATGTAATCAAGACCTATATATTTTTTCATATGGATAGCCAGGTGGCACAGTACCTTTAATTGAAAAGACCATTCTTTCGCAGTTGATTTCAGTGTCAACTTTGTCAGGTATGTGAGTCTATATATGGAGTCTCTGTTGTATATGTGGGGACTATTTCTGGACTCTATTCAGTTCCACTAATCTGTTTGTCTTTCTTTTTGCCCTTTAATTATTGTATCTTTACAGTAAATCTTGAAATCAGATAGTGTAAAACTTCACCACCAAAATTTACCAATTTAATTCCTCTTCTTCAAGATTGTCTTTGCTATTCTAGGTTGTTTGCATTCCCATATCAATTTTAGAGTCGTCTTATAACTTTCTATAAAAATGCTGCTGGGGTTTTGATTGGGATTATGTTGATTCTATACCAGCGGTTCTTATCCAGGGCGATTTTTGCCCTACACAGGACATTTGGCAGTATCTGGAGACGTTTTTGGTTGGTACTCTTGGGGGAGTGCTACTGGCATGTTGGGGGAGGCCAAAGATGCTGCTAAATATCTGACAATGCACAGAACAGCTCTCCACCAACAAATTATCCAGCCCAAAATGTCAGTAGTGCCACTGTTGAGAAACTCTGAATTCATGTAATCAGTGTTTCAATTGGGCTTCTGTCCACCATCTTATTAAGTATTTGTTTTCTGTTTGACCCACCAGTTTTGCTTCCCTTTTTCTCATTTTTCACCTTTTGGATCAATCAGAAGTACTAATTATCCCATTTTTACTACTGTCTGAACTTTTATAGCTCTTTTGGAGTTTACCCTATAGATTTCAACATGCATTCTTGACAATCTAATACAGATTTTTTTTTATCACTTCCTGATACTGCTAGACTCTTAATACACTTAACTCCTTTTATACTATCCATGCACCTTTTGTGCATTATTGTCTTGCATTTTACCTTCAGTTGTGAAAGAGTTTTATAGGGTGTAAAATTCAAGGTTGGCAGTTACTTTCCTTTCACACTTTAAAGATGTCATTCTGTTGTTTTCTGGATTTCATCATTTCTTTAGAGAAGTTGCCTGTCACTTCTGTTGCTGCATTACTTTTAAGATTTTTCTCCATACTTTTGGTTTTTCAGCAGTTTGACTATGATGTGTCTGTGTGTGTTTCTCTTTGTATTGTCAACTTGGGCTTTGCTGAGCTTCTTGAATCTGTGGGTTGATCTCTTTCATTTGTTTGGACATTTCTCAGCCATTTGTCCCCCAGCAGCGGCCTTCTCTCAGAAGTCATGTATTTTGAGATCCCTGAAGACTACGGTTTTGCATATAGGACTCCAGTCCTATATGACCACATTAAAAGCATCGTGGTTTCTTTTTCCTCAGTGACAGCCCTCAGCCTGGGCCTCTTCGTAATCCTGAGCCATGTCCGGGATCAGCAAATGGAAAACAAACAAACAAACAAAAAAACCCAACTATTGATTGTTGACTCACTGTGAACTTTCATCCTTCACTAGAGTATTAGTTCATCTGGTCTTTGTTGCTTCTGCAACTATTTGATGCTTTAAGAAACGCTTTTTATAATTTATCTGGTTTCTCTAGTTGTCACCAGGAGTACTGGCCTGCCATACCCTATTATATCCTACTTGAAAGGAGAATCTGTACAGATGTTTCTGAGTGCTTATCATATACCAGATGCCCTTGTAGGTTCTAGGTGTAGGATTGCCCAGTCTAAAGTAGGTAAAACAGGCATATACAAAATAATTCAGCATGCTAAATACTGTAATAGCAGTGTGTACAGTGGTAGGAGAAAGGAGGAGAATATGAAATAGCGCTACCTGTTTAGGAAATTGCAAGTTTTATAATTTCACATGGTTGCAGTTTCAAGTTCAAGGGGTGAAGCAGTGTGAAATGAGGTTGATGAGACAGGCAGGGGCCTGATGGTGCAGGGCCCTGTATGCCATGGTAGAAAGGTGTCTGTACTTTAGGCAGGCTACAAAGAGCAGATGAAGGATTTTAAACATGGAAAAGAGTGATCCAGATTTTTGTTTTAAAAAAATTACTTACATGTCAGTGTGAAATATGGATTCAAGAAGGGCAAGCACACAAGGCAAGGGTGGCCAGAGAAGAAACCATTACGATCAGTCCAATATCAATAGATGATTATCATCCTCAACAGCTTTGAAAGATGTTGAAGGGGTAGAACTGATGAAATTTAAGGGAACAGTGGAATTAAGAGGGAGGTGAAAGAAAGCAGAGAGGCTAAGGAGTCTAGCCCAGGTGAGGACCATAAATCACAAAGGGAATACAGAAGAAAGCGGATAAGTTCAGTTTGGGACAGGTTGTGTTCTCACCTCACTTGCTGTATTACAGTTTTTGTCATATAATCTGAGAACATAGTTCAGGGGACCCCAGGTTATTGTATTGAAACTCCTGAGATAAATAAGAGAGATGCAGAGCCCCCGGCCATCGCCTTCACCCCAGCTTTAACCAGACCCTCTGATTTTATCTGTTTTACGTGCTGGGCTTCCACTTAAACGTTTTATTTGAAGAAAGTTTTCCATGCTAAAAGAAGAAAAAGTTACTCAGCAACGTTTCCTTCTTCATTCATCTTCCCATTTTAGGTCTGTTTCAAGTCACTTCTTGTTTGAATGGAGTCCTCTGGTAGGGCATGTGGTGCTACCCTCTCTGAATCCTCGCATATGGCTCTTTCACCCTGACAGCTGAATATCTTTGCTGTAAGTAGGGTTTGGGGGCCACAATCCTTTATTTGCAGTCAGTAGATGCTCTTCCACTGTCTTCTATTGCAAATGAGAAGTCCAAAGCCGGTCTTTTTCCTTTGTAAGTTATTTGTTGTTTCTTCCTGAAGACATATGTGATTTTCTTTTCCGTTTATCTTTTAGTGTACAGGAATTTTACCACAATTTGACTACGTGTGTATCCTTCAGTCTTTTCAATCTCCAGATAAATACTTTTGCAGCTCAGAGAAATGTTTCAGTTATTTATTTGTTTTAGCTCCTCCATCTGTTCCTTTTTTTCCTTCCAGAATTCCCAGCTATTTATATGTGGGTTCTCCCAGATCTGTGCTCCAAGTCTCACATTTTCCATCTCTTTGTATTTTTGCTCAGAGTTTTAAGATAGCTCTACTTGATCTTCCCAGCCACTAATTGGATCTCAGCAATTAACCGCCTTTTTTTTTTTAATCAATTGAGCTTTCTTAGTGTGGAAAGACATGTTTTTAAATTCTAAGAAATATCTTTTGTCTTGTAATTGAATTTCCTTATTGGTCTTAATTATTTTTCATATTCTCGTCTGTCTCCTTTAGCATTTCTGTTAAACTAAGGTTCACCACCTCAAGGGTGCTATATTTGCATTTCCTGCTCCTGACTGTTGGGTCCCATTAAGTGGTAACTTCCTTTGCTTCTGTTGTTCTAAATACTAGTACCTTGGGCAAGGGGTGGCACAGTAGCCTCGGGGTCATCAGTGTGTGAGCTGGTGCTGATAGGGTGTCAGTAGTCCCTGGCCCAGCTTTCTGGCCTCCACACCTGGCATTTTGCTAGTCTGGAATAGGGAAAATTTGAGCTTCTTCCCTTCCCTGGCTTCTTGAGGGTCACAGACCAGGAGATATCCCCCCAAGGAACCTCACAGACCAGCATTGCCTTTCCTCTCATGGAGTTCTGTGGACCAGACTCTGTCCAGGGTATGAGAGCCTGATTGTTGCCCTGGAGCCCTCTCCTGACCCATGGAGGATATCCAGCACCAGCTCTCTCTCTGGGCTGAGCAGGTCTTGCCCACACCCACCAGGCACCACTTGCCTGCCAGCACTACTGGGGACAGCGAGAAGCAGTGGACACTTTCTTGTCATCATCTGTTCAGAAGCCCCCAGCAAATAGAGCTGAGACAGAGAGAGAGAGAGGAGACACCACCAGACTAGATGATCTCTAAGCCTCTATCCGGTACCAGTGTTTTACAGTTGTGCGTGTTTAATGGTCTCCAGCTTCAACTCAGTCCTCAGTACCCTTGGGCCATACTTTTGTGTCTTCCCAGCATGCTCTGCTTCCCCAAAGGGAATATTTGAGAATTTTATTTCTCTCCTCAAGCCCTCTGTTTACCCGCCTTCTTATTCGCTATCAGTCCATGACTTTGCATTTCCCCTCACAGAGAAAAGAGCCTCTTCTCTGTGAGGGGAAATGCAAAGTCATGGGCTGACAGCCCATGTGTAAAGTCGCACAGCTCCTTCACTTACCTGTAAACCTGTCTCCTTTCACTGCCTGCCTGCCATCCACCTCTCCATCCTGCTCAAATCTCTCTTCTCCCGTGGTGTCTGTGATGGTGTGCGCTCCTGGTTTTCCCATTTCTCTGGCCACTCCCTTTCATTTTGTTTTGCTTTCAGTCTCACCCAGCTCTGAGTCTTCTCCTGTATTACTGGCTGCCAGGGGGTCTTTTCAATGCATAAAGTTGTTCCTATCACCTCTGTTTGAAATCTCTCCATGACAAGAACAGGCAAAATTAGTCCAGGCTGATAAAAGTCAGAGTAATGGTTACCTCTGGGCAGGGGAAATAGGAATTGATTGCAAAGGGGCATGAGGGAGCCCTCCAGGGTGCTGGAAATATTATATATCTTATTTTGGGTAGTGGTTCTATGAGTCTCTGCGTACATTAAAATTCACTGAGCTGTTATGTTAAGACTAGTGCCTTTCGCTGTATGTATATTATACCTCAAGTTAAAAAAGACAGAACCTTCAGTGGCTCTCCATCACTATCACAGGTTAAAATCCATACTCCTTAGAATAGCCCACAGGTTCCAATTCACTCCTCCCTTGAGTCTTGGCTCAAGCATCTTCCTCCTGTGAAACCCACCCTGGCTTTCTGAGTGTTATGACGCATACGTCTTCTATACTCACGTAGGACCACAAGCACAGGCCTAGCCTAATTCTTAAGAGACTGTGTTGTAACTGTACATCTGCTTCCCTCCCTGGACTGGGAGCTCCCTAAGACTAGGAACCGGCTCTTTTCCGTTCCATTGCTCCCCTAGCACTCTGTGGAGTGACTGGTACATAAGCCCCCACTGAATGTCTGTTGAATGAATGAGTGCAAGTTCACTTTGTATTTTCTTTGAGCTTGGCCTTCTTTACTGAAAAGTCTCCTCCCTCCAGCCTGCAGGGTGTTTGCTCAGTGAGAGGAAGCCTGTTGCACAATGGCGGTTTTTGATACTCCAGAGGAGGCCTTTGGCGTCTTGCGTCCCATCTGTGTTCAGCTCACAAAGACCCAGACAGTGGAGAATGTGGAGTGTCTGCAGGCACAGTTACAAGTCGTGAGTGACTCTGCCCTTCAGGAACTTCAGCAGTACATCCTCTTCCCTTTGCGATTTACCCTGAAGACCCCGGGCCCCAAAAGAGAGCACTTGATCCAGAGTGTGGTGGAATGCATCACCCTTGTCCTCTCTTCAACGTGTGTGAAGGAACAAGAACTTCTCCAGGAACTCTTTTCAGAACTCTCTGCTTGCCTGTATTCACCCAACTCTCAGAAACCTGCAGCTGTGTCAGAGGAGTTGAAATTGGCTGTGATCCAGGGCCTCAGTGCATTAATGCACTCGGCTTATGGGGACATCATTCTGACTATTTATGAGCCCTCCATTCTGCCTCGTTTAGGATTTGCTGTATCTTTATTGTTAGGCCTAGCAGAACAGGAGAAATCAAAACAAATTAAAATGGCTGCCTTAAAATGTTTACAGGTTCTACTCTTTCAATGTGAGTGTCAAGACCATCCAAGGTCCTTGGATGAACTTGAGCAAAAGCAGCTGGGGGATTTGTTTGCTTCTTTTTTACCTGGCCTCTCAACTACACTGACCAGGATCATCACAGGAGACTTTAAACAAGGGCACAGCATTGTCGTGTCTTCCCTAAAGGTCTTTTACAAGACAGTGAGCTTCATTATGGCTGATGAACAGCTCAGAAGAGTCTCAGAGGTCCGAGAAAAGCCTGCCGTGGAGCACAGAGTAGCGGAGCTGTTGGTTCACAGGGAAGCCAATTGGGTAAAAAATACCGGCGACAGGTTGACTGTCCTTATTAAAAAGATAACCGAGTGCGTTTCAGTTCACCCACACTGGAAGGTGAGGCTGGAAGTGATAGACTTTGTCGAGGCCCTTCTCTTGAAGTGCAGTCAGTCACTGGTCGAATCGGCTGGTCCCCTTCTGAAGGCTCTGGTGAGTCTGGTAAATGATGAGAGTCCTGACGTCCAAGCCCAATGCAATAAAATTCTGAGACGTTTTGCAGATGAGAAAGTCGTGGTGGGCAGCAGAGCCTTTGCTGACATCTTGTCAGAAAACCTGCACTCCCTTGCCACGTCCCTTCCCCGCCTGATGAACTCCCAAGACGATCAGGGCAGATTGTCTACTCTCTCCTTGTTACTCGGGTACCTGAAACTCTTGGGCCCCAAAGTGAACTTTGTCCTCAACTCTGTGGCCCATCTCCAGCGCCTTTCCAAAGCGCTTATCCAAGTTCTGGAATTAGATGTGGCCGACGTCAAAATCGTTGAAGAGCGGCATTGGAACTCTGAGCACCTGAGCACTTCTCCAGAGACTTCAGCCTCCCGGCCGTGGGCTCAAATGCAGAGGAGATATTTTCGCTTCTTCAATGACGAGAGGGTTTTCCTGCTCTTGAGGCAGGTTTGTCAGCTTCTTGGTTTCTATGGGAACCTCTACTTGCTCGTGGATCCCTTTATGGAACTGTACCACGAGTCTGTGGTTTACCGGAAGCAGGCCGCCATGATCCTAAATGAACTGGTTGTAGGGGCTGCTGGGTTAGGGGTAGAGAATGTTCATGAAAAACACATTAAAACAAACCCAGAGGAACTGAGGGAGATCGTGACATCAATACTTGAAGAATACACAAGCCAGGAAAACTGGTATTTGGTCACTTGCCTGGAAGCTGAAGAGGTGGGAGAGGAGCTGATGATGATGCAGTCAGGCATTCAGGCCCTCACTTCTGGTGCACACACCTGCCAGGCTACCTCTTCTCCCACCTTCTCAAAGCCAAGTCCCACGATCTGCTCCATGAACAGCAACATCTGGCAAATATGCATCCAGTTGGAAGGGATTGGCCACTTTGCACACGCACTAGGGAAAGACTTCCGTTTGCTCTTGATGTCAGCCCTGTATCCAGTCCTGGAGAAAGCTGGAGACCAAACCTTGCTTATCAGTCAGGCGGCCATCAGTACCATGATGGACATTTGCCAGGCTTGTGGCTACGACTCCCTGCAGCAGCTGATCAATCAGAATTCAGACTATTTGGTAAATGGGATCTCTTTAAATCTGCGTCATCTATCTCTCCACCCGCATACCCCGAAGGTCTTGGAAGTCATGCTACAGAACTCAGATGCTAGCCTGCTCCCTTTGGTGGCAGATGTGGTTCAAGATGTCTTGGCTACCCTGGACCAATTTTATGATAAGAGAACAACTTCCTTTGTCAGTGTACTGCATGCCCTGCTGGCAGCATTAGGTACATTGAGAGCCCTTTTTTAATGCTGATTGGAGGGAAGGACTAGTATCCTTGTTCATCTAACTGTTTCTTTCTTTGTTTGGGGTTATGCTATGGAGGACGTTATCTGAATAGGTGTCTGTCTGGTCCCACATGTTATGGTAGAGTTCCATTGCTTATGTTTTTATACTTTTAATAATCTCTACCATCTATTGAACCCCTGCTCTGTCCCAGGGACATAAACCCTGCAGACTAAATGTAAACATTATTTTGCAGGTAAGGAAAACTAAGGCTCAGTGAGCTCCTACTTAGCCAAGGTCACACAATAAGGAGGAAAGTCAGGATTTATGACAATTTTGTTCTTTTCAATATACCAGACTGCTTCTGACAGTATTTAGAGTTAGCAGTATCTATGCTAATGGAGAACAGGGCTAACTTAAATTATTCAGTCCACAGATAATCTAGAACAGTACTGTCCAATAGACCTTTCTGTGATGATGGAACTGTTCTATATCTGTTCTGTCCAATATAATAACTACACGTGGCTAGTGCAGCTGAGGAACTGAATTTTTTATTTTTATTTAAATAGCCACATGTAGCTAGCTAGTGACTACCATGTTGGACAGAGCAGGTCTAGAAACTTTCTTTTAACCTTTTAATTGTATGAGGTGGTTTGAATTTCTCTACTTCCCTTTCACCCTTTTGGGTGTCTGTTGGAGGTGTTACCCACCATTAAAATGGCAAAGTTTTGGACTATAAGAAAGAGAATCCCTTCACTGGATAGTCAATCTTCGAATGAAAAAAAAATATATATATATATATATATATATGAGCTATATACATGAGTTCCTTTTATCCAAAGAGCATACCTCCAGTATTTATTTCAGTACTTCTAATAGCCGCCAAAGTAGGTGGAAAGGTCACTGACCTCATTTTGTCAGCTGAAAAAGCTAAGACCATGTAAGAAAGTTTCTCAAGGAAGGTGACTGAACAGGGACAGTTCTCTGCCCTGTAGCTGATACCACTTCCAGTGTTCATTCATTCATTCATGAACGTTCACATGCAGTGTACATATTCTTTTATTTATTCAGTAAAGCTTACCTGCAGTATGTTAGACACTGTGCTAAGTAATCAGGATTCAGCAGTGAAGAGGATGAATAAACTCAAGGAGCTTTCCTGCTACTGCAGGAGGGTAACAGGACAGTAGCAGAGTGGTCAGGGGACTTGATCATGGCACTTCCTTTCTGAGGAAACGGCAGTAGAGCTGAGACCTGAAGGCTGAGAAGGGCCCATCAGTACATATGGAGCTGTCACATCATTTTTATGTTTTTTAAGAACATTCAGGCAAAGGGAACAGCAGGTGCAAAGGCCTGGAGGGAAGAAAGGGCTTGGGGTCTTTGGAGAATGGAGAAGAGATCAATTGTGGAGACAGTGACACAAGATGAAATTGGAAGGCTGGGTGAGGATGAATCCCACGGGGCCTTGTAGACCAAGGGAAGGAGTGGGGGTTGTATTTTGCAACCACTCGGAAGCCTGTGTGCTGGACTAGTCACTGGGATGGCAGTGGTGACCAAGAAGAACATGGAAACACTCCTAAGACTGGCTTACTGCTTATAGATTTTAGACTATGAGTGGCTTCCATGGCCCAAATACACCCCAGGCTTCCATCCTTAGTGTTTTGAGGAACTCTACTACATGTCAGTTTGAGTTTTAAAAAATATATTAACAAAAGGCCTATTAAATATATCCTCTCAGGAGATATCTCCATTTGGGCCATGAGAATTGAATTGCCTTGGATTGCCAATGTCTTTGGTCATCTCTAAAGAGGAATCCTGTGTAGCACCTTTTCTCTAAATTGCAGAGAGGAAAATGAGGATGGCTAAGCTTGACTTGAGAGCATCCTAGGAAAACCAGCAGAAGTGGGGATAGCTTTTCTGAAAGTTTTGAAATAACCCAGACCACACTTGCATTTTGAATGGTAAGCAGTCCTGGGGAGTGGATCGGTCTCACACAAATCAAAGTAGCACTGCCTGCTGGCGTTTCCTCTTGTCATTCGAATTGTCTAACTGATGGTCACTCTTTTAAGATGGGAGTGGAAGTGTGGTCTCAGAGAACTTCCAAAAGGTTTTAAAAGAACCCACTATGTCTTTTAGGAAATTGAGTTACCACATACACAGTGTTTCACAGGCATTGACTAAAAAAGCATTAGGTTCCACAGTGAAGGCAAGAACCATCAGTTAAATTACTGCTTAGCACCACCTGCTGATCCAGTGATTATTCATAACAACAAAAAAGTTGGGTAGCTTTGAAAATGAGAAAGCATCCATACCACATACCTCAGCATTCAGAGACTGTGCCACATCCACACATGCAAGGCCGTGTTTTTCTGGACACACAATGTTCTATCGTGTGGCTGCACCATAATTTAAGCAGCCCTTTCTTGGTGGACATTTTGGTTGTTTCCAGTCTTTTGCCCCCCTCCACCCCCAAAATGCTGTAGTGTACTCTCTGTAGGTCATTTTGGACATGTCTGAGTATACCAGTAGAGTATATTCCTAAGACAGTTGCTGGCTTAGAGGGTATTACATTTAAATCTGTGATAGATAAAGAGTTTCAAATTGCTCCGTGAAGAGGTTGCACCAATTTAAACTCCCATCAGCAATGTAAGAGAGCGCCAATTTTGCCACCCCGTCACCCACACTGTATATTACCTAGCTTTTTGATCTTTGCTAATCCAGTAGGAGAAAAAGTGCACCTTATTACAGTTTAATTTGCATTAAGAGTGAGGTCGAGCTGCTTTGCCTTAAATCTAGAAAATAATCTTTGCAGCATGTCTACTTTTAGCAGTGTAAATGCTGGGCCCTGGCTTTAACCCATTGGGAATGCAGTCCCTCCGAGTACATTAAGGACAGATTTATGTCTGGGCACTGAAGAAATGGCATAATCGATCCCTTCACGTAGGAATCTCCAGGTACTGGACTAACCGCTCTCATATCCAGCATTTGCTCTCTGCTGCTCCCAGTGGCCTGACCCTGGCGTAGCCCATCTGCTGTTGCTGTGGCTCTGTGCAGATGCTCCTTGATAGAAAAGAGATTAGCAGGTGCTAAAGGTCATCAGAGACTTCTCCTCTGCTGTCTGCAAAAGGAGGGCAAAAATTCAGGCCATAGAGTTTTCTTGTTGATTCATTCTTTAAGTATTAAGAGCCTTTTTTGAAATGAAGCCCTGGGGGACCCCAGTATACAAAAAGAGTTCAAATTAGAGCAGGGCTGGTAAAAGAAGGCATAGAAACTCTGTTCCCACACTTTAACCTGCTGTCTCTGGGTGCCCTCCCTGTTGTGACCCTGAGACATTTCTGCAGAGCCCTAGGGCTCCTCAAGACACAGTTTGAAAACCACTGGTTCTGTAATGTTTAAGGCTTATTCTGCGGTGACACATCAGAAGTATTGGAGCATCACTAAAAAAGGAAAAGCTTTGGAGAGAAAATGCCAGCCTTCTGAAGCATTTTATGTCAGATATCTGTGTGAGACTGTGTCCGTTCTCAAGGCTCTGCAGAGCCTTTCTTCCGCTAATGAGCAGTGTATCCTGCACTCAGAATTTTGTCACTGGTAGCTTTCCTCCAGTCTAGCATATTTATTCATTCAGCATATATTTTGAGCACCCACTCCATGCTGGGCATATTGGCTTTCCAGTGGTGATCAATGGAACACAGTGTCTAATGGGAGATTCAGACACTAAACAATATATACAAAGTAAATACAGTAATTACAAATTGTGATGAGTTGAAAGAAAAGAACATGGCGCTGTATAAGACAGCGTATAAAAGACCTAAGTTAGATTGGCGGGGCTGGGGGGGCACGGGGGTCAAGGAATGGCTTTACTAGGTAATGTATATTTGTATTGAAACATGAAAAGTGAGTTGGAATTAACCAGATGTTACATAGGAGGTTAAAGTATTCCAGATAGTAAGAACAGCATGTGCAAAGGTTCTAAGGCAGGAGGATACCTGGCACATTGGGCAGCCGGGAGTGGTTAGAAGAGGAGGTTGGAGAGACAGGTAGGGACTGGATCCTGTGGGCACCATGCAGGCCATGGCAGAGAGCTTATTCTACTTAGAAAGTACTAATGCCTGTTGTCAATGACCAAGGTGATCATTATAACACTTTATTTATAGCCCAGTGGTTCCCAGACGCAGATCATCTCGGGCAACTCCAAGAGCAAAGTGTAGGGGAAGAGGGAAGTCATTTGAGCCAAAGACCAGCAAGTCTTGAGAAAGGACTTGAGAATACCACAACAGCCGAAGACATTGAACAGTTTGTGCTGAACTACCTCAGGGAAAAGGATGTAGCAGATGGAAATGTCTCGGGTTTTGATAATGAAGAAGGTAACTATTATTTATTTTGGCCTCAGCTGTTTTTTACTTTTGGAAGCAGATTATCGTAAAAACAATGAAACATCATGATAGAAAGTTTGGAAATAAGAAAGGTCACAAATAACCCCCGCCATGCTAACGTAAGCATTCTCTTTGTGTGTAGTCGTTTTCCATCCTTTTCTATGGCAAACCTGTTTTTGTTTGGTTGCAGCCACAGTTTAAATGCATTATACCCTTTTTGCATTTAGTTATATAATAAGGAACTCTTCATGTTGCTATGGAGTTTTCATAATTAATGTTTTAATAGCTGCCACTAAGTATACATTCCCCTGTGGGAAGTTTAGGTTGCCTCTAGCTTTTCACTCTAATAAACAGTGCTGCAGTGCATGATTCTATATGCACGTGACCTTTTCCTTCTTTTTGCATATTTCTGTATAAATCTCAGAAGTGGGATTTCTAGGTCAGGGATATGAACATCATGTTATGCTTGCCAAATTGTCTTTCAGAAATGTTGTGGCAATTTACACCTTCTCTTCTGCAGTTCAGGATTAATACTGGTTTCACCACAAGCTTGCCAACATTGACTATTACCAGTTTTACTTCTTGCTAAATTAAAATGGTTCTCGTTATTTTATTTTGCATTTCTTTGATTGCTAGAAAGGTTGAACATCTTTCTATATGCATCTTTCCTAACAATTTTTTCTTATGTCCATTATCTTTTCACATGCTTTGTCCATTTATTTTATTTATTGGTAGGAGTAGATTCCAGTGTTTTTCTTACCAATTTATACGATAAAGGAGAAGGGAGTTCAGGCTAGTTGAAGCTCTGGCCTATTGTTTTATTCACAAGCTCAATCTGGAGCTTCAGGTCACGGAAGGATTAATAAATTATTAGAATCTCCTCTGCAAATATAAAATGCCAAGTCATAATGAGCTTGGTGGTCTCAGAACTATCCTAAATCAAACTGAGTCCCAAATTAGTTTGTTAGGTTGGAATAGAGCAGATTTCTTTTTTTTTTTTTTTTTTTTTTTTTGGCACTCTACTCTGAGACTCTGATGAACTGAAGCCAATACCTCCAGGATAACAGGAAATACCTCCAGGATAACAGGAAATAGTAGTTCAATGCAACTAACTGCAACAAATTCCTTCTAAATAGCAGGGAAGCATCACAAGGCCCAAATAATGATTTATGCAGAGTTGAGTTGTTATTCTCCCCAAGAACAGAATTTTCTAATCAGAAATCTATCAGGCTTTTTCTTCTCAGTTTTGTCTCTTGAGCCAACCCAATCCTTCTCATAAACTGCACCCCTTGCTCAAGCCTAGAAACCGTGAAGAAGAGGCATCTTGATCCCTCATAATCCAGATTTGCCATTTTTGTTTGAAATTCTAGCATTGTCACTGAATCAATTCTTTCATGATTAGGATCTTCTGGTTCTAGTTGATGTTGGCTAGGAGCAGATTGAATGAATCAAATCTTTCTTCCGGTAGCAAAATCCACATCCCTCAGATAACATTTCGCAGTAGGTGAATTTCAAACAACAAATCCTCCTCTAGAAAGAAAAGCACAGCCTTATCATTCTTATAATTATCGTTCATCAGGTACACACCACACACTTGGCATTATATGGAATGTTTGGATTGATGTTGGTTTGACATGGGTTTTTTGTTTTAACCACAGTAAGAGCACCTTATATATCTGACGTCCCTTCCTCCAAGAAATCCAGGCATTCTACAAATGCATTTTCATTTATCTTTTCAGCATCTGTTAGAGACAGGTGTGGACTCTACTGTAAGGTTCTGTTTTTCCAGCAGAGGAAACTGAAATGGCAGAAAGTTAGGGGAGCAATGCTTAGCTCAGTGTAAATGAGCACAGCTGGTATTGAGGGTGTGGGGAGACTGGAGGCTATAAGCAGATAGAGGATAACCTTCAGGGGAGGAATTTTGGCCAGGGTTTCATGCAACTCTCAAGTCATTTTGTTGTTTTAATTTACAAACTTAACACCTATCTCATGCAATGCAACACTCCAGGCAATGAGAAAAATGATAATAGCTGGTGACATGCATCTCATTTAACTCTCAGCAAGCAGATGAGGTATACATGCTTTATCCCTTTTTTTCAAATGAGGTGACATGGGATGAGAGGAGTTGCTAATAGGATGTGGAGGCAAGACTTTAGTCCTCTGACCAAACCCCATCCCTGTATATTGCACCAGGCTGCCCTGGTGTTGTCCCTCATACCAAGATGTGTAAGGCTTCATCTTGGCCCTCAGAAGATCTTACAGGCTGGTAGAGAAGACAGACATGTACCCCCTTTAGTCAAAAGATGAACCAAAAGGAAAGGAAAGAGAGTAAAGGGCTAGAGGCCAGCTAGGGAACTGCCAGCCTTGGGGCTCCAAATTAGAATCTTGCCCTCTTATGTTTTTATTTTAAATATTTATTAATGGCAGCTTAGAAAAAACTAAGGATATAGGGAAAAAATAAAAATCATCCATTAACTCATGACCCCGTCTCTGTTAATATTTTGAACTTCCTCCTATCTTTATATAAAACTTTATATAATAGTGCTCACATTGTGTATGCAATTTCGTATCCTGCTTTTCTCTTTTTAACACAATGTTATTTCATAAGCATTTTCCCTTGTCATTAAAGCCCTTGGTAAATGCAAAATTTCAGGCCCTCATAATGTGCCATTCATTGTATGGATATACCATGGTTTATATAACCGTACCCCCTTGAGTGGACATGGAAGGTTTTCCCCCAGTTTTTAGCTGTTACAGGTAATGCTTTGGTGAATATCTTGACTCGTAGCTTGACCCAAATTTTACATGGTTTCCTTGAAGTCAGTTCCTAGACATTTTCCCTTGTAAGTCTTACTCCTTATCTGAAGTTGGGAGATCAAGTTGGGGTGGGGCATCTCTCGTAAAACACTGCCCCCAGTTATGCTCTTTTTCCAGAGGAGCAGTCAGACCCTCCCGAAGTGGATGAGAATGACACTGATCCCAGTGTGCAGCCACCACTGCCAGTGCAGATCCAAATAGCCACGGACGTGATGGAGCGCTGCATCCACTTGATGTCAGACAAAAATCTGAAAATCCGCTTGAAGGTCAGTGTGCGGCCCTTTCCCTGCATTCACAGAGCTGCGGGACTGAGGTTTGGTCTATTGGCAATGGCTACATGGATGAGCAAGGAGCCCCCCCTTATCTCCCAGTGCATGTGCCGTGGCCAAGAGAAGGCATCAGGAGGAATTTATCTGTGGGATGCCAGTCTTACGTCTTTCTGTATCAGCCCAGAGGCCAAAAGGGATCTGAGTCCCCTTGGTAGAATTAAAAACCACAAAGTTTTGGAGCGTTATTGCATCTCCAAGGGGGAAAAAGTCATATGATTTGGAAAGGATATCACTTTCTGAGCTGACTTAATGTGGGACACAGGTTTAAATATTTTGAAATGGTCATTCGTCCAAGCCTGACGCTAGCCCTTGTCTCTGTTTCTGTTTCCATTTTCATCCTAGGCCTGGCACCAACACTTTTCTTAATCTTACATCCTTGTTTGCTAGCAGTTTCCCAAGCAGCCTCCCCATCAGCAAAGACTTAAACTATACAGTAGTGACTCCGATAACAGGACAGTGGGGCGGGGTGGGCATGGGGGACACAGCTTTCAGAATCACCTGGGGGCAGATCTTATACCCAAAGGAAAGCACAGCCTGACCCATTCCTCCCTAGCCCCAAACAGGAGTGAGAAACAGCCGCCTCCATGCATTACTGGTAGTGATGAGAGCACTTTGCCCTGGTCATGGGTGGGGGCTGGGAAACCCTGACCCACAGATTACCTCACTCAGCATCTGGGTTTTGCGGAATTTGTTTAGTCTTCCCAGAGATACTTAGCATTGTCGGGTTTTCCACTCAGGAGGCACTCTTCAGGAGCCTTTTGTTGGTGGTGTCTGGTTGACACATCAGTAAAGTGTCTTCCCTCTTCTGGAGGCTTTGTAGCAGCGTATATACACTGCAGCTATTGAGAGCATCAACACTGGAGTCAGATCTGCATACCCGGGTTCCAGCCCTGGCTCGGCCCTTCACTAGCCGTGCCACCTGGAGTAAGTCAGTTCACCTTTTTGAGCATCAACTTCTTTATCTGTAAAATGAAAATGATGGTACCTACCTCAGTGGGTCATTGACTATAAATATAAAACAGTTAGCATCAGACATGGCATATACACTCATTCACTTATTCGCTTATTCACTAAATGCTTATTGAGGACTGCTATAGGTCAGGCAGAGGGTATATAGAAGGAAACTAAGCAGACATGATCCCTGTCTTCACGGAACTTCCTGTCTCTCGAGGGGAAAGGGGTAATACACAAATACATATACGTGGAGGAAATGCTATGAAGGTAATAAGAAGGTTCTATGATAGAAAATTAACCCATGTAGTAAACACATTTTGGGAACCTACTCTACCAAACCCTGTTGAATAAGAGGGAGCTACGTTCTGATTTAGACCAGTTGTCGGGTGATAATGTTTAAGTTGAGACTTAAAGGCTGAGAAGGAGCCAGCCCTGCAGGGGCAAACGGAGGCGGAAGAACATTCCAGGCAGAAGGGGAATGATTCACTGGAGTATGATGTAACTTACCCAGTTAGTGACAGAACTCAAATCCAAAGCCAGTCAGTGATACCAAAGCCATTTCCACTGTACTACTCTGCTCTCCTGAGGTTTCTCTTATTCCCCTGCCTAACTATTCAGCCCTCAAGGGCAGGGCCTGTTTTGTTCTTTGTTTCTGTTCCAGTCTCCGTGTGACCAGCACACAGTAGTCATCCAGTAAGGGTTTACTGCAGACCTTACTCTGTCTTCCTGACTCAGACGTGTACCTTCCCCTGCTCTGGGAAGGCTGGCCCATATGTGCAGGAGGGAAGCCTGCACTTGGTTATCGTGGCGACCACTGCCTGTGACACTGAGCAGGTCGTCTGTCTTCAGTGAGCTTTGAGACATGAGAGATCAGGAAACATATTCTCAGGGAAGATAAAAACCCCAATTTACATCTAGTCTACCCCAGACCTTTCTTCTGAGATTGACCTGTGTCCCAGCTGCCTACTTGACCTCTCCATTTAGAGGTAACAGAACTTGATCTCACCCACCCTCCCGGTTTCCTCCTTCTCCTTTGTTCCTGTCTCATTAAGCTGCACCTGCATCTATTCAGTTACTAAGCCTGAACCCAAGCAGCTCTTTTTGATTCCTCTCTTCATCTCCCCAAGAGTGAGTCCTTCAGCAATTTAAGCCATATCATCTCCAAAACAGATCTCAAACCCTTCACTTCTCTGCCTCGGCCACGACCATGTAGCCGCGTAACTCCCCGCCTCCCATGTGGACGTGCGCCGTGGCTCCCTCAAGGGCCTCCTCACTTCTTCTCACTCCCACTTCAAGTCCCTTCTCCACTCAGCAGCCAGAGTGACTTTTTAAAAACATGAATTGTATCACAGCACGTGCCTGAACATTTCCACGGCTCCCCACCACATTCAGTACAAAATTAAAAGTCTTAATGTGACATCGTCGAGGTCCAGTCCCATCCTACCCCTCCTCTGTCACGCCTCACGCTGCCCTGCTTTAGTTTTCTAAGCACTGCAAGCTCTCCCTCCTCTGGGTCTTCCTCGTTACTGTTTCCAGTATGCCTCCTTATAGAAGTTACTTCCTCAGAGAAGCCCTCCCAACCGTTTGTATGGTATAGATCCCCCCCTTTAGTGTCTTGCATTTCCCCCTTGACTTTCCTTCCTTGTACTTGTCACAATTAGTAGTCATTCATCCCGTTATTTCGGTGTTACCTGAAGTCTTTCCCCAGTTGACCATAAGCCAAGGAAAGGAAACGTAAGTATTTTGTCCCTGTGTGCCCCCCACCCAGTACCTAGCCAGTGCTTGGCATGTAGTCAGGACTCGTAAAGATTTCCTTGACTCATGAGTTTCTAAGTTTTACTCTTTTAAAATGGTGACTTGATCCCAGGTATTTGGTTTCAAACCTTGACTATCTGCCGAAATACTGTCCTCTTTTCTTGCAGGTTTTAGATGTGCTGGATCTGTGTGTGGTTGTTCTGCAGTCCCACAAGAACCAGCTCCTTCCCTTGGCTCATCGGGCGTGGCCCTCGCTCGTGCACCGACTCACAAATGATGACCCCCTGGCAGTGCTCAGAGCCTTCAAGGTACTGCACTATTGCCCCACCGCCATCAGTCATGGGGATGGAGGGAAGTGAGCACAGAGCTCAGTGGTGTCTTTTGGGGGTAGTTCTCGTTTTATCCAATTGTGACCTACTATACCTTGAAGAAAGTATAGGCAAATAAGAAAAGCACAGAGAAGAAAATAAAGTCAGTTTCCTTTTGAATTTGAAGCAGAGAGAACTAGTAGATGAAAAGGACCACCGGTATTCATTGAGCACCTCCTCTGTGCCGGGCGACATGCTTGGCACTTCACACATGAGCTCATCTCCGTACAACAACCTTATAAGGAAGATACTGGTATCCCCATTTTTGACAGAGGAGGAAACAAGCCCAGAAAGTTAAGGAACTTTCTCAAGATCACACAGCTAGGAAGTGATAGTACCTGAATCTGAGTTCATGCCCATGTTCTGTGCACGGCACAAGAGTCAAGATGAAGACTGGCTTGGTTCTAGCAATGGGCATCCTCTGTCCAGCTGAGTGACTCTGGACAAAGCCCATGACCACCTATCCCACCTTTCTCATAGTTGTTGTTGTCAAGGATAAAGTGGGACTATTTAGTGAAATGCTTTGAAAAGTTAAAAGCCCTCTGTGTATGTAAGGTATTATTCTCCCTGACTTAGTTTGGCTTATATTAGCACACATATTTTGGTTTATTTATTTATATCCTTCCTTGTTCTGAAAAGCACTTAAGGCAAGTTACAGAGATACATTTACCATAGCAAGCTAACATCAATTAGAAGTGGGTGAGCAAGGTGAGGCAAAGAAAAAAGATGCGTAGGATATAGAATGAAGCCAGGAATGCAGCTAATACACTTGGCTAAAGTATTTTGTTTCTGTAAGATTCTTCAGCATATACTGGACCAAAATGTAAGCTTACATTTAAAACATATAAAAAATCGTTAATATTTTTTTCCAAACCAAAATACACAAAATGACACATACACGCACACGCACATGTGCGTGGGGGGCGGGGGGGAGAGGGAAGGAGGGAGGTTGGGGAGAGGAGAAGGAGGGAGGTCTTGCTAAGTCACTCAGATGTGCCGTTTTCCTTTATGAAAATTAATAGTTTATCTGAAATGACAGCAAATATAGAAAAATGAAAAAATATAAAGATACGTGTACTGTAACTGAGGCTGCTTTTCCACTCCCAGACCCATTAGTGACCCTTGAGGTCCGTAAGGCCTTGTGCAGTCTTGCTGAGGGCCCTGAAATATGTGCCTTGTTCTCTACAAAGTCGGTAAATGTTCTCTGTCCTGGATATGCCTTGCTTACCAATTTTTTTGGTTTATTTATTTATTTAACTTATTTATTTTTGGCTGTGTTGGGTCTTCATTGCTGTGTGCGGGCTTTCTCTAGTTGCAGCGAGCAGGAGCTACTCACTGCGGTGGCTTCTATTGTTGAGCAGCACAGGCTCTAGGCACGTGGGCTTCAGTAGTTGTAGCACACGGACTCAGTAGTTGTGGCTCACAGGCTCTAGAGCGCCAGCTCGGTAGTTGTGGCACACGGGCTTAGTCACTCCGTGGCATGTGGAATCTTCCCGGACCAGGGATTGAAGCCGTGTCCCCTGCATTGGCAGGCGGATTCTTAACCACCACGCCACCAGTGAAGTCCCTTGCTTACCAATTTTTAAAGAAATTCTTATTATCCTGTATACTCAGTCTTGTGCAGTGGGGCAAAACGTTTCAATATGTTCTGCTTGAGAAGGTTTAAAACAAGACATGCAAAGAGACTGCCTGTCGTGAAAGATGGAATGAGGGTGATGTACATAAGAGATTGTGCCATGGAACAGAAGGAACTCTGACTCGGCTCGGCCCACTGGGGACCCTGTCCTGACCCAGCCAAGGACCTCAGCCAGCCACTGCCATTTTCGATGCCTGTACGTGGCAGCAGCTGAGCTGGACCTCAGCTACTGGGCCTGTTTATGTTTGTTCAGTTAGCTAGAGTTAAAAGCACAAGTCTTTCCTCAAGGGATGTTAGGAAGATTCAAGAGATGATCTATGTGAACTGCTTTAAGCTCTTTTTTTTTTTTTTTTTTTTTAACAAAAAAGGAAGGGAAATCCAGGTATTAACCATACTATTCATCCAACCCAAGATTCCTTTGAATTATTCTCCATGTAATCTGTATTTATGGATAGAAGCAGCCATGCCTCGGGAGCAGAGACCTCCAAATTCATAACTGTCAGAATCACAAACCGTGGGCAAGGAATTAACAGCAATAATTCTATTTTTCTTTTTCAAGCAGAGACCTAGATGAAATTGAATTAGCAAACATTCTTTTAGTGCTCTCGCTGCCTTGGCAACGTTCAGTCACTGGGTTGGGGTCTGTTTCCACAGGTTTTGCGTACCCTGGGAGGCAAGTGTGGCGATTTTCTAAGGAACCGGTTCTGCAAAGATGTCCTGCCAAAGCTGGCTGGCTCTTTAGTCAGCCAGGCTCCCATCAGTGCCAGGGCTGGACCAGTTTACTTCCACACGCTGGCCTTCAAGTTGCAGCTGGCCGTCTTGCAGGGCCTGGGCCCCCTCTGTGAGAGACTGGACCTAGGTAGGTACCAGCCAGTCTCACCTGGGCACACACACTGTACACTGTCTCACCCCCATCCTTGCCCTCCTCACTCAGCCATGCTCCTGTCATCTCCTGTCCTGTGCACATCCTTCCATCTCACTTTGGCCTCATTTATCCATTTACCTTGCTGTGTTTTTTGACTGGGGATGGAGTACGGAGCCCACAGCATCTTGCCTAGCTGTTCCAGTTTCATCAGACAGCAGTTGGTGCCTGCTCATCCCCACTGAAGCCTGAGGGCCAACGCTTGTTTTGTTTTTCCTCTCTGCAGGTGAGGGTGACCTGAATAAAGTAGCTGATGCCTGCTTGATTTACCTCAGTGCCAAACAGCCCGTGAAATTACAAGAGGCTGCCAGGAGGTACGTCTGCTTGATCACCCGCATCTCTTTACGTTTGTCCTAAATTATAGATGATTTGCTAATGGGGAGCAGAGTTGAGGCATCTCTGTTCTTTTCTCTTCTCTCTCTTCTTGCCAGGTTAAGATGATTTCTTTAACTGTGCCAACATATAGAGATGGTATTTTTACTAGACACATTTCTCTTTGAAAGTAACCTTTTCAGCTGCTGCAGCATCAGCAACAATTCCAAAGGGGCAAAAAGCAGAAAGGTGGTGTCTTGTAGGGGACAAAGCACTCCTGGTCAGAGGGTGATCGGCTTCTAGGCCCTACTCTTCTGGTGACCAGGTGACCCTGGCACCTCTCTCTCAGCTTCCTCATCCACAAGGTGAAAGCATTGGGTTACTGATCTAGCAAACCTTGGCTTCACAGAGCATCTTAATGGGTGTCAGGTGCCGTGAACCCTCACAAATTGTATGCAGAACTGTGTGTGTGCAAGCAGACATGTACGTATCTGTTTCTAGACAGATTCCACATCATTCATCCGATTATAATAGGAGTCTGTGAACGAATAAACGTTCAAAACCACTGGACTAATGATTTAAAGGGCCTTTTCAACTCTGAAATTATGTGATTCTAATTTCTAAGAGTTTTGCTTATTAGAGAGTAGCTGTACCACCTCTAACAGGAGAAGCTATGTCTGGTTCCTAGAGTCCTAAAGGCTATTTATCAAAAGCTAAAACTCTGAGCACAGGAGCATTCCCCAGACTTGAGACCCAAAATGTACCCTGACCCCCTTTCCCCAGCTCTCCTTCTAGCCAGGATCAGCCTGTGCCCTGGAACTGCCAGCCCTGGACATCTGCAGCTGGGGTGAAAGCCGGCCTGTCTGGCCTGGCACTGCCTGCCGCTCTGGGCACTGCAGCTCCACCTCCCCGGGCAAAGAAGCAGTCCTTCCCACTTCATCAGCTTCTGGAAATGTGTCCCTGATCTTCCTTGGTGGGGTAGGCGTCATCTTACTCCCTGAAGGGCTGAAAGACTGCTCTGTCTGTGAAATGAGGAAAGCCAACTTGCTCCCTTATAAGCCTTGCACTCTCTTGGAGCGATGAAAATATCTCTTTGAATTGACTTATTATCCTTTGCAGTTTTCTGCTCTTGATTTCCCCAGTTCCGTTTTTCCTTTCTGTCCCTTTCCTGTCACATCCCCTAGGCCCAGAATCCATCATGGTTTCTCAAGCACAGGGGTGCATCCCAAAGAGCTTCTTGTCCCCGGACATTCTTATTCCTTAAAGAACCAACTTAGGATGAAAATAGTCCTCCTCCGGGCAGTGTTCCTGAAGCTAATTGTGCTATGACTTAAAGTACAACTCACAAACATGATGAATCCAGCTTGAAGCAAATTCTTCTGGGTGCCTGTTACAGCCAAGAGTCCCAAAGATCTGGTTTTCTCATTCCCTGTCCCATTCTACTCTTCCTACACCCGCCCCATACCCATCCTTCAAGTTTAGACCCATCAAACAAGCTTATATTCACAATTCATTATCTTTTCATTTCTAATTTTCCTTATTTGCTACTGAAAGCAGTTAAACCCGAATTGGACCTTACTGACTCTTGAGTTGGAATTCCAGGTGCCTTGCGGGGAGGAGATTGCAGCCAGAGGCCTGACTGCAGCACCTCTTTGTTCCACTTGAGGTTGAGTCAGATGACCTCCCTCTGACGGGCGGGGCAGGGAGGAAGTGCAAAGTTGACTGCTTTACGTACATATCATCTGCAAACTTATTTTGAAGTCAGGGAAAAAAATATCTGTGTTGTCCTTGATCAGGAGCTGACTTGGCATCTTGATTCAGAAATTAATAAGCTCTCTAAATGGGAGAAGCCGTCTGGGACAATAGGAAATCTGGTCTCTTTGTGAGTCTCATTACAGAGCGAAGAGAGGGAGATGGGTGGGCCAATTAGTATGAAAACAGTCAGACCTCCGGGAACTAATGAGGTCCCTGAGTGAGACAGAGTTCCCAGCTCAGCAGGTGGCCGTACATCCATCCGGTTGTTTGTCCTGAATTCTTCTCTTTCCATCACACCCCACATCCATTCCAGAAGTGAAGCCTGTCTACCTAACTTGCAAAATCTCTCTTCAAACTGCTTCTCTTCACCTCCAAGCTGCCAGGGCAGGCCAGGTCACCCTCATCTCTTACCTGATCCCCTGCAGGAGCCTCCACCCCAGCCCCCCGCTTCCACACATGCCCTTCAGTGTTCCCCACACAGCTGTCAGTGACACCTCCACCCACTCAGGGGAGAAGAGAAGGCTGTGTGTTCTTTGCCAGGGCCCAAGGGGGAGATCTGTAGCCAGAGGGTTACAAAAACTCAAGCTTCAGCTCCGTATTCAAAAGAACTAGTGAAAGCCAGAGCCACCCAGAGACGCCCCAGCTCCCTCAGAAGTAGTGACTTTCCGACACTGGGCGGCTGACCGGCTGGCTTTGGATCAGGCGGGGCTGGTGAGGAAACCTGTGAGGGCAGGTGGCTGCTCTGAGGCCTCCTGCATTCTCGGAGAGGTGGATGAGCAGCTGTGTCTGTAGGTCTGGCAGGTGGCGGTGGGGACCTCTGCAGAGCAGCCTCCCTCACGTTGGAATGGAGGCGAACTCGGCAGCTCCGTGAAAGTTCCTCTTTGTGTGCATTACAGTTGGAGTTTTCCTTCCTCCTGTTTGCTTCTCCTGGCTCCAAAGAATGACCAAGCCTGTGTTTGCTTTTTTAATTTGTCGTATTAAATAGAGCCTTTGTGGCAGGCTTTTACATCCAGGCTGTAAACTCTAGAAATGGAAATTGATCAGGGGGTGGTTGATACGACCAAGGCTGTAAATGCTAAGAACGGAGAAGCCATTCCAGTTTAATGCTTTTATCCAGCAAATGTGCCTTGTAAGGAGGGACATAAATCTTGCAACTTGGTTGGGTGGGGGGCGGTTGGGGGGCGGGGGTAAGAGCAGGGTGTAACCTTGCCATTTGTTACCACCAGGTGTCACTGTGAACTGGCCATGCAAGAAAAAATACCGACTCCCCCAGAGTCCACCTAGTTAAATGACTTCAGTGGATAACAAATGAGAAAACCATATTTGGGGTATGGGAAGAGGGGTCAGCATATCATGAGCTGTAAATAAGGCCGAGTCCCTGAGAATAAGCACTGGATTACAAAATAACAGGTTATATCAGCCACGCCCGCATCTCAACCTTGGCCGACTTAACTGATATAAATTCTCCAGTGGCCCTAGAAGCCTCTGAGATACCTCCCAGCATGCAGTGGGCCTCCACAGTTCTGCGCCTTCCTGGCCACGGAGCTCTTCCTTCCTGCATATGAAAGGAATTTGAGATGAGAGCACATTCCCCAAATTTCTGTTTTTTTCCTTCCAACCAGTACATGCTCTCAGCCTGGTTCAACTCAACTCCATTAAAACCACACTCCTTGGGCCTCTCTCTGAGCAGCCTCTGAGGCTCCCTTTCTTGTGCATAAATCAGTCAGTCTTTCACCCTGGGGCTAAACGGAACAAAACTAGGAAATATCTATTTTTTAAAAGTTGAAGTCCATACCCAACAATGCTCTTAGGCCACGTGGTTTCCACCCCCCAGTCCTACCTCCACCTGTCAACCCCAGAACCCAGGTGGAGACGCAGGGTGCCAGCAAGTAGTGACCAGCCTGTTGCACCTCCTGGTTGTACAGGTGCTGGGTGCTGTGGTTCCTGATGTGTGTGGTGGGGAAGGGAGAGGGCCCTCCCATCTTCCTCGCTTAGCCATTGTATGTACGGGCAAAGGGCCCCAGCCTTGGAGGTGGACAAACCTAGGTTCACATCTTACTGGCCCTGTGACCTTGAGCAAATGACTTCATTTCCTTGCACCTCATTTCCTTCCTCTGTAAACTGGGTTTGGTGATAACACCTTCCTCCAGAACCATCATGCGGATGAATAGCATTAATATGTAAGAGAGTACGCTCGGCGTTCATTCATTCTGCTGATTGGCTGAGGAGCTGCTGTGTGCCCGGCACTGTTGTAGGCACTGAAAATAGAAGGGAGCAGGAGAGAGGAGGCCTCTGCCCTCGTGGTGCTTACGTTCTGGAGTTTTATTTATGCGTGTGTACACACCCTTATGGGAGATATATAAATTTGCCAAATATATAATGCGTTGTGTATATGTTACATGTACACATATACACTTGGGCATGGAATTTCTTGTTGGAAGCCTGCTTCATCTTGACTGAAATCTAAACTGGGGTTTTCATCTCAGAAGGATCTCTTTCATGTTAATTGTTCTACCTCCCCCTACCGCCTTTTGCATGAGAAGCCAGGGCCAAGAGTTTGAAGGTTCATTTACTGACTGAGTTCCCCGCTTTCTTTCTAGCAGTAGGATCCCAGCCCATCAAAAATGCAGCCGCTGCCTTCAAACCCTGGAGGAAGTCAGACTGGCAGAGGCTCTTTCATTTCATCCCCGTCAGAGCCCCAACTCCTCTCACACGTGGGCCTATTATATTTGAATGGATCAGGAGCCACAGAGGTGATCCAGTAGTTCAGCTGAGCTTGAAATTAGTAGCTCATCCCCTTAAATGGTGTGGGCAGTTTGTTTGAGCTTGGGCTGCAAAGCCGTTTCCTATGGAAATGAGGGCACTCCTAATGTTTTCCCTTTTGACATTCGATTAATAGTTGACAAATCCAGACCCAAGTAGTTAGCTTTCCCATTATCCATCTTTTGACAGGCATTGCTGCTTTTCTCTTCAAGGCTCATTGTTCTAAAAATACACTCAGATCTGAAGCTGTTCACTGTGTATATATAGGCATGATTTCCTGGTGTCAAAGATAAGAGACATCTGCCATGCAGATTACAGACAAAGTGGGTTGCTGAGTTTCAGATCTGAAGGCAGGGACCTCTGTGCTACTAAAATCAAATGCAGCCAGCCCTTCCCCTGCTTCCTTGGTGTTGTCACGTGATTAATAATCTGCCAGGGTCATCCATTTCACCACCCAGTTGGAAAGCCGAGTGTGGGGCGTACATGCACTTATATATGCCATACTGGGTCAGGAACCACGATGCTCTTGGCGGGAGATCGAGCCTGGTAGGTGGACCACGTGCACAAAGTAGATTTCAAATATCAGAAGCCTTGGCTGACCACAGGGTGGTCATTTCATCCCTTTGCAGGGGAGGCAGGAGTGAATGTTGATGATCTCAGCACCAAGTAAAGTAGCCAAGGACATGGCCTCAATTGTCTTATTATATGTGTATTTATTTAAAAGATGCTTTAGAGTCTCTTATTAGCCACGTACTGTGTTGAGAGTTCTAAGCTGAAGATCAAGGTAGAGTTGGCCTCACATCGCTGTTCAGTAGTGGTATACCCTTGGGCAAATTAATTTCCTTCTCGAAGTCTCAATTTCCTCATCTACAAGACTAGAATAAGCATATCTATTTTTTCCACCTAATAAAATTATCACAAAGATTCAGTAAAGTCATGTATATTAGTCTTTAGCACAAAATGTCAGCCCAGAGTTAAAAAGTCAATCAATAATACTTGTTATCAGTATTTAAACTTCCTCCTCATTCCAAAAAAGACCTAAAGCATCTTATAAACTTAAGTGTATGCAGCAAGGTAAATAAGAAGTGAAGACATTTTTTAAGGGAAAAATAATAAGAGGGAGAACAAGGTGAAGCCAGGGTTGAGGTTAATATATAAAATGCAGGCTTTGAACTCTTCAACTCCGCTAGAGATGAGCCTGCAGCGTGGTTCTGGGCCTCCTAACAGACAAGGCAAAGAGGGAAACGCATCTGCTGCACAAATTCCAGTCATCACTGAAATAAGAAAAGAAAGCTTTTAGAAGGAAGCACAGCTCTGGAATTCCCTTGGTGCTGAACCCTGAGAAAATTTCCCCATGGGCCATGTTAGAAGAATGCTAGGTACCACTGTGACTGATTATTCCTAATGTCCTTGCAGTAAATACAGAAGTACATTTCCTAGAGCTGTTTCTGATGGCTCCATCAGTGGAGGCTGCTGGCTTAGTGCCAGAGCGTGGGTTACAGGAAAACAGTTCGGGGGTGGTGGGCAGGGGGGCGCAAAACAGGTAGGTTGCCACGAAGATGTCTTTATCTGCAAGGGTGTGAATCTTCCAGGGAGGACCAGGAAACGCTGCATGCGGCCTGAGAGTGCAGACGGCCGGGGCCACTTTGAAATCTGCGCCCAGCAGCGTTGTCATCATGGGATCTAGGCCGAAGGTGGGGCCTGGAGCGGGGAGAGCTGGCCAGATGGAAAGGGCTGCTTTTAGATTCTGCCCCAGTGGGATTTAAACCCTTCTTGGTTCTGGCTTATTTTTGAATTGTCAGTAACAGATTGGGCCTCTCAGTGCCATATCTTTTTAAATATGCACAAAGCAATGGAGTCATTCCACAGCATCTATGGTACTTTGTCTTGTGGTACTTTAGGGACTCGATTATCATTGTAAGCTTCCACTGGTGTTTATGGTTTTAAATCCTGTCCCTGTTGCATTTAAATATTTTTAATATCGGCCTCTGTGTGAGTGTGTGGGTTGGCGATCGATAGATGAATGACTGTGAACAGGTAAATAGAGTTAAGTCGAATGAGTATGTATAGCTGCAGAGGTAATTGGTAGTATTTATTTGGAGAGTAAATTGTTGCTTCAAGTCATAATCCTCCATTTCCAACATTTAGAAACAAAAAACGACCCGCGTGCAGGGGAAGATAGCTAAATTGAATAGCAAGAAAGGACAGGCTTGAAATACTGGTTAACCGATGAACCGAGACCCATTAGAGTAAATTACTGAGTATGGAAGCATTGCCCCATTGCTTGCTGGCTCGGACACGTCTACACCCTGAGCATCCGTTTATTTAAAAGGAAACACACAACCTCATTTGTAGCATCATCATGTACGGAGTCACGGGAGAAGAGATGGCCACAGAAAAAAAGAGTGCGAAGGCTCTTCTGCCAGAAGGGGAATAACAGGGAAGCCAAAATAACTTTGCAGGTGTGCCTGCTTTCCAACAAGTGAGTTTACCCTCCGATTGCGTTTAGTCGTGCCCACGTAGAGATAGCCTGTATCGTGTCCCTAAGGAGGCACCCTGAATAACTCCTTCAGATGCCCCGAAATAAATAAATAAATAAATAAATAAACAAACAAACATCACAAAGCCGCAAGTCCTTTACCACCGGCATTTACGCAGACAGCTCATGAGAGCGTTTTATAAACCCAGAAAGAGACAAGGAGCAGCAGATCCCTCAAGCAAGTAATTGACAGAGAAAGAATAGCCTGTCACCCAGGAGAGCTGGGCGCTCTGAATTTCAGTTAAGTTTATTTAGCTTTGCTGGGCCTCGATTGGCTAGAGGTTTTCTAGAGCTCCCCTTGAGCAGGTGTTGTCTAACCCAAGATGGTGAGGACGTACTCTGTAATATTTGCATCTTCAACAGAGGGGTGTCCTTTTGCTGCATTTTGGGTGAAAGGGCCCATGATCCAGCCCCTATGCTTGAGAACTGCTGGGAGTGTTGGAGCTGGAAGGGGGTTAGAACTGATCTGATTGATGTACAGAGAAGTGACTTGCCATGTCCCCACCTCAGGAATCCTTCCCCGGCTCTGGCCCACCTGTGACTTGAGCCTGGCCCTCTTCACATTGTATCATGGGCTTCTGTGGTCAGTCTGTCCTCCCCACCAGACAGGGAGCCCTGAGGCCAGAGCCTTTGTCCATCCGTCTTTGTGTCCCACGCACCTGACGCAGTGCCTGAGCTGGACCAGGTGCTAGTAAACATTTGGTGAACCACGCAGAGAGGGAACCAGACCCGGCCAGCCAGATTCTAGCAGCACATTTCCCAACTCCCCAGGCGACATCACCCCCAGCTTTGTCACTCGGAGCACCT
The DNA here is from genome assembly GCF_964270905.1 of Leucopleurus acutus. NCBI lineage: Eukaryota > Metazoa > Chordata > Mammalia > Artiodactyla > Delphinidae > Leucopleurus > Leucopleurus acutus. Next base: position 66,330,478 of record NC_139158.1, on the reverse strand, counting down.
GATATTGATCATAAAGGAATGAGTCCCTTCTATTGGTTTGGTGTCTGGAGTTTATTAGGTACTTACTGATACCCGTCAATTGTAGATAGGGCTGAAGTGCAGGGAAATGGCTGCCTGCATGAAGTGAAATTCAATAAAACCGCATTTTAAGTGAAAAATCAGTATAAACACCAGGCTTCTTTGCCATGGAAACAGAGGTTGCTTAGAAACTGCCTAACAGCGAGTTCTAAATTTTTTAAAGTCAAGTTATCATTTAAGCTACAGGACCCTACAGGTTATTGAGAGATAATCACTCGCCTCAGGACACTCGGAGGCAGGAGGCACAGCTGAGTGCCTCCCGAAACTCTGGGGACCAGATAATCTCTTGATAACTGGGCTCCCTGGAGCCACTGATTCGGGCCTGGGGGAAAGAGAAAGAAATTTTTGTTCAGGAGTTAAATGGTGTACATATATTTTTTTAAAGTGTTTCTCTTTGGGTTTGAAAAAAGATGGAGTCAGCCACTTGGCATGTTCAACAGCCATCTCGGCCATGTCTCAAGATGTGTTAGGAACATTTTCCAGGCAGTTACTCCTATCACTTCAAAGCAGAGGTCTCCTCTTTGTCTTTTGATTATGCAAAAGGATGCTTTCGAGGTCTTCAGCCTTCTTCCCTTCATTGTCTGGGAGCCCCTCTCGCCAGCTCAGAAAGGGCAGGAACTGGTCCCAGGACAAAGCAGTACTGGAGTTTGGGGAAAAACTGGGCCGCTGAGTACTCAGACAAGACCTCCTGGGTCTCAGGCTCAGCTCCCAGGGCCTCAAAGTGAACAGGGGTCCAGGTTCAGAATTTGTCAGTGTTTAGAGTTCAGCGGGTTGCATGCCTTTTGCCAAGCAAGAGCACAGCTATGCCTGCCAGCCACCTGGTTGCATGGCACGGCATTTGCTCCCGACCTCAGGCATGCAGAGGGCAAAGAATATTACATTCGTTTCTTCCTGAAAGTAATGGACAAAATTACAACCCCAGTGGCTGAGAATTGGGACCCCTATCAAGTCAGTATGAAGGAAATTATGACTGAAACAAAAGACAAATGTTCTGCCCTTTACAGAGCATCTGAGAACTTTCCATGGTATAGCAGTGCTGCCAGGGTTGGTAGTGATAATTATTCCTTACACACACACACACTCTCTGGAAGGAACAGTGTTTTCATTATACACTTCAGAGTGTTTTCCTGCACCTCATCTCCTTAGAGCCTCAGAACAAACCTGTGAGGAGGGTCGGATAGGTGTGATTATTTTCCTTTGGAGAAGGAGGAAACAGGTTCACAAAGGCAAAATAATTTGCTCCCAGCCGCAGAGGTGGAGAAGAAACTTGCGTTGCCACCTGCCATTCTGGGGATTCTACCTCTTTAAGAGCTCAGAAGTGAGACCCAAAATAATTCGTCCAAGAGTATGGCTCTAGCTTACTAAAAGAAGATGAACGTTGCACACGATTTTTCCTTTGCCTCCCTGTTGGCATTTTATTTAGGGATCTCGAAGGGCAAAGAGAGTGGCTTCCTGCCTTTTCCTTTCCTGCCAACGAGTACAACACCCGCATTTAGTAAGTTAAAAAGGAGACCAAAAATGAACACTGCGACGTTTCCATGCCGTGTAAGTCAGAGCAGAGCTGTGACTGAACTGGGCCACGGCACCACTTTGCCGGGTGTCGCCCAGATCAAAATACTCCTTGAAGCTGAGGGTGCGCCCATGCTGCAGCTTGTTCCAGTTCTTGAAGGGGAAAAAAAAAAAAATCAAATGAAACCATTTGCATTCTAACAGTCTTTGGCACCAGGGAAAACTGTCAACTGTGTCACGTGTAAATAGAAATCTGCTTCCCATTTTTGGTGCATTTTTTTCATAATTTCCCTTGCCACTCTAATTATCAAAGATATTTTTGTTTTTAAACAAAAATTGTCTCCCACGCAGGCCCCATCTCCTTTCTGCGGTGAAGTGGAAACGATGAATTAGAATATTCTAATCACTTCTCCAGCAACCACCGCTGAGGTTATAAACTCAAGATTATCCTAAGTAAAGGAAACTTAAATTGTTCGGGCACAAAACAGGCCAGAAAGTGTGTCAAAGTGCCCCCTCCACCTGTCTCCCTTGCCTCCTTAGCATATGTCTGTTAAACCCAAGGAAGAAAGCAGAAGTGGCTTCACCGGGGCTTCCCTGGTGGCGCAGTGGTTGAGAGTCCGCCTGCCGATGCAGGGGACACAGGTTCGTGTCCCGGTCTGGGAAGATCCCACATGCTGCGGAGCGGCTGGGCCCGTGAGCCATGGCCGCTGCGCCTGCGCGTCCGGAGCCTCTGCTCCACAACGGGAGAGGCCACAACAGTGAGAGGCCCGCGTACCGGGAAAAAAAAAAAAAAAAAAAAATGGTTTCACCGAAGTAAAACCCAAATCCCCTGACGGCATAGGCTTTTTAGATTAACGAAATTAAAACCAGAATTTAGCTCTGTTTAGCAGGCATTTACATTCCTGTCTGATGCCCAGCAGTACGGGAGAGGCTCCTAGGAATGGTCATCAGAAATAAAATGTGATCCATCAAATAGATTCTATCCGCTGTTAGTTGGTAGACAGGGATCACATGTGGGAGGCCCTGTGTAGGGCTGGATCTGTGTTTTCTCGTTTAAACCCCAGCAGAACCCTGGGTGAAGTACATCCCCAGTTTTAGAAATGAGGAAACTGAGACGGAGGCAAGCCATACAGCTAGTGACATCTGCGGTAACGTGACTCCTGTTAGTAACATCCTTGGTTCTTCCTTGGTAGTGAGCAGTTGACCTCTCCTTTAGATCATTTTACAGAATATAACTTACTTCAAAGAGGGATGCCATCTGAAATCATTAGTGTGCAGCATAATAAGTCCCTTATTAAACATGAAACCTGTTCGATCAAGTATTGGTTGAATGCTAACCATGTGCCGTGCTAAGTGCCTGAGATACAGCAGTGAACCAAACAGACATGGTCCCTGCCCTCAGGAGCTTGTGCTGTGAGGAAGGGAGATGGGAGATGGTCAATAAACAGGCAATTGATAAATGCTGGGGAGGGTGTCCTGAGAGAGAAAAATAAGGGGCAACCACCTCGGTGACATGGTCAGGAAGGCCACCTGCACGGGTGATACGTGAGCTGAGATGGGCAGGGTGGCTGAGAGAGAGCCGCCCAGCTAGGGGAGGGCCTCATCCTTCCCGAGACTGAAAAGCCAGACTCCGAATCGCTGAGTCAGCCAGGCATAGGAAGTCTACACTTGGATTACCCGGCACAGTGGCCTGGGCATCGTTCAGAAATGGGATGTGAGCAGATACGAGGCAAAGGGTTGTGACCCCACGGTTCAGACCAAGATAAAGAACCTCACCCGTGGTGGGTGTCTGGTGCTGCGTGGCCCCGGCCCTTCAGCTGTGTTCATGTCGTGTATAGGGCACCAGTGCTCTGCCTCTGCTAAAGGTCCCAGAGCCAGGCTCAGCCGATCCTGCCATGGGAGAATAACTGCATCTGATCCCTCTATGGGATCCAGACCACCGAGAATCCGTGGCTCTCAGGGGCCAGAAATGGGCCAACTACTGAGCTCAGCAGCGTGCTGGAGGGTCAGAGATAAGGACCTGAGACTCAGGAGTTGAGGGTTTGCCCAGGCTCCCCAAGCAGGAGAGGGAGTCCCTACACTGGGGCTGGTCCTGTGAGCGAAGTGGACTCTGTAATAAGGGGTGGGCCCTATCCATTTTATTCCTTCTGAGAACTGTTTATAGCCCAGCATTTAACCGGTTTCTTTGCCAAGAGCTTGTTTGATGTCAATATTGTTCTGCTCAGACTAACTACTTTCCTTTTCTCTATGTCAACGGATATGAAGCTCTTTACCTCTCTTTCTGTTAGGCTTTGGGACCGTCCTAATGGCCCTGTATTAGGCACGAAAGTGGGCTTTGTTCTGCTGTGCAGAGTGAAGCGATTATCATTGTTTTCTCCAAGAGCCCGCTAAGCAGCCTCTGGGGTGGAGGACCAGCAGCCCTCCCTCGTGCCCTCACTCCCTTCTCCACCTCTCCACAGCCTTTTCCTCCACCTGATGAAGGCAGACCCCGACTCCACCTGGCTCCTCCTGAACGAGCTTTACTGCCCACAGGAGTTCACACCTCCCCACCCCAGCCTGCACCCGGTGCAGCTACGGGGGGCCACTGGGCAGCAGAACCCGTACACAGCCAACGTTCTCCGCCTGCTCCAGGAGCTGCAGTGACCCCGCCCCACCCCCAAGTCAGGCAGGCGCCCGAGGAGGTCCCCAGCGGAGCTTGCCAAGGATGTGGGGCCCACCCCACCCTGGCCGAGGGCGGTGGCGTCGGCCTCAGAGAAGACTGCCAAGGTGGATTAGACAGCCAATCGATTTATAAATTGATCGATCACACTGCTTAGAAATTGGATTGAAGGAAAGCAGCTGACTGTTACTTCTCTTTCATACCTGGTGTTTTCAAATGACATTGTCTGGCAGCTCTAAGGGCTTAACTCCTTAGCTTACCATCTCTGCGGCCCTAGCTGCCTCTCAAGCCGCCCCACGCACCCACCCACACCCAAGAGCTTGAGGATACATGGGGCGGAGGCCTGTACTACCCATCATGTATGACCTCGGCCGCCTGAGGACCACGTGGAAGTATCACACATTGGAGAGTTTTCAGATCACCGGCCTGCAGCATGGACTCACACACCTCCCCCTCTTCAAGGAAGGAGATAAGAACCTAACCTGTTCTTTGGAAGAAAATGAAATAAAGGCACTTCTTGGATGAAAAGTACGATCAAGAACTCACTTTGAAGTTTGTTATTTAAATTGGGTGATTTTTTAAAAATGAGTTTATGGGGAATTCCCTGGTGGTCCAGTGGTTAAGACTGTGCGCTGTCACTGCTGAGAGCCTGGGTCTGATCCCCGGTCAGGGAACTAAGATGCCGCATGCCTCAAGGGAAGGCCAAAAAAAAGAAAAAGAAAAAAACTGAGTTTATGTTCATGAATGGATAATACAAAGTCATGGTATAAAATCCAAGCAGTACAAAATAATGAAAACTCAGTCTCCCCATCCTCATTCCCCAGACATCTAGTTTCCCTCTCCAAAGGCAAATAGTCATGCCAGTTTTTTTGGATACCTTTTAAGTATTTTTTAACTTTCCATCAGGGATAACAGTACTCTGAAGCCCCATGTGCCCATAACCCAGCTGCACCCAGTCACCAGCACGTGGCCAGCCCTGCTTCATCCTGCACCTTCCCAGTTACCTCCACACCACACCTGGCCCCTGGATTATTTTTAAGCAAACTCCAGATGTCATATCCAGACTTCTTTTTTTTTAAACAAATGTACAGCCAGCATAGCATTATCACACCTAAAACATTTAACAACGGTCCTGTGTGTTTGAATCAGGATGCAAATAAGGTGTGTACATTGCCATTATCGGTATGTCCCTTAATAAATCTCTTTTAATTTATAGATTCTCCCTCCACCTCTCTTTTCTTTTCCTGGGAAGTTTTTTGTTGAGGAAACAAGGTCATTTATTCTGCAGCATTTCCCACAGTCTGGCTTTACTGATTGCATCCCCGTGGGGGGTCATTTCACGGGCTGCTCCTGTCACCTGTGTTTCCTGTAAATGAGGAAGCAGAACAAGAGGCTTGATCGGGTTTGGATTTTTTGTTTTTGCTTTTTGGCTGCACTCTGCCATGGGTGGTATTATTTACTTCCATCAGGAGGTACATGATGTCTGATCTCTTCTTGTGAAGTTGGCAGCCATTGGTGAGCCTCACCTGGACCCTCTCGTTCATTAGGGATTACAGAGCAGCGCTGTTCCAGCCCCGCCATGCCGGCTTGCTTGTAGCTAGAGCCTTGGTCCCTTCATCAACCACGTGGTAACCTTGAGGGAATTTGTGTAGAAAAGGCAGGATAAACACTTGATTTTTCTAGCTGGGAGATTTAAAACCCACAGATTATGTAAATTCAGGTACTCAGCCACATGCACACACTCACTCACCCATGCTGAAAGATGCACATTCGAGAATGATGAATGCTTCCTCCCCAGATGCATGGTCAGGCCCTGTGTACATAATTCCTCCAGTGACATAGATAATCCCCAAGCTCTAAAAAAGCAAAACAAAACAAGATGGTTGGCATGGGGACTTATTGGAGCAAGGGTCCCCAGCCAGTTCCAGAGAGGCCCCACTCCTTTCCTTTTAGGACCTTCCCTGCAAGGGCAATGAGATGTCCAGCTGGCTTCTGGTCTGGCTCTGTCAGTGAGTCATCACCACCCATCTTTGGCCTTCAGCCCTCCCACCTGTAAAGTGGAGGGAATGGGCCACAGAGAGAGTTCTTAAGCTTTGAGGATTCTGCGCTCTTCCAGGAATCAGATGAGATCTGAGGATCCAGTCCCCTGAAACATTCCTCCTCCCCTGTCACTCCCAGGAGGGCGCTGCATCCTCCAAGCCTACAGTCACGCACCATCTCCACCTCCCGCTGGGTCTGCTTAGCTGACCTCCCAAAATTCTGGGTACAATTTCAGAGACTTCACCTCAGACCCCAGAGGAACTCCCAAGTTAAGAAGTCCTGAGAGAGAACCACTTAACTCTCTTACAGTTTTAAAATTCTGGGATGATTTCCTTTGAGAAATGCCCTCTAATTGAGGGGATTGTAGAAGGATTCACAGAGCATTGTTCCTAATTCCACTGGGGACACAAAGTGATAGACTAATTCAATCTCTAGGTCCTGACAAATGAAAAAACAGGTCAGAGAGGTGGCGTGACTTGTCGAGCATGACCTAGCTCCCAGGGAGATTAAAGCAGCCTGCCTTCCTTCGCCAGGTCCCTAGGTGTGGCAGGCTGTGATGGTGTGCTGAGAAGTTGTGGGGGGAACATGCACACCCACCCTGTGCTGTAACAAAACTCTCGCTCTGGGGAAGCCCTCCAGGAGATCATCTGCATGGGAGGGCTTGCCGTGATGTTCCAAAAACCCACCTCTTCCTCAAAGAGTTAAGACATCCCCAGTCGCTCTCAGATTACTGCAGGCAGATTGTTGCACTTGATTAAAAAACAAAAAACAAAAACTAATTAGAGTGCCTCTCCGGTTATTATTATATTCAGGCAACTTTAATTTTGAAGCTGTCCAGCTGACTCAATCTAGTCTTTGTTAACGAAGGCTTTGCAAAGTGATCGTTTCCCCTGTTAAAACTTGCTGGTGCAGTGAGGGTTTCTTCTCTCATTCCGGGTGCACCCTGAGTACTCTGAGTATCAGTGTGGCTGGAGACGGGTGGGAAGGGATTAATCGGCAGATACTGAAAGGCTTTGCATTTCAGGTTGAGATGTTTGAGGTCTGATCTGCAGAGGCTCCTGGAGGATTCAGGGAGGTGTAGAGCTGGATCCAAGGGATCCCGAGAAGAGCTGGATGTGGCCCTCGGGGGGCACCATACTGTGGAGAGAACATGGATGTAGAGTTCATCAGAGCTGGGGTTGATTTCTGACTCTGCCTCTTAGTAACTGCGTGACCTCGGTGAGTCACTTCACTTCATTTGCCCATCTCTAAAATGGAGCTGCTGCCTCCCCCTCTTTTGACGGCTGCTTCAGGGGGAATAAGTGCTGTAGTGTTTATGGTGTTTAGCTAGTGCCCAGGGCTCGACAACATGCTTTCCTTCCTCCTATCCCCACCCCATTGCTCGTGGCTTTGTTAGGGATGCAATACCGACTCTTCCAAGACAATTATAGCTGAGGAAATAGATGGTTATGTCTCAGAACGAGCTACCCAGGAACTACAGAGGACCACAGCGGGGGTGGGGGGGCCGGGGCGTGGATAAGATTCTGGCAAGAGGGCTTCCCTGGTGGCGCAGTGGTTAAGAATCCGCCTGCCAATGCAGGGGACACGGGTTCCAGCCCTGGTCCGGGAAGATCCCACATGCCCTGGAGCAACTAAGCCCATGTGCCACAGCTACTGAGCCTGCGCTCTAGAACCTGTGAGCCACAACTACTGAGCACACATGCCACAACTACTGAAACCCGCGCGCCTAGAGTCTGTGCTCCAGAACAAGAGAACCCACCGCAATGAGAAGCCCGTGCACGGCGACGAGAGGAGCCCGCGCTCACTGCCACCAGAGAAAAGCCTGCGCGCAGCAATGAAGACTCAACGCAGCCAAAAATAAAATTAAATAAATAAGCTAAAAAAAATAATAAAAAAAGATCCTGGCAAGACAAGCAGACTCTTTGGCAGGCAGAGAGGATAAAGGGCATTCCAGACAAGGTAATAACATGCCCAAATGCATCGGCCATACCTGCCAGTATCTGTACTCATCATAACTCCTTCCCTTGCAGCTGACAGGAGACCCAACTCAAACTGGCTTGAGTTGAAAGAAATGTCTGGGCTCGCACGGCCAACCAGCCCAGCTGGCTCCAGGTCCCACAGCCAGTCTGTCTTTTGATTCTGCTTCCCCCAGTGTTGCCTTCCTTCTCCAGCAGCCTCTTTCTGTAAAGTGTCAAAGATGGCCACCAGTAGTTCCAGACTTATGTTCTTTCTGCTGAACAAAGTTAGGAGAGTGTGCACGTCCTTCTGACGGCTCCAGCTCAAGTCCTGGGACTTGCTCTCCTGAGCTCAGCCCCTCCGTCGCCCCGCCCCAAACCAAACCAAGCATTGTGCATTCGAGCAGGTGTCGGCAAACTTTCTCTGTAAAGGGCCAGATGGCAAATATTTTAGGTTTTGTGGGCATAGGTTCTCTATGGCATCTTCTTTGATTTTTTTTTTTACAACATTTTACAGATGTAAAAATTATTAGCTCAGGAGTCTTTCAAAAGAGGCTGGGGAGGGCTTCCCTGGTGGCGTAGTGGTTGAGAGTCTGCCTGCTGATGCAGGGGACACGGGTTCGTGCCCCGGTCCAGGAAGATCCCACATGCCTCGGAGCGGCTGGGCCCGTGAGCCATGGTCGCTGAGCCCGTGCGTCCGGAGCCTGTGCTCCGCAACAGGAGAGGCCACAACAGTGAGAGGCCCGCGTACCTCAAAAGAAAAAAAAAAAAAAAGAGGCTGGGGGCCTTTTTTTTTGGCCCTGGGACCTTAGTTTGCCAAGCCCAGATCTACATTCTCATGAGCAGGCCTGGAGGCAGGTGTCAGGTCAGCTCACCCAAACCATATGGAGAGGGAACTGGGGTGCGGTGCTTTCCCCCAAAAGGAAGCCCTGCATTCGGTTACCAGGAGAAGTGTTGCAGGATGCAGAGGGGCCAAAATGACAGGCATTCACCACCCCATATTTGTGGCGAGTGACAAGGGTGGCTTGGTGGTCTAGGGATGGTGGGTGTGAGAAGGTTGTGGTCACTGAGGCCACATGTACGAAGGGCCTTGACTGTCAACCTGGGGTTCCCAGACTTAAGAGATCAAGAGGGGAGGTCTTGGACGGTTCTTGAACGGGTGAGTAATGCACTGAAAGCGTTTGCAGAATATGCATCTCATGGCAGCATACAGGAGAAACTGGAAGGGAGAGAGCCTGGTGATGAAATTGTGTTTCTGAAAGTCCCAGGACGAGAAAATGTACCTCTTCCATCAACCCCAAACTGTTTGACACGCCATAGTTCATGGGCAACTTGAGGCACATAAATATGTGCTTTAAAGTTTAAAAGTAAGAAGTGAGATGAATGGAACCTCTGATGAGGCTTCCTCCAGCTCATTCGGAAGAGTTGAGAAGCCCAGAAATGATTTTCCGCAGCTCCAGCTCTGATGAACAGGGCAGGGTTCCTCTCCCTTTGTGTGACTTACCCCAGCCTCTGTGTCGGGCTTGACTGGAAGCAAAGTGCCCATGTTGCCTTTCCTCCAGAGTAAGGAAGAGAGGCCAAATTTCAGAAAATAATTCTGAGTGATGGCTGCCTCTGTCAAAGCACTGATTGCTTTATAAACGGCATTCTTCCCTCTGCCCCCCTGCCTCCCCCACCCCCAATGAAGTTTGGAGGCAGCGAGTTTTCAAATTACACTTGAAAAGCAGCCTGATTTCCCAGAGGAATCACCTCCTAGATTAGGAGCTGTTCTACCTTTTCTGACACTTCTACCCAGAGTACAAAACCCGCTTGCTAAGGGCTAGGAGGGAGTGGTGCCCACCACCCTTCAAAGCCTTGGGCACAAGCCATTTATGAAAACGTCTCTCACTGCAGCCATCTCCCAGCATCTGGGGCTGCCCGCTTTTGCAGCAGGAAAGGGTTAAAAAGCACTGATGAGTGGCTGCCTCCACCACCCCCTTCCGTTTTCCCTCCTTATATAATTTTCCATTCTTTTCGCACAACGGCTCCTGGGTCTCAACCTGCTCTCTCAGTCAGTACCCTCACGTCCTCAGCTTCCTCCCACACAGGCAGGCTCTGAAGTAAGGAAAACTCCTTTCAGAATCTCTGAGGCTGTTTCCAAGGGAAAAGATGCTGGGGGGTAGGGTGGGGGTGGAGATAAGGAGAAGTAACGGAGAAGAGTCAGAAGTTTCTTCAAGAAATAAAACATGGGACTTCCCTGGCGGTCCAGTGGTTAAGACTCCACGCTTCCACCGCAGGGGGCACGGGTTCGATCCGGGGTCAGGGAACTAAGATCCCGCATGCCTCACGGCACAGCCAAAAAACAATAATAATAAAATAACAAGAAATAAAACATGTTATATTCCCCAAGGCAGAGGTGTGCAGTGGACCCAGACCTTGGTGCACCCCACCTCCAGTCCACCCCATTTTCACATCCTTTCTTACCTCATGGACCCCACCTGGTGCTCTCACACATTCCACCCTGGGCACTGCTCCATCCCCTAGAAGAGGACGGAGAGGCCAGAAATGGGAATCTAACTGTGCCACGGTTCACAGGTGACCTTGGGCAGTCCCTCCTCCTCCCCAGGGTCTCAGTTTCCCTGTCTGCTAGGATTTAAAACTGTTGGTCTCCAAAATTGCACCATCTCCTAAACTGTGATTGGATAATAAAGTATTGGGGGAAACGGGTATGTAAGTTGGTACAAGCTCCCTGGAGGTCAGTTTGGCCATATCTCCTAAATTTAAATGTACACGCCTTTTGACCAGCAATTCTACCTCTAAGAATTTAATACTCACACGTGCACAAAGGAGTACATGCACAGGCAAGTCACTGCGAGGTTGTTCCTGATTTGTAGAAACTCACAAATACTAACTGCCCAGTATGTATCAGGCATTATGCCTAATGCTTTACATGAACATCTCAAGAGACTGGAAGCAAAAGATAGGAAGTAACCTAATCATAGGACTTAAACATCCATCCAGAAGAGACTGAAACACCCTCTTGCTCCCCTCCAAAAGAGAAATTCTAGTGAACAGTACTGAACAAATGGTACATCAAAAGTCATGAAATGTTAACTATTTCCTAAAAGTAAATATGGAATTAAAAAGAAAGCAAGAGTATGGGTTGGGGAGGGAGGGAGGGATGGACCGGTTAAATGAACTATGGTCCATCCATATAATAAAATGAATAAACCAACAATGGCTATCAGAATTTTAAATGCACGTACTCTTTGACTCGGCAGTCCCACTTTTAGGAATTTCCTTGTCCACATGCAAAGATGAGGGACAAAGAGTTCATCGAAGCAGTGGTTGCATTAATCAAAGTTTGGAAACAACCTAGAAGTCCATCCAGAGAGTCTTGGCTAAATAAGTGTCTTACTAACGTGTAATGTGCCAAGTAGCCTTTAAAAAGAAAGAGCTGGTTCTCTGTGTATATCTCCAAGATATATTATTAAAGAAGAAGGCAAGCAGAACACTTATACTATTTATGAGGGACAGGGGTACTTTATGTGTGGAATTTTCTTAAAGAACACTCAAGTGGCAGCCTCTAGGAAGGGTAGCAGGATTAGTGATGAGAAATCTTTTCACATTGTACCCTTTGTACTCTTCACTTTTTTTTTGGCCATGCCAAATGGCTTGTGGGATCTTAGCTCCCCAACCAGGGATCAAACCCGGGCCCTCAGCAGTGAAAGCGCTGAGTCCCAACCACTGGACCACCAGGGAATTCCCTTTACTCTTCACATTTTTAAATCATATATATGTGTAACTTATTCACTCACAAAAATGTTATTATTAAAATATAAGACGTTTGTGAGTCTATAATTCTATAGTAAACTCACATTTTGGTGATAGGAGTCTAACGTCATCTGGGCTCCCTCTCCTGTGCTGTGCATTTCTCAAGGGGAACCAGGCTGGGGGGAGAGGAGGTATTGCTTAAGCCAAATAAGAGAAGGGATCTTAGAGAGGATCCCTTCAGGGGATGGGTTGTGTGCTGTACAGACAGCCAACCCACAGCCCCTGTATGAAAGCAGAAAAACCATCTCCCATCCGTGCCCCAGCTCACCTGAGCCCTCAGAACCCCAAGAGAAGCAGGTCGAGCCTCAGAGGCTTTCCTGACTGCGCAGACAGAATTTAGGACTCACACTCATTGCTCTTAGGGCATTGCACGGTGCCCTCTGCCCCAGCCCCCAGTGAGGCTCTGTCCAGCTTGCAGCCTTTTCCCTCGTGGAGGGGTTGCATTCATGACTGCACCTTCAGCACCTTGGACAGGGCTGTGGCTTGTGCCTTCCTCTCGTTGTTAGAATGCCAGCTGCCCAGTGACGGGCCCAAAGGCACCAAATAAAGGACAAAGATAGGATTCAGACCTGAGGCTGCCAACATCAAATGATGAGTTACATGATCAGTTACACCAGGTTTATGCAACAGAATTCAAAATCTTCAGGTTGGAAACTTCAATTCCGTTCAACAAGCATTTTCCGAGGCTTTCTATGTGCCAGGCCCAGAGACAAAAAGACATAAATTCTGTCCCCTAGGAGCCAGGCTCAGAGGAGAGCTAAACAAAACCATCATCGTGAGAAGGCAGCAATAAAGTTTGGATTGGGAGGAGGTTGGGAGCAGCAGTTAAGAGCATGGCCTCTGGACACAGACAGCCTGGGTTTGACTTCTGACACTGCTGCCTTGGGCAAGTCTCTTCATTGCTCCGAGCTTTGACAAAATGGGAATAAAAATAATACCTCCCTGAGAGCATGGTGAGAATAAAGTGCTAGACTCAGGGCCTAGCCCCTGGGCGGTGCTCTGTTGGAGTTGGTCACGATGATGACGATGATACCTTAGAGGTATGAGTGGCAGCCCAGAGGTAGAACTGAAAGGAAACTGGGAGGCTTCATGGAAGAGAGGCTGTCCAAACTGGCTTTGCAGTATTTGCCCCCCAGACGGAAAGGGAAGGATCCCCTCTGGGAAGAAGGGAACAGCACGTATGGTGTTTGGCTCATGTGAATGGGAGGTGGGAACAGTAAACAATAAGGCTGAACAAAAGGATGAAACTTCGGGAAGGGAGGCTGATCTGTTCGATACCCAAAGGCAGACACAACTCTACTACCAGTGGGCACTCAGTAGGCACCTAAGGAATGGGTTGGTAGCATTGCACCAGGGAAGTTGTTGTCTGGGGCTTTTCTGCAGGGCTCTGACTGGATGGAGGGCTGAGCTCGCCCTTGCCAGGCTACCCCCAAGCCCTCCTCTCCACCGTTCCTGAGGCCTGTTGTGAGGGCAGAACAGTCCTCTGTGGGGTGAAGTGCACGAGCTCTGAAGGCAGCCTGCCTTGGCCATTGATGCACTTTCCAGCCCTGTGACCTCTGACACGTCAGTTTCCTCATCTGTAAGATGGGGGTTAATAATAGTAGCTCAGCCTGTAGAATTTTGGTGAGGACTCAGTGATTTAATGCAGGAAAAGCAGCACTGAGGCTAGTATGTAGTTAATGCCGGGACCCAGGTAGATGTTCCATTTCTACAGAGCATCAGGTCCTTGGGAACAGGAGGATGAGTAAGACCCAGGACCAACAGACACACCTGATGAAGAACAGACTGGGGAGAGCCCAGTATGCCTCGAGGCAGAGGCGTCTTCCTGGAGGAGACAGCCCAGCGTGGGGAGGAGAAAAGTCCATGTGCCAGCGCCTCTGCTCTGCAAGCCTCAGTTTTCACATCTGCAAATGCAGCTAATAATGGATTTGCTGTGCGAACTAAATGAGCTAATGCAAGGCCAGGGTGAGCACATCATGGCCTGTGAGCCTCTAAGCTGGGCTGCTTAGGAGGAGAGAGGAGCCTGGTTGTTAACTAGAAGGAAAGAGTTCAGGACAGTTGGGCAGCTATGTTCTCAAAATAGACCCTCTACCGGCCATCAGGGAGGATAACATCAAGGTGTGAGCTGACACTCCTGGTGCCACAGCTCCCTCTAACCTTCACAATTAGCCATGAGATACAATGTGCCCGTTGTACAGGGGCAGAAACTGAGCTCAGAGGGCTGAAGAAGCAGGTTCCTAAGGTCCCACTGTGAAGGAGGACTCAAGTCCTCTCCCAGGGTAATTACAGCCTGGTAGCACCTGCTTTCCTGACTTCTGTGAAGTCTATACAAAGTCGGGGGGTGCGGGGGTGGGGTGGGGTGCGGCCCTAGAATTTACACTCCAGTGTGGGAGGCCAGACTTCCCTGAGAAACGTTTTCATTTACTAATGGATTTAATGAGTGCAGAACTTCCTGTTTTAAACAAACAAGTGATTAGCATTGACTACAGAAGTGAGAACAGATCCTAATGAATTGCTAATTAGCTTCTTCCGCTTCCTGGGGTCTTAAGCTAATAAATTCTCTCTGGATACTGGGAGTCCTAGTCATTTGGACTGGAGTTCAATCATTCATTCACTCATTTTTCATTCATTCACCCCACATATATTTCTTGAGGACCTACTATGTGTCACTGTGGATAAGACAAGCAAGATCCCTTCGTTACAATCTGACTGGAAGACAGTGGTGATCAACTAACCTCGTGAATATATAATGACGCACTTATAGGACAGGGAGCTGGGATGGTGTGCAACAGGACTTGTTCTTGTCCTGGGGTGGGGGTGGGATGTCCCTCAGAGAAGGCTACCTAGAGAAAGGGACATTTGAGCCAAGATCTGAAGAATAAGTAGGACTTGACTAGATGAAAAGGGATGGGAAAGAGTAGAAGAGTGCTTCAGACATTCCCAGAACAGCATATGCAAAGGTCCTGTGGTGGGAGGGAGCAGGGTGAATCTGAGGAAAAGGAAGAGGCCAGCATGATGAGAGATACGCAAGGAGTGTGTGTGTGTGTGAGAGAGAGAGAGAGAGAGATGAGGTTGGAGGTTAAGGATGTTCGTCTTCTCCAGGTGCCCAGCCCATATCCTTCAAGTCTTACCATCTCAGTCTGCTCCAGCCAACTTCCAGCTGCCCCATGTTTACATCTCTTTGCCTGAGGACTTTCCACAGGTAAGGAAGGCTTTCTATCTCCATACTTAGCGGACCAGAAGTCTTAGCAAATTAACACCCTGGGAGCAGCCTTCAGCCAATGACTAGTAGAAGTTAATGTATCAAAACCACAGCTCCCCAAGCCCTTGGGGTGACTTTGAGGTACGTGCTGTGCACTGGCTCCCAGAGCTCCCTGGTAGGACGGAGCCCCACTTGCTCACAGTGGATGCTTGCCTGACCACTCACACTTTCCCTGTCTCATTTCCTCACTCCCCTTCTGGTACTTTCTGGAATCACCTCCCCAGAAAAGTACTTGCCATTAAACCTTTGTCCCAGCATCTGCTTCTGGAGGAACCCATACTAAAACATCCTTTAAACAAGACACAGATACGTTTCCAGCCCCCACTGCACCCTTTCCTGGACACCTTCCTCTCTCTCATTTGCTTCCCTCACAGAGTGTGGGACCCATGGACCATGGTGGCCCAGCTTGGGTCTGCCTGGCACAGTGTAGATCAGACCCATCACCTGCCTCTTTCTTAGTACTCTGCCTCTATAATTCAACCTGAGATGTCTCTCCTCTGGGGCAGCACTGTCCAATAGAACTTTCTTCAGGGATGGAAGTGTGTTATGTCTGCGCTATCCATTATGGTGGCCACTAGCCACAGGTGTCTACTAAGCACTTGAAATGTGGCTGGTACAACTAGGGAACTGAATATTTTATTTTATTAGTTTAGATTGAGATAAATACATGGGGCTAATGGCTACTGTATTGGACACACAGCTCTGGGATATACCCTACCCTCTGTAGGCTGCTTAGTTTCCTGGACACCCAGCCTGATGGACCGTGGGAAGGGCAGCTGAGTGGACCCAGCTCTCTGCACCCAGCTCAGCCGTTGGGCCCATCAGAGCTTCCTCAGGTAGGTCACCAGAAGGCAGACACTTGGGTCCCAGGGTGGTCAACAATGTGGGCCTGTCTACAGATTCCATTATTAACTCCCCCTTCTCTGAATGCACCATCCTTCAACTGCTCCCTACCCCCTGTAGCTGGATCAGAAAACCTTGAGGGAGAAGCCACGGTGGCTGGTCTGGTGGTAGGGGGTGAGGCCTGGAATTGCTGACTGAGACACCTCCTTACCCACTAGCGTGGCATCCTTTTGTGTAGTGAATCAAAAAGTTCTCCCTGGGGCTTCCCTGGTGGTGCAGTGGTTGTGAGTCCGCCTGCCAATGCAGGGGACACGGGTTTGTGCCCCGGTCCGGGAAGATCCCACATGCCGTGGAGCGGCTGGGCCCGTGAGCCATGGCCGCTGAGCCTGCGCATCTGGAGCCTGTGCTCCACAATGGGAGAGGCCACAACAGTGAGAGGCCCGCGTTCCGCAAAAAAAAAAAAAAAAGTTCTCCCTGGAGTTGAGGAATAAACATATTTTTCGACTAATACTGTATATTGAACTAGTGCCTAGCATTCAGGACAAAGGCAGGCTCAGGGTAGGCCCTGCTAGAAGTCATCAGTACATAACCTCCTCTTCTCCTAAGTAAAAGAACTGCTATTTATCTAGGCACACAGCTGGTCAGAGTAAAGGTCACACTTTCCCATCTCCCTTGCCATGTGGCCATGTGGCTTAAGTTCTGGCTCATGATAGATAAGCAGAAATGATCTTCAACTTCAAGCAAGTATCCTTAAAGAGAGGGTGTGTGCCCTTCTCTCCCTTTTCCTCCTTCCTCCTGGCTGCAATGCAGACGCAGCACTGGGGGTACAGTGATCATCTTGGGCTTTGAAGAGAAGCCTGGCTAAAGGGATGGTAGATCTCATGGAAATGGGGTAGAAATGCCAACTAGTTCAAAACAACGGTCTTGTGAAACTTAGGGAAGGAGAAAACAGGGCTCCAAAAAAGTTCCTTTGCTCAAATAGGATGCAGTAGGTCCAAACTTTGACCCAAACTTTAAAAGCTGTTGATGTCTGTCAGGGACAAATCTTTATTCATTGATTCATTTATTGAGTGCATGCCATGAGCCAAGACCTGTGCGAGGCATTGTGGACTCAGCAGTACACAGGACACTAAAAGTTAGTGCCCTCACAGAGCCTTCATTACCATTCCTGACTTTATAGCTCAGTGTACCTGCTAAGTGTTTTTACAGTCACCCTCAGTGAATATGGCATTGAGCTCATACTTTTAAAATAACCTGCTCCTCAACCAGAATCTCATACATTGCAGATAGGAAAGCAAAATGGTGTAGCCACTTTGAAAAACAGTTTGGAAGTTTCTTATAAAGTTAAACATACATTTACCATACTGCCCAGAAATCCCACTCTTAGATATTTACCCAAGAGAAATGAAAACATGTCCACACAAAGATTTGTGTATGAATGTTCATGGCAGAGTTATACATAATAGCCCCAACTAGAAACAACCCCGATGTCCATCAATAGAAGGATGGATAAACAAATTGTGATATACCCATACAACAGAATACTACTCAACTGTAAAAATGAATGAAGAACTGGTATACACAACATGGATAAATCTCGAAATCACTACACTTGGTGAGAGAAGCCAACCACAAAAGAGTATATACTGTCTGATTCAATTTATATGAAATTCTAGGAAAGGCAAAACTAATCTATAAACGTAGATCACTGGTTACCTGGGGCTGGGGTTTGGGGAAGGGGATTGATAGCAAAGGGGTACAGAGGAAGTTTGGGGGTTGATGAAAGTGTTCTTTTCTTGATTGTAATGTGATTATATGACTGTATATGTTTATAACATAATGGTGATTGTATGACTATATCAAGTTATACACTTTAAATGGATGCTTTTATTGTGTATTAATCATATATACCTCAATAAAAATGATGTAAGAAAATTTAACCACACCATCCATGAATTAGTGAGGAAAAATAACCTCCATTTATACATTGCAACAATAGATAAATTTTTTTTCCATCAAAAAAATTTAATACATCTTTATTGAAGTATAATTACTTCACAACACTGTGTTAGTTTCTGTTGGACAAGAAAGCAAATCAGCCATATGCATACACATGTCCCCAATTCCCCTCCCTCTTGAGCCTCCCTCCCAGCCTCCCTATCCCACCCCTCTAGGCGGTCACAAAGCACCGAGCCAATCTCCCTGCTATGCTGCTGCTTCCCACTAGTCGACTATTTTACATTCGGTAGTGTATGTATGTCAATGCTACTCTCCCTTCACCCCAGCTTCGCCCTCCCACCCCAGGTCCTCAAGTCCATTTTCTGTCTATCTCTTTTTTTTTTTAGCTTGAAATATTTTTATTCAATAATTTTTCAAGTATTTTTTAAAATTTATGTCTATCTCTTTATTCCTGCCCTGCAACTAAGTTCATCAGTACCATTTTTTTTTTTTTTTTTTAGATTCCATATATATGTGTTAGCATAGGGTATTTGTTTTTCTCTTTCTGACTTACTTCACTCTATGACAGACTCTAGGTCCATCCACCTCACTACAAATAACTCAATTTCGTTTCTTTTTATGGCTGAGTAATACTCCATTGTATATATGTGCCACATCTTCTTTATCCATTCATCTGTCGATGGACACTTAGGTTGGTTCCATGTCCTGGCTATTGTAAATAGTGCTGCAATTAACATTGTGGTACATGTCTCTTTTTGAATTATGGTTTTCTCAGGGCATATGCACAGTAGTGGGATTGCTAGGTCATATGGTAGTTCTATTTTTAGTTTTTTAAGGAACCTCCATACTGTTTTCCATAGTGGCTGTATCAATTTATATTCCCACCAACAGTGCAAGAGGGTTCCCTTTTCTCCACATCCTCTCCAGCATTTGTTGTTTGTAGATTTTCTGATGATGCCCATTCTAACTGGTGTGAGGTGATACCTCATTGTAGTTTTGATTTGCATTTCTCTAATAATTAGTGATGTTGACCATCTTTTCATATGCCTCTTGGCTATCTGTATGTCTTCCTTTGTGAAATGTCTATTTAGGTCGTCCGCCCATTTTTTAACTGGATTTTTTGTTTTTTTTATATTGAGCTTCATAAGCTGTTTGTATATTTTGGAGATTAATCCTTTGTCTGTTGTTTCATTTGCAGTTATTTTCTTCCATTCTGAGGATTGTCTTTTTTATGGTTTCCTTTGCTGTGCAAAAGCTTTTTTTTTTTAAGTCCCATTTGTTTATTTTTCTTTTTATTTCCGTTACTCTAGGAGGTGGGTCAAAAAAGATCTTGCTGTGGTTTATGTCAAAGAGTGTTTTTCCTATGTTTTCCTCTACGAGTTTTATGGTGTCTGGTCTTACATTTAAGTCTTTAATCCATTTGGAGTTTATTTTTGTGTATGGTGTTAGGTAGTGTTCTAATTTCATTCTTTTACATGTAGCTGTCCAGTTTTCCCAGCACCACTTATTGAAGAAGCTGTCTTTTCCCCACTGTATGTTCTTGCCTCCTTTGTCATAAATTAGGTGCCCATATGTGTGTGGGTTTATCTCTGGGCATTCTATCTCGTACCATTGATCTATATTTCTGTTTTTGTGCCAGTACCATACTGTCTTGATTACTGCAGCTTTGTGGTATAGTTTGAAGTCGGGGAGCCTGATTCCTTCAACTCCATTTTTCTTTCTCAAGATTGCTTTGGCTATTTGGGATCCTTTGCGTTTCCATACGAATTGTAAAAAATTTTTTTCTAATTCTGTGAAGAATGCCATTGGTAGTTTGATAGGGATTGCATTGAATCTGTAGATTGTTTTGAGCAGTATAGTCATTTTTCACAATATTGATTCTTCCAATCCAAGAACATGGTATTTTCTCCATCTGTTTATGTCATCTTTGATTTCTTTCATCAGTGTTTTATAGTTTTCTGAGTACAAGTCTTTCACCTCCTTAGGCAGGTTTATTCCTAAGTATTTTATTCTTTTTGTTGCAATGGTAAATGGGAGTGTTTCCTTAATTTCTCTTTCTGATTTTTCATTGTTGGTGTATAGGAATGCCAGAGATTTCTGTGCATTAATTTTGTATCCTGCAACCTTACCAAATTTATTGATTAATTCTAGTAGTTTTCTGGTAGCATCTTCAGGATTTTCTATGTATAGTATCATGTCATAGGCAAACAGCAACAGTTTTACTTCTTCTTTTCCAATTTTTATTCCTTTTATTTCTTTTTCTTCTCTGATTGCCGTGGCTAGGACTTCCAAAACTGTTTTGAATAAGAGTGGTGAGAGTGGACATCCTTGGCTTGTTCCTGATCTTAGAGGAAATGCTTTCAGTTTTTCACCATTGAGTATGATGCTTGCTGTCGGTTTGTCATATATGGCCGTTATTATGTTGAGGTAGGTTCCCTCTATGCCCATTTTCTGGAGAGTTTTTTATCATAAATGGGTGTTGAATTTTGTCAAAAGCTTTTTCTGCATCTATTGAGATGATCATGTGGTTTTTATTCCTTAATTTGTTAATGTGGTGTATCACATTGATTGATTTGCATATATTGAAGAATCCTTGTATCCCTGGGATAAATCCCACTTGGTCATGGTGTATGATCCTTTTAAGGTGCTGTTGGATTCTGTTTGCTAGTATTTTGTTCAGGATTTTTGCATCTATGTTCATCGGTGATACTGGTCTATAATTTTCCTTTTTTATGATACCTTTTTCTGGTTTTGGTATCAGGGTGATGGTGACTTCGTAGAATGAATTTAGGAGTGTTTCTCCCTCTGCAATTTTTTGGAAGAGTTTGAGAAGGATTGGTGCTAGCTCTTCTCTAAATGTTTGATAGA
Organism: Leucopleurus acutus; assembly: GCF_964270905.1. NCBI lineage: Eukaryota > Metazoa > Chordata > Mammalia > Artiodactyla > Delphinidae > Leucopleurus > Leucopleurus acutus. The sequence continues at coordinate 66,309,492 of NC_139158.1, read as the reverse complement.
ATTTGCCTGTGAAACCATCTGATCCTGGACTTTTGTTTGTTGGAAGATTTTTAATTACGGTTTCAATTTCATTACTTGTGATAGGTCTGTTTATATTTTCTAATTCTTCCTGGTTCAGTCTTGGAAAACTGTACCTTTCCAAGAATTTGTCCATTTCTTCATGGTTGTCCATTTTATTGGCATATAGTTGTTTGTAGTAATCTCTTATAATCCTTTGTATTTCTGCAGTGTCAGTTGTGATTTCTCCTTTTTCATTTCTAATTTTATTGATTTGCATCCTTTTTTTCTTGATGAGTCTGGCTAAGGGTTTATCATTTTTGTTTATCTTCTCAGAAACAGCTTTTAGTTTTACTGATCTTTGCTATTGTTTTGTTTGTTTCTATTTCATTTATTTCTGCTCTGATCTTTATGATTTCTTTCCTCCTACTGACTTTGGGTTTTCTTTGTTCTTCTTTCTCTAGTTGTTTTAAGTGTAGGGTTAGATTGTTTATTTGAGATTTTTCTTGTTTCTTGAGGTGAGATTGTATTGCTATAAACTTCCCTCTTAGAACTGCTTTTGCTGTGTCCCATAGGTTTGGAGTTACCATGTTTTCATTGTCTTTTTTTTCTATGTTTTTTTTTATTACTTCTTTGATTTCTTCAGTGATCTCTTGATTATTTAGTAGCTCACTGTTTAGCCTCCATGTATTTGTGTTTTTTACAGTTTTTTTCCTGTAATTGATTTCCAGTCTCATAGTGTTGTGGTCAGAAAAGATGCTTGATACGATTTCAATTTTCTTAAATTTTCCGAGGCTTGATTCGTGACCCAAGATGTGATCTATCCTGGTGAATGTTCCTTGCGCACTTGAGAAGAAAGTGTATTCTGCCACTTTTGGGTGGAATGTTCTATGAATATCAATTAGATCTATCTGGTCTATTGTGTCATTTAAAGTTTGTGTTTCCTTATTTATTTTCTGTTTGGCTGATCTGTCCATTGGTGAAAGTGGGATGTTAAAGTTCCCCTACTATTATTGTGTTACTGTCGATTTCTCCTTTCATGGTTGTTAGCATTTGCCTTATGTATTGAGGTGCTCCTATGTTGGGTACATAAATATTTATAATTGTTATATCTTCTTCTTGGATTGATCCTTTGATCATTATGTAGTGTCCCTCCTTCTCTTGTAACAGTCTTTATTTTAAAGTCTATTTTATCTGATATGAGTACTGCTACTCCAGCTTTCTTTTGATTTCCATTTGCATGGAATATCTTTTTCCATCCCCTCACTTTCAGTCTGTATGTGTCCCTAGGTCTGAAGTGGGTCTCTTGTAGCCAGCATATATATAGGTCTTGTTTTTGTATCCATTCAGCCAGTCTGTGTCTTTTGGTTGGGGCATTAAATCCATTTACGTTCAAGGTTACTATCGATATGTATGTTCCTATTACTATTTTCTGAATTGTTTTGGGTTTGTTTTTGTGGGTCTTTTTCTTCTCTTGTGTGTCCCGCTTAGAGAAGTTTCTTTAGCATTTGTTGTAGAGCTGGTTTGGTGGTGCTGAATTCTCTTAGCTTTTGCTTCTCTGAAAAGCTTTTGCTTCTCCATTGAATCTGAATGAGATCCTTGCTGGGTAGAGTAATCTTGGTTGTAGGTTTTTCTCTTTCATCACTTTAATTATATCCTGCCACTCCTTTCTGGCCTGCAGAGTTTCCACTGAAAGGTCAGCTGATAACCTTATGGGGATTCCTTTGTACATTATTTTTTGTTTTTCCCTTGCTGCTTTTAATATTTTTTCTTTGAATTTAATTTTTGTTAGTTTGATTAATATGTGTCTTGGTGTGTTTTTCCTAGGGTTTATCCTTTATGGGAGTCTCTGTGCTTCCTGGAATTGGGTGACTATTTCTTTTCCCATGTTAGGGAAGTTTTCAACTATAATCTCTTCAAATAATTTCTCAGACCATTTCTTTTTCTCTTCTTCTTCTGGGACCCCTATAATTCGAATGTTGGTGCATTTATTGTTGTCCTAGAGGTCTCTGAGATTGTCTTCAATTCTTTTCATTCTTTTTTCTTTATGCTGCTCCTCAGCAGTTATTTCCACCATTTTGTCTTCCAGCTCACTTATTCGTTCTTCTGCCTCAGTTATTGATTCCTTCTAGTGTATTTTTCATTTCAGTTATTATGTTGCTCTTCTCTGTTTGTTTGTTCTTTAGTTCTTCTAGATCTTTGTTAAACATTTCTTGTATTTTCTCAATCCATGTCTCCATTCTATTTCCGAGATTCTGGATCATCTTTACTATCATTACTCTGAGTTTTTTTTCAGGTAGATTGCCTATTTCCTCTTCATTTATTTGGTCATGTAGGTTTTTACCTTGCTCTTTCATCTGTGACATATTTTTTTGCTGTCTCTTTTTTTTTTTTTTTTTTAATGAGTGGGATTGTGTTCCTGTCTTACTGGTTGTTTGGCCTGAGGTTTCCACCTCTGGAGTTTGTAGGCTATTGGGTAGAGCTGGGTCTTGGTGCTGAGATGAGGAACTCCGTGAGACCTCACTCCGATGAATATTGCCTGGGGTCTGAGGTTCTCTGTTAGTCCAATGGTTTGGACTCAGATCTCCCACCACAGGAGCTCCAGCCTGACCCCAGCCTCGTGAACCAAGATCCTGCAAGCCACCCAGGGCAAAATAAAATAAAATAAAATAAAAATAGCAAAGTAAAAAATAAAATTAGACTAGGAAACTAACAGATATGTTAGGAAGGTTATAAAAATAAAAATATTGATGAATCAACAACTGGAAGGTACAACAGTACCACAATAGTAAAAAAGAGGAGGAGGGGGAAGAAAAGGTGGGGGGAAGTGGAGGTCAAGAAGTGGAGGTCTAGCATCAGCCTCTTGCTTGAAACCATAACTTAGGTAACAGGGAGGAGCAGATGCAGGTCTAGCAATTGGGACCTAAGCTATGCCACCTTGACTCATTAACTGCATCTGTGACATCTCTGATGGAAAATATGAAAGAGCAGTTAAGACATAGTGAGCACATGGAAAGAGTCCAACATATGTGTAATAGGAATTCCAGAAGGATAGAATAAAGGATGTAATGGAGACACAATATTTAAGAGATGGTGACTGAGAATATTTCAGAATCAAAATAAAAGTCCTCAGATGAAAAACACATACCGTGTGCAAAATATTGATAGAATGGTTAAAAATAAATCGCGGGAATTCCCTGGTGGTCCAGTGGGTTAGGGCTTGATGCTTTCACTCCTGGGGCCTGGGTTCGATCCCTGGTTGGGGAACTAAGATCCTGCAAGCCACGCATTGTGGCCAAAAAAAAAAAATTTAAAATAAATAAATTAATAAAATCTCAACCAGAAACATTGTAATGGTAGAGTAGAATATCAAAGATAAAGAGAAAAATCTTAAGATTTACAGAGAATAAAGACAAATTGCCTACAAAGGAAAGGAAATCCAGTTGAGCTGACAGCAGATTTCTCATCAACAGCAATGGATGACAGAGACAGAGAAATAATATGTTGATCATGCAGAGGGTAAAATATGATCAGCCTACCTCAATACACAGCTAGATGGACACTGAAAAAGGAAATCAAATTACAGGTATTTTCAGACTTTCATAGATTAAGAGAGTTTACCACCTATACCTCATTGAAAGGATTACTAAAGCAAGTACTTCAGCAAAAGGGAAAGTGAAAGAAGGAAGACATTAAGTACAGAAATTAGTCAAATATATTGATGGATCTAAATAATTTCTGATAATATGAACATTAATTTCTGTGATAAACAGTGGAACTAAGATTCTAGACAATAACAAGAATGATGGGAGGGGGGCAATTCAGTTGGCAGTTACATGGTGTTAGAGGGATTGTCTTGTTAAGAGGAAAATAGATACTGAAAAACTTTATACTGTTAGGAAAATATATACTTAAGTATGTTAAAAATTAAAATGAAAACCCTAAAAGAAATGTGATACACAGCTTTTACATCAGTGGGGAGGAAAAAGGATGGGGGTGCTAAAGAATGCTATCCATCAAAAGTCAAAAAAGAAGAAAAAAATTAAAGTAACCATATGTGCTCCCCCCCCCCACAAAATAAATCTCATGATAATAGAAAACACACACAAACATACACTCAAAATAAGATGGTAGAAAATAAGTCCAAATAAATCAGTGATCACAAGAAATGTAAGTGGATTAAACCTACCTATTAAAGTCAGAGACTATAAGATAAGATTTTAAAAAATCAAAATTCAGCATAAGCTGTGTGTAAGAGATATACCTAAGACAATGACACAGAAATGATGAAAATAGAAAAAGATATACCAGGCAAATACTAACCAAAGAAAACTCATCTAACGATGTTACTATTGGGCAAAGCAGAATATAATACAAAACGGACTACTAGGGATAAACTGAGTCATGATATTTATGATGAAACCAAGAATCCCATCAAGAAGGTGAAAACTCATGAACCTAAAGCTTTTCCTAGATTTCAAGGGAGTCCTTTGGCCACTACACTTATTCAAGGATTGATCGTTCATTAAACTGAATCTTCAGACAGGCCTAAGTCCCGTAATGTAAAAAAGGGTGAGGCATGAGGACAAAGGGAGATTAAAAAATAAGGTTGTCTACTAAATTATTAACTATAAAGCTCTGGGCTAAATCAACATAACAGCAACTAGAACAATGAAGGCCCAGCACATCCTAAATAACTTGTGGTACATTTGCATATTAAATTGGAACATTTATGTAGCTGTAGCCTAGAAAATGGCCTTTATTAAAATGTGCCCACAGTTAACACTTTCAGAGACTAAACTCATATGGCTCTAAATGCAACTCAGCAAACTTAACCTCCTTCTCTTTAGGGCAGCAGTGAGGGCAGTGAAAGGGCTGAGTTGTGGGTGAAGGAGGTACTCAAGAAACCTGGGGCATTTGAAAAAAGTCACATTAGATGACCTTGTAAACAAGAAAGAGAAATGAGCTAGATGAGGCACAATTAGGTAAATTTGTCTTCGGCCCCAAAGGGCAGCTGATTAATTGACGCTGTTAAGACGGAGGAGAGTTCTTAATTGTAGAGTTCTATAACCCAGGCTCGAATCCTGGGTCCTTCACTTATTTACCTGGGAATTGTTTTTCTTTATTTCTCTGGGCATCAGCCTCCCCCAAAGAAATCGCTGTGCATTTCAAGGGTTGTCATGAGAATTAAATGTGATAATTCCTTAAAGCACTTGGCACACAATATATTGGCACTCAACAAAAACAGGGAGAGAGTTTGGGAGCCAGATGTGTGATACAGGTTTCAGAGTCTTGGTGACATAGGGTTCAACAGCATGAAAAAGCAGTTTGTAATTTGGGCTGCAATAATAAGAGCATGCTATTGGTATTGAGGGAGGTAATAGTTCTGCTCTGCTTAGCACTAGCCAGACCCCTGCCTTGAGTAGTGGTTTCATTTTTGAAAGCCATGTTTTTAAACGGACCTAGACCAGTGGTTCTCAAACTGTGGTCCCCAAGTGCAGCAGCAGCAGCAGCATCTGGGAATTTGTTAGAAAATGCAAATTATTGGGATCCACTCCAGCCCCACTGAATCTGAAACTCCAGGAGTGGGACCCTAGAAATTTGTGTTTTAACAACCTAATGCTGGGGCTTCCCTGGTGGCGCAGTGGTTAAGAATCCGCCTGCCAATGCAGGGGACACGGGTTCAAGCCCTGGTCCGGGAAGATCCCACATGCCACGGAGCAACTAAGCCCATGCACCACAACTACTGAGCCTGTGCTCTAGAGCCCGTAAGCCACAACTACTGAGCCCACCTGCCACAACTACTGAAGCTCACGTGCCTAGAGCCCGTGCTCCACAACAAGAGAAGCCACTACAATGAGAAACCCACACACCACAACGAAGAGTAGCCCCCGCTCGCCGCAACTAGAGAAAGACCGCATGCAGCAACAAAGACCCAGTGCAGCCAAAAATAAATTTAAAAATAAAATAAATAAATGTATTTTAAAAAAACCTATGCTAACAAACATTAGCATGATTCTGATGCATGCTAAAGTTTGAGAACCAGTGATCTGGATAGACATATGTGTTAGTGGTAGAAAAAGGTCTCAAAACCATCTCACATGAGTCCAGTTGAAGGACCTGAAGATGTTCAGCCTTGAGGAAAGAAGATCTGACCAATCATAAGACTCAGATGGAACAAGGAGCTGACTTCTTTTCCATGTCACCCCACTAATTGTTAGGACCAAGTGTGGAAAACATGGGGGAACAAAAATAGCATGGTGGATTAGAGAAAGTGCTCTTATCTGCAAGTAAAAGAAAACTGACCTAACGGCCTAAGTCTTAAGGAATTTATTGATTGATAACAGGAGTCTAGAAGTAGGGAGGTTCCTATCTGGCTAATTCACCAGATCAACCACATCCTCAAAAACCCAGGCTTCTCCCGTCAGTGTTTTCTGCATCTCAAGTGGATCAGCTGCTCTTCACACGGCTGCCCAATGGTGGAAGAAATTCCCAGCTCACGTGCTCAGACACTAAGAAGCAGAGGAAGAAAGTATGACTTCCTCGTGTCTCCTCTTAAGAAACCTTTCCCAAGAGGGACTCCACTCTCCCTCCAACAGATGTCCCATTGCGTCTCATTGTGAATGTGACACACTAGGTCACATGATACTTCCTAAGTAGTCTCCGGCTCGGATAATGGAATTGCCAGCATTGGCTTAGACCAGGGTTTATTCACCTTTTCTGTGCCATGGGCCCCTTTGGCAGTCTGGTGAAACCTAGGGACCCCTTCCCAGAATACTCTATTTAATTGCATAGAATAAAATGACCGGATTACAAAAGAAACCAACTATATCAAAAAATATATTTTTTAAGCGATATAGGAATAAACTTGCTTCTTTATTAGTGCACTAAATAACAAAATCTAGCGGCAGATCTAATAACAACCATAATTTTTAAGTAGTGATAAAGGTAAACAATGTTCTGAGATGCCTGTAATAACTGTTTTGTGATATGAAAATATTTGTGATTTCCATTGGTGACAAAGTCACAAGTTACTGCTAATGATACTGCGGTTTGTTGCTTACATTTGTAATAGAAGGAAATGATAAATTTCAGTTGGAGTTTAATGAAAAGAAAGACATAGTTTTTTTTTTTCTTTTTTCCCAATGCAAGATTGTGAATCCCGTGCATTCCATCCACAGACCCTTGGTAGGGGTGGTCTGTGGACTTCATTAAAAGCCCATAGCTTAGATTAATTGAGATTCACACACTGAGTCTGGGAGTGGGCAGGTCTTTACTGAGACAAGTGACTTCAAAGGAGTGTGGATATCTAAACTAAATCAGGATTAACTCAAGCAAAAAAAGAAGTAAGAGTGTGAAGAGGGTGGGAGAATAGGGTAGAGGAGGAGTGGGGTGAACTTGACTCCAGGGTCTGCTCTGTGTAGGGTCAGCAAGGGCTTCCTTCAGAGGGAGAACACTTCTCATCACTGGAGGAAGAGACCTTGTCGAGGGGACTCAGACATACTAGGATTCCTGCCAACCTTGGCATCTTACATACCGCCCCCTCACCCCCGTTTTATTTACTTTTGTTTCTTGGTTGGTTTTCTTTAAACATTTGTATGCATTTCAAGGTACAGATATAAAACTTGCCTTTTACAAATATTCAGCCTACTGGAATATATCCCTTCTATCCCACTCCTTAGAAGTGACCACAGCTCTCAGCTTAATGGATGTCTTTTCAGACTACTTGCTATGCACATGTGATATCCCACCAGCTTACAAACTTTCTTGTGTTAGCAATGCAGAGTCCTAGGCCCTGCCCTCCCCCATGCTGGTGAATGAGAACAGCCTCAGTGTGCTAGATGCTGAGTTCACAGTGTCCCCTTCAATTCCCCAAAGACACTTGAGGTTCAGGGAGGGGAGGTGGCCCTCACACCACATAACTCAGAAGTGGCAGAGCTGAGATTTGAACCCATGTCTATCAGACCCCAAAGTCCATTCTCTAAATGCCATACCTGTTGGTTTTCAGAGCTGTACCTGATGGTCCAGTCATTTTTTCCCTTTTTTTTTTTTAAGGAGTGGGGTAGGCATATTCCTGGAACCTGGCTTGGATGGTGCCAACTTGAAATGGGCATTCACATTGAAATATTTGGGTGTCTCATCAATAAGACTCGAGTCTCCTAAATCATTCACAGGAGACTCCAGATGTATATTCAAAAGGCAGCATTGGAAACATGAGAAGCATTCACATTAAAGCTAAAAAGCAAGGCAAAGATGTCCTCTATGAGTTCCGTAATTTAACATTATCTTGGAGGAACTGCCCAATGCTGTTAGACAAGAGAAAAAAAAATAAAGCTTATGTAGATCAGAAAGAAATAAGAAAGATAATCTTACTTGGGGAGATAAGTAATCAGATGAAAAAACTATTATAAACAATAAAAATTCAATAAGGTGGCTGGATACAAAAGTTAAAATACAGAAACTAATAGCACTCATGTTTATGCCAGCTGCATCTAGTTAGAAGACATACAGAAGAAAAGATTACATCACAATAGCAGCAACACAAGTGTTTTGGAATTAATTTTTTAAAATGCAAAGTCTGTAGGAAGGAAACATCTAAATGCTCTCTTCTCCCTCAACATCTTATCACAAAGATTTTAAAACATACATAAAAGTTTAAATAATTATACGGAGAACACCCATATACCCACCACCTAGATTCTCCAAATAACATCTTTTGTATTTCACATGTATTACACATATCAGTCCATATATAATCCTTCTGTTCATTCAAAAATCCGTTATTTTTTAAGTGCTCTTTTTAGAAGCACACAAAATAAGTCTCAGACAAAATGAGAGGGCATTACCAGGGAGGGGAGTGTTGAGATACGATAGGAAGGCATTGTCATAAAATGCAAGTTCTGGCTATGTTAATTTATGAGTTTTACTGATCCCAACTACAATAACAATCAAATTCTTTTTAACTAGAGAAGTTGATTCTAAAGTTCACATGGAAAAGCAAAGAAGAATCCAGGCAAGTTCTAGAAACAAAAATTAAACAGAAAGGGAAGTAGAAAACAGCCTTAGAATATGCTAAAATATGTTATAAAGCCATAACAATTGAAACAGTATAGTACTGACCCATGAATTGGGGAGGGGGGGGGTAGAAAAGAAAGTTGAGAAGTGGTCCATATATATGTGGGAGTTTGCAATATGATAATGATGACATTTCAAATCAGTGGAGGAAAAGTAGTGTTGAGATAAGCAATAGCTATCTAGAAAAAAATAAAATGGGAACCTTATCTCATACTTTGAAGCAATTTAAATCCCTGAAGAGTAAAATTTACATTTATAGAAATGAAACATAATACGGAAATGATAAAATAAGAGATTAATAGATATAAAGTACTTAACAATTTTTTTTAATTTACCTGGGAGAAAAAAATAAACACCAAAAACAAAGCCAAATGACAAACAAAAGACTGAGAAAAATATTTCAATTCATCTCACAAAGAGCTCCTATAAATCAATAAGATGACAACCAGCAAACCAATAGAAAAATGGGCAAAGATTATGAGCTGTCAGTTCACAGAAAAGGGAGTACAAATAGTTCTTTTTCTTGTTTTGTTTTATTTATTTAGGCTGCGTTGGGTCTTTGTTGCTGCATGTGGGCTTTCTCTAGTTGCAGCGAGCGGGGGCTACTCTTCATTTTGCAGTGCACGGGCTTCTCACTGTGGTGGCTTCTCTTGTGGAGCTCGGGCTCTAGGCACACGGGCTTCAGTAGTTGTGGTGTGCAGGCTTCAGTAGTTGTGGCTCGCAGGCTCTAGAGCACAGGCTCAGTAGTTGTGGTGCACGGGCTTAGTTGCTCCGTGGCATGTGGGATCTTCCCGGATCAGGGTTCAAACCCGTGTCCCCTGCATTGGCATACGGATGCTTGACCACTGCGCCACCAGGGAAGTCCCCAAATAGTTCTTCTTTTTTTTTTTTTTTTTTAACATCTTTATTGGAGTATAATTGCTTTACAATGGTATGTTAGTTTCAGCTTCACAACAAAATGAATCAGTTATATATATACATATATTCCCATATCTCTTCCCGCTTGCGTCTCCCTCCCTCCCACCCTCCCTATCCCACACCTCCAGGCGGTCACAAAGCACCGAGCTGATCTCCCTGTGCTATGCGGCTGCTTCCCACTAGCTATGTACCTTACGTTTGGTAGCGATAAAGAGGCATGGACATATATACACTACCCAAATAGTTCTTAAATAAGCAAAACGATGCTCACTTTCACTCATAAGAAAAGTGCAAGTTGAAACCACCATGAGATCCCACTTTAGCCAACAGTTTGACCAGGATCAAAACATGAGAGTGGGGGAATCAGGAAACAGGTTGCTCTCTCACAAACACAGCTTGCAGGAGTGTAATTTGGTCCAACTTCTGTGGAGATCAATTTCGCAATATTTACCAAAATTAAAAATGCACAAACTCTTTGACTCAGCAATTCTAACTTCTAAATATTTATCCTACAGACATATTTGCACATGTACGCGCAGATTTATACTCTAGGAAATTCACAATAAACATTGTTTATGATAGCACAAGATTGAAAACAACCTCAGTGTTCATCACTAGGGGACTGGCTACATAAACCATGGTTCATCCATATAACGGGCTATTCTACAGCCAATAAACATGTGGAACCATCGCCAAGGTAGATTGTTAGGTGGAGAAAGCAAGATGCAGAACTGTGTATATCACACTATCATCTGGTATTTAAACACACACACACACACACACACACACTGTAACGGGAAGGAGAGTTAAGAACTTCCTAATGGTAATTGCCTCCTGGAAGAACTGGGAAATGGTGGATGGGTGGGAACAGAATGTAATTCTCTATAAATACTCTTGAACTTTTAACATTAACTTATTCGAAAAAAAATTTTTTTTAAGATAATCAAGGTTGCTTGAGGAGAGCAATTTGATAGAATATCTGGTGCTAGCAATTCCATGTTTAAGGATTTCCCACACACTCTGAAATACCCCAAGAGTGCCACGCTGTTCATAGAGCCATACTCAGATAATCATTACCTGTAATAGCAAATCATTAGAAATAACTTAGATGTCCATCAGGAGGCAAGTGGGGAGGGTAATTGTGGTGCATCCTCTGCTGAAATGCTCTCCAGTTAGCAGCAAAAATGAGATAGGTCTATATGTGGCATGTGGTTAAGTGAAACAAACACCCACTTTTATAAAAAAGTATTTTTTTTAAGTTATCTGTGTCTTTTTCTTTAAAGAATCATATAGTACAATATTTCTCCAACTATACTGCACTGGCCACCTCCGTCAGAATCCAGTTGGACATATAGATTCCTGGGCTCCACTTTAGAATTACTGGGTGAGAATCTTTGGGGATAGAGCCCCAAACCTGGGCTGCTCACAAGCTGCCATGACTCAGCTGGCCCCAGGATTAGGTGATGTGTGGGCCCCAAGAGGGCAGCGGGCCTCACCCATTTCCAGGGATCCTGATGGGGCTCCTGAGTTCCTTCCCCCTCTCCCTGGACCAGGCCTCCGTTATCCCCTGCCCCAAGCTGGCTTCTTACTGAACTGCTGGGATGATGCTGCACGGTCCCTGCCCTTCTGGTTAGCTAATCATAAGCTAGCGCTTACTAGCGACTCGGAGCACAGTCAGTCCTGCCCTGTGCTGGGAGGGTCCAGCCCCTGGGTTGAAACTTGCTTGACTCTCTCTCACCTTCTGAAATGGGGCGTCCCTGCCTCACATTCTGAATCCTAGGATGAAGGATCAAGAATAGGGGGTGGGGCAGATGGGACTTCCCTGGTGGTCCAGTGGTTAAGACTCCATGCTCCCAGTGCAGGGGCCCTGGGTTCAGTCCCTGGTCAGGGAACTAGATCCCACATGCCACAACTAAAGATCCCACATGTCACAACGAAGATCCCGCATGAGACCCGGTGCAGCCAAATAAATAAATAAATATTAATTAAAAAAGAATGAGGGGGCAGAGGCCTGATCCTTGCTGTCAGTTTCCCCCATTCTCACCCAGCAGGGGATGGAAAGGGAGGTTCTGGGGTAGAGTTGAAAGGGGAGCCCTGTGAGGGTCCACACCTGAGGGCAGCTGGGCAGGCAGCGTGGGTAGGGTTTGGGTCAGAATTCAGGGCCTTGAAGACCAAGGGAGCTGGGGGGCTGGAGTCACTCAGAAGCATGAGAACCGCCAGGGGCACTAGCTGTAGATGTGGTTGCGTGTGGGTATGAAGGCCAAGAGGCGGCCTGCACATCTGAATTTAGAAAAACACCTCCCCTGGGTTATTCTTATACTGGGGGACAACTAACCTGGGGGTGTGAGGGGGGTTTTCTGAGCTTTCAGGGCAGGGCCTGGGGACCCCCTTTAAGAACTTCCCTCTCCCAGGTCTCCTGTTTCTCTGCTGCCCCCTGGCCCCACCCCCCAGGCTGCCACCTCCAGCTCTGCTCTGAGGTCAGCACACCTTGGCTTTGGCTTCCACATAAAAATCACAGCAATATTAATAGCGGCCAGAATTTTCCAAGTGCCTCCCATGTGCCTGCTGTGGGCACGTGGGCACTGGGCTGTCGTTAAGAGGGTCCCATTTCCCTCAACAGCTTTACTGAGATATGATTCACATCCCATTCAATTCACCCATGTAAAATGTACTATATTAACATTTCATTGGTTTTTTGTTTATTTACAGGTTGTGTAAATCAATTTTAGAACATCCCCGATCAATTTTAGAACATTTCCATCACCCCAAAAAGAACCACATACCCGCTAGTAGTCACTCCCCATTTTCCTTTCCCCCAGCCCTGGCAACCACCAGTCTGCTTTCTTTTTTTTTTTAAAGGAGGAGGGGTCTTTTTAAAAAAATTTATTTATTTTTAGCTGCTACTCTTCATTGTGGTGCACGGTCTTCTCATTGCAGTGGCTTCCCTTGTTGCGGAGCACAGGCTCTAGGCATGCAGGCTTCAGTAGTTGTGGCACGCGGGCTCAGTAGTTGTGGCACACAGGCTTAGTTGCTCTGTGGCATGTGGGATCTTCCCGGACCAGGGCTCAAACCCGTGTCCCCTGCATTGGCAGGCAGATTCTTAACCACTGTGCCACCAGGGAAATCCTGAGCTTTCTGTTTCTGTAGATTTTTTTCTCTTCTAGACATATAAATGGAATCCTACAATACATAACCTTTTGCATCTGGCTTCTTTCACTTAGAATAACGTTTTGATTATCCCTTAGAATAATCCACAGTATAGCATGTTATCAGTACTTCATTTTTTTTAATTGCCAAATAATATTCCATTGTCTGGACACACCACATTTTATTCATCCACTCATCAGTTGATGAATATTTGGGTTGTTTCTACTTTGGGGCTGTTATTTATGAATAACACTGCTATGAGTGAGTATTCATGTACAAGTTTTTGAGTGGACATATGTTTTCAGTTCTCTTGGGTATATACCTAGGAGCGGAATTGCTGGGTCATATGGTAACTCTATGTTTAACATTCTGAGAAACTGCCAGACTGTTTTCCCAAGAGGCTGCATCATTTTATAATCCTACCAGCAGTGTATGAGGGTTCCAATTTCTCCACATCTTTGCCAACACTTGTTATTCTCTGTCTTTTTGATTCTTGCCATCTCAGTGTGTGCAAATAGTATTTCTTTATGATTTTGATTTGCATTTCCCTGGGAGCATTCCCATTTTACAGAAAAGGAAACTAAGGCTCAGAGAGATGAAGAGCTTTGCCCCGGGTCCTGAAACAAGGGTGGGCAGAGGCAGGATTCTAACCCAGACACTGTTCTTTCCCCTGAGCTGCATTCCTAATAGAGCAAGAAAAATCCCTCCAAGGAGGTGGGGACCCCTCTAAAGGGGGAGGGGACCGGAGATGAGACACAAGCCCTGGGGAGGGTGAAATGAGATCCTGTGGAGCCTCAGGATTTCCTGTGGAAAGTCTTTCCCTAGTTCATAGGAGGTGCTCAAGACCTGTAAGTATTCTTATCACTCTAGCATGAGCCTGTACCCTCCAGACCTTCCCAGAGGGACCTGGGCTTTTCAGAGTCTGCCTTGCACTTGGGCATTTCTAGAAGGGACCATGTTCATGGAATAAAGACTGGCTGCTGGCCTGAAAGGACCACAGGTCATAGACCATCCAGCCCAAGGATTCTGCAACCGGTCCAGAGCCCTGCCTGCTTCATAGCCTGGTTTATCCATGTCCTCATCCAGCCAGCCAGCCAGCCTCCAACCCACTCTTCTCTGAACTTCAGTTTCTTCATCTCAAAACAGGATACATGCCTCCCTTTGGGGCTGCTGTGGCGGTCAGCACAGTGCCTGGGACACACTTAGTGCTCAGCCAATGTCAGTCATCATTTCAACAGTTCCCGGTCCCTGCCCTTGAGGGAGGCTCGCTCAGTCTGGCTGGCAGGGAGCTCAGGGGCAGGCAGATGCCCCAGGCTCAGTGTGGGTGATGCTCGTGATTTCTGTAGATGCACAAAGGAGGCACCAGCTGGCCATAGTGGCTACCAAGGCTTAACTGACATGCCCTCAGGCAGATTCTCAGCAGGACCACGGCGGCTGGGACTCTGGGCTGGGATGAGCCAGGGGGAGTCCAGAGCCCAGGGCATAGTGGGAGCAGGAGCTCAGCTTGGCAGAGCAGGGTTCGATCGCTGTGACCTTGTGACCTTGGGCGAGCCACTCAACCTCTCTGAGCCCATTTCTTCAACTGTAGTGTGGGGATGGTGATACCTGAGGAGAAAACAAGACCCCTAAAGTGCAGTGCCTAAACCTCCAACCTCGCCAGTCCACCCTCATGCTCACATGCTCGGGGCAGTGCTGTTAATTATCGTGCACCCAGATAGGACCACAAACTTTTGTCAACAGTATAATGGATAAATAAGTTGATAAGTTGTAGATAGTCATGCAGTAATAAAAATGGACAAATTACAGACACATGAAACATGGATGAATCTCACAATACAGCAGTGCATTAAGGACTAGATATGGTATGATTCCATGCATATAAAGCTCAAAAAACGTAGCCAAAACTCAACTATATTAAGATGATATACATATAGGTAGTAAACGTGTAAAAAGAACATTGAGAATGGGATGACCTTAAAAATCAGGGTGGTGGTGACCTCTAAGAGGGAGGGGGGTGATCTGGAAGGCATGGGCTGGGTTCAGTTATGGGGTGCTGCTTGATAAGCTGGTAGCTCACCCCTACTTGCTTTATAATTTATTTATTCACAGAACAGTGTACACATATTTTATGTTCTCTTCTGTATGTGTAGTTATCTCAAAATCTGAGAATAATTCAAGTGCCTGGTAATTGGATTGGCCCTGGACAAAGGCTGGTTTTCCTTTGACTTCTTGTGCGCCCTCCAGTGCTTCTCCTGTGCTTGGGGGGCAGAGAGCAGGAGCGAGAAGATGCTGAGTGAGGCGGGGGCGTGGGCTGGCCAAGCCCTTCCCACCTGCCCCTCTCTGGTGGTGCTGCTCCCAGATACAAATGCCCCAGAAAGACACTGCCCAGAGGCTTTTTTAAACCGCTTTATTCAGGTTGGCCGGTAGTCACGGACTGGATCATGTGTACAGGGTAACCCACACACCCCTAGGCAAAGCCTCTCCCACGTCCCCCGACTCCATCGCTGAGGTGCGGCCAGAGGTTTGAGCCAGTTCTGAAGGGGTGTTGGGCCCAATAGAAATATTTACAAATCACCAGGGGGTGGGTGCCCCCGATCAGGAATTGTGAGGGGATTGGTACTGGGGGGCCCTCGGCTCCCAACAGCCCCAGGCCCTTGGGTGGATTCGGCATGGGTCCTGGGAGGCGGCTGGGACACTAGGAGCTGGCAGAGGGGGCTCCTGGAGAGCCCCGAAGCCCCTCGAAGGGGTCCTGCTGGTGCAGAACTCTGCATGGGGCCGTGGGGTCAGAAAGGAAAGGCCCTCCTTCCGACTTGCCATGTGAAGGGGCAGATTCCTGCCCCGGGGCGGGCAGGGAGCTGTTTCTTAGTATAAGGAGGCTGAACATGAAGGACCCACCTGGAGGCGGTGGGGTCTCCCTCTCCTCCCAGGGCCCCTGTGAGCCACCCTGGCAACTGGCCACAGCTCTCCTGGGGGCTTTGCTCCCAGTTCTTTGCCAGAGGAGAGGCCCCAGTTCTGCTCAGAAGATTCAAGTCCGAATTTGGGAGGGGTCACTGTCCACACCTCCAGGTCCAAGCAGGGGATGGCTGGAAGGAGGGGGAGTGAGGCTGGGAGGCCCCAGCTTGGGACGGGATGGGGGACAAGCAAGCAAAGCGAAACACTGGACTCTACTGAAGCTGGTGACACAAGGGGGCAGCCCGGCCCTGGCCTGGTGCCCCACCCCAGCATTCCGGGGCGGTTGTCCCCTCGGTGCCCGGGCCACCGTCTCTGAGCCAGGTCACGGGGAGGGTCTGAAGGGGAAGGGTTGGGCGGGCCTTACATGCTGAGCCAAGGGGTGGTGGGAGGAGGGCCGACGTGGGGGCCACGGGCGGTCTCGGGATGGGGAGGCAGCTGGACCTGGGCAGTCCCGTCCCCAGCGGTCCAGCGGCTCCTCATGCACTCGGTACAGCCGTAGGGGCGCAGGGCGGGCCGGCGGCGGGCTGGGCATCAGTCTAGAGGCTGCAGGCCTCCTCATCCACCGAGCGCTTCCGCAACTCCTTGCCGGGCTTGGGGGGCGGCGGCGGGGCGGGCGCTGCGGGCGGGGCCTTGGGCAGGTGCAGGACGGAGTTCTCTCCCGGCTGCACCCGCAGGTAGGCCTTGACCTTGTGGTGCCGGGCCTTGCCGTCACTGAAGTCGATGACACGGCACTCGTAGGTGCCTTCGTCCGTGGGCTTCACCCGCGACAGGCGCAGCTTGTGGGAGATGTTGCTGCCCACCACCTTGACCACCTGGGGGCGACAGAGAGACGGTGACCTGGCCACAGGAGCCCACTCCGTGGGTGGGGCCCCAGACACTCCCACGAGGGCACGCGGAGTTAACAGCAAAAGAGTAGAAGCAACTTCAATGGCCATCAACAGATCAGATAAATAGGCAGTAGTCAGTTCATTCAGTGGACTATTGCACAGCAGTGAAAAAGAATGAGCTAGAACTAGGCGTGTTAGAGCTCAGGGACATGCAGGAAGTGAAAAGATCTCATTGCAAAACTCCTACATACGGTGTGATGCCATTTCTGGAAAGAAACACGGGAAAATACTCTACACTGGTTTTGATGACTTGTGTGTGTGCAAGTTTGAAAACAGATGGGAGGGAACACAGTGGCCTCACCAGCATGGCTGTCTCTGGAGTGGAGCCCAGGGAAGGGCTGAGGACCCGGGGTAGACTGCAAAGTGAATTCTTAGCTTTGTTTCTCAAACAAACAAACAAATAAATAAATGCTGATCACAAATATATCAGTATGCTAACAACTGTCCAGTTGGGGGGGGAGCAAGAGAGTGACATCTGTCTTTGTACTTTGGCTTTTTGCTTGTTTATTTATTTGATATTGTTTTAAAAATTTTACTTAAAATTAAAATATAATTTATATAGAGTAAGGCACACACAGATTACTGAAATTTTACTCGCGTGTGCACCAGTGTGACCACCATCCAGAGCAAGGCATGGGACACTTACAACCCTCTGGAGCACACCCTTGTGGCCCCTCCTTGTCAATACTCACCCCCAAGGGGTTACCCACTAGTCTGATTTCTATCAGCATAGATTAGTTTTCCCTGTTCTTGAACTCCTCCGTGTGTGGCTTCTTTCACACAACATAATATCAGTGAGATTCCTTCACGTTGCACGGCTCAGTGTGTTCTTTTTTACTGCAGTGTAGTATTCCATCATATGGATATACCACAATCTGTTTATCCAGTCACCTGTTGATGGACATTTGGGTAGTTTTCAGATTACAGCTCTTACGAATAAATCTGCCACAAACATAAAGCTACTGTGAGTTTTTTTTCAATTAAGAAAGAAAAGGACAGTCATATAAGATAAATCGTTGGGGAAGCTGGGTGAAGGAGACAGGGGACTCTGTGATCTCTTTTTGCAACTTTCTATGAGTCTGCAATTCAAAATAAAAAGCTGGAAAAAAAAGAGAACATCTGGACCTATAGAGTGGGGGGGTGGTAACGGGAGGGGGCTTCCATCCTTCCTTGTCCCCTTATTTCTTACAACCAAAATGAGCCTTGCCCCACCTCCTGTAGCCCCTGCCCCACCTACACAGAACAGGGGAGAAAAGTCCCCAGCCACCAGCCACGGGCCCCCTGCCCGATGATTTCACCACCAGTTGGCACTGCAGGCTCGCCAGGGCCAGGATGGAGCTGAGTGGGATTCAGACCTGTGGCCCCAGTGCTGAGCCCATCTGGTCCCTCTCCCCTTGGGGGGGTGGGCAATGGGGACAGACAAGCAGCCTGCCTATTCTTGCCACACCCCAAGTTCTGGAGGAGGACACCCCTGCCAAGGGAGGATCACCCTTGCAGTGAGGAGGCCAGGATGAGGATGAGGAAGAGGACGGTCTCTGAGGGAGGCATTCATGTGCGGCCGGGCACTCACGCACATGACTTCTAATCACCCCACTAATCTGCTCCGGCTTCCCTGGCCCCTTCCTCCCAGATGCCAAGCTCCTTCTGGCCTCACAGCCTTCTGGTCTCTCTGCCTGGGTGCTGTCTCCATGACTCCCATTCATTCTCCAGCATCACCTCCTCCAAAAAGCCTTCGATCACATCTCCCTGTCTATTTCTTTCCTAGCAGTCATCACAATTTGAGAACCAGTCTGTTTACTTGATTTTTGTTTCTCTCTCTGGCTAAACTATAAACTCCACGAGGGCAGGGATGATACCCATTTTGTTCATCTTAGTGACCATCGCAGAGGCTGGTACGCTGCAAATAACGATAAAAACATTTGTTAAATGAATGGTCCCACTCTGGCTCCTTTCTCCAAATGCAGTGGTGCCCAGATATTATGCTCTTTGATTTTAGGTCATGTATATATGATCCCACCCACTTTACAGATAGTGAAGCTACGGCTCTGAAAGAAGCGACTTTCCCATGGGCACTGAGTCAGTGAACGGCAGAGCCGGGAACTGACCCCAGGCCTGAGTCCATGCACTCTAACCCTCCAAAGGCATGACAGAGGCCCACAGAGGGTCACGCAGAGCTGGCAGGGCCAAGGGGGGTTTCCCAGGCTCCAGAAGGGAAGAGAGCAGTGGGCAGCCACAAGGAGCCTGGCCCGTCCTCCCTTATTCTGAGCCTTCCTGGCTGGTCGTCATCCCCCCACGAGGCAGGAAAGCATGGGCTTACGGCACGGCAGGAAGCAGGAGGTGGGACAGAGGCAGAACTTCCCACCTTTCCACCAGAGCAAGCAGCGGGAGACTCTTCCAGCTGCCCGCCCGGGCAGGGGACCCCTCCTCTCCGGGTACCGGGGCTGGGCCCAGCTGGAGGCCATCAGCCCTGCTGATTCCATCACCTCTGGCCAAGGGCACGGAGAGGTCCTGCGGCCCTGCCAAGCTCTCAGGAGAGTTAGGAGATGCTGCTGCAAATGCGCAGCGGGGAGTGAATTACCTCAACATCTGTTTCCCTCACGGATATTAATTATCCTTCATTTGTCAACCCTACAAGGCGCTAATGGAGTAATAATGTGAAGGCTGGGAGCAGCGCTAGGGAGGGAGCACCGAGCCCAGCCCCCTTCTCCGCCCAGCCCCGGCCCAGAGGCCAAGGCCTGGGCACCAGCTCCCTCCTGCCCTGTCGCCCCTGTGTGGCCTCCCCCCTCAGGGAGGAGGAGGGAGACAGGGAGCACAGCAGACAGTGCTGGGAGGCTGATTCTGACCCTGACAAGTCACCAGCACCCTGGCCTCGGTTTTCTTGGGCTAGATCCATCCATCCATCCATCCAGCTGACGATTAGCGAGCGCCCACTCCGAGCTGGGCGCTGGGGATACAGCTGTGAATCAGCCAGACCCCAGCAACATCCGCGCGGGCTCCAGGTCTAACGGAAAACCCAGACCTCACACCCGCAACCGAGCACCCCGGGGAGCTGGTTTCCAACAGGACGAAGGGAGAGGACACACATCAGAGGCTGCTCCCTCCCAGCCCCAGGGGTCTGCGTCTTTAAGCACCATCCGGAGAAGGCAAGTAATAAAAACAGTAACAACAGTAACGGTATTGCTGGTAGCTAGTGTTTACGGAGCGCTTGATCCCTGTGAAATGATGCGCTAAATAGTCTACACCTTATTTAAACCTCATAATAACCCCATGATGTAGGCACTGCTGGGATACCCACTGTATGGGTCAGAAAACAGAGGCTCGGAGAGGTGAAGTGATTTGCCCAAGGCCACCCAGCTGGTGACAGAGACCAGGCCTTAACCACCTCTCTGGGGAGCCTCCCGGAACCAGTAAACCACAGGTCTTTCTACCCCCTACCCCATCATTCCATAGGCCCCCAGCCCTCCATGTCTTGGGGGAGCCCAGTTCTGCCTCAGAAGCATCTCCTGTGGGAGGGGGCCCATCATCCTACCCAGGCTTGTTGTGGGTGGTGGAGCAGCCTGTTGGATTTCAACATTCACAGACTGGGCAGAAAAATCCTGCGGCCCAGGCCTCCAACACAGCCGGAGAGGCTATGAGGGGAAGAGACCCCCAGGCGGCAGCTTGGCTGTAAATCGTAATCACCTCGGCACAGGCATCGACAGGACTTAGCAGTGCAGTTAAGCACCTAATTATGCTGAAGGAGGCAAGGCCAGTCCACACCAGGACCAAGCTGAGCCTCCTCCCTGCTTGCCCATGGCCCAGGCCCTTCTGGACACGGCAGGAGCCCACAGACCATCAGGTGGGCGGGCTGGGATCTTTCTCCCGAGCCGAGCCAGGAAGGGTGATGCTAATTTGCGACCATGGTGCCAGACCTTTCCTCCACGTGGCCTCAGCCTAAGAGTGACGTGGTGACCCTGGGAAGGTGCTGGGTGGGGAAGAGGGGTCAGAGGGTCCCTGCCCCAGGCCAGGGCTTGCCCTGAGCTCCGCCACTCCCGTGCCTCCGTCAGCAACACCCAGCCGCCAGCCCCTTGGCATGTCCAGAACCCAACCCAGAGTCTCCCCAAATCTGGGCCCCAGAAGCCTTCACCCATTCCAGCTAGACCTTCCCAAGTCGTCATCCCCACTGCTCCTTTCACACTCTGGCAAAATCCATCTCTGAATCCCACTGACCTTCCCTCTAAACATCACTGGGCCCCCTCCCCTTCTCTCCAGAATCCAGATCCCCAGGCACTGGCCAGGACGTCGCAGCCTCCTCCAGGGTCTCCCCAAAGCCACTCTGGCTTCTTCCAATCCGTCCTCCCGTGACAGCCAGACAGATCTTCCCAAAACGCCCCCAAATGAGAACGCTTCCTTTGATGGCTCCCAGCAGTGGCTGCTGGGGGGACCTTTGGGGTCTCATCCCCACCTTCCCCTCAGCCACAACAGCCTCCTGCAGTTCCTCCAACACACACACCCAGAGAAGTTCCCCCTACTTCTAGTCAACCTCTCTACACTTCAGTGCTCACTTCACCTCACTCCACCTCCTCCAGGAAGCCCTCCAGACCCACCAGACTAGGTCAGGTCCTCTGTTACTGGCTGCGCTCCTTCTCATTTTGATGGTCGTAGTTGTAATTTTACTTTTTATCATGAGGGATCATTGGATTAACATCCATCCCCCACACTGACTGGGAGTACCGTGAGAGCAGGGACTGGGAGTGTGTGACCATGGCCTTCACAGAGGAAGCTTTTCAGTCCCAGCCAGAGGCCGGCTGCTCTATGGATGTCTCAAGGGATTTCCAAGATGGATGGAGTGATTTTTGACTCCACATGAATCTTGCCTCCCTTTCAGACTTCAGAGTTCCATGCCCTTTGTATATTGTGGATCACGGCAGGAATTTCAAGAAAATACAGAAACGTCTACTGCAGAAAATAAAGTCATAATACACCATGACCTGCCACTTGGCCTGTTAATCCTTAGTGAAGGATGCAGACCTCATGTGCTGCTCCAGTGGTCCCAGCCCCCATGCCCCACACCAGAAAAGATGCGGTATCCATATGTGTATCATACCTGTGGGGCAGCCAAGCGGGGTAAACAGGGGCTTGACCTATAGGGCCACTTGATTGATCTGACCAATGAAGCTGCCTTTTAACCATTTATGGAGATTTGGGGACAGCGGGCTGCAGTATGCTTCCTGAGGCCACTTTGGATGTACCTGGCTTTTGGGGCTTAGCTGGAGAGGAGGCGGGGCTTAGGATAAGTGGGCTGGAGCACGAGGCTACACGTACATGGAGACCCAGGCTGCCCACGGCTATTTTGGACTGAAACAGGTTACATGAACCGAATCTACAGCACAAATGACTTTGGTTAGACCAAAGGAGGAACTAACAGTAATGAAGGCAGGGAAGCCCCCTGGGAAAAAAGGTGTGTGGAGAATTTCACCTTATTTTACAATTAGGAAGTCGGGGACCATCTCAACTTGCAAAACTGGTTAAGGGGAAATTAACCTAAATTCCAAAAGACAGAACTTCAGTTAGGTCAAAAGAAAAGTTTCCAGAACTTGAAAATGGACATAGCAGAAGTTACCTGAGCCACAGGAATAAGGCCCTGATGGTAGAATCCTCAGCATACACAAGCTCCCAAGGGAGACACTTTTAAGGCCAGGGGGTCCTTTCCCAGGCCCCAAGTTAAATGAGATAATTCATGTAAAGTACTTATCATGGTTCCTGACATATGGCGGGCACTCAGTAAATGTCAGCTGCTTTATCATTACTATTATTATCATCATCATCATCACAGATGCCTGTCCTCCCATATAAATGATCTCTCTGAGCTCTTTTCATTCCCTCCCATTTCCTGTAGAGAAGCTGGGCCTCCCTTCCCTGCTCCACACATGCTAGGAATAGGAGTCACGTGATTCGAATACTCACATTAAGTTTCCACTCTACTACCCACTGTCATTCACATGGCCAAATCCGGAGGAATTTCACAGTTGCCAGAGTGTTTTCATATATTCGTTAGACAGCTGTGAAGGGGGGAAAGAGAGGCCCAGGGGACTGGCAGAGCTGGACCAGGACTCAGGTCCTGTGACATTCAGGGCTGGCTCCACTGTGTCCTCACTGTCGCACCCCCGCACTTAGCACTGCCGTATCTCAACCTGCCCAGGGCCACCATGGCGGCCCCAATGGGTTACAGAGCCCATCATGGAGCCCTGCCCACACCAAACTCCCAGAAACTCACTGTACTTCCTCCTCCGAACCCGAGGCCCCCCAGGTGCTGACACTACCAGCGGGGAGACTGAGCCGTTTGGTTTTCACAGTTTTTCAAAAATCAAATTAGGTCCCAACAGTTAAAAATTGGGAAATTATTCCATGGAACTCGGGATTTTTAGGTGACATGGGGCTATGGGGCCGGAATTCCTGCCTGGCTCATCTAGCTCCTGCACATACAGGGCCTGCGGTCCCCAGGTTCCATAGTTTCACACAAGCCCCTTCATGGCTGCACGTCCCCTGTACACATCCATGCACAGGCGTGATGCACATAGTGTTGGCATGTCCGTTTATCAAGATCTGTGTCTGGGGGCTTCCCTGGTGGCGCAGTGGTTGAGAGTCCGCCTGCCGATGCAGGGGACGTGAGTTCGTGCGTCGGTCCGGGAAGATCCCACATGCCGCGGAGCAGCTGGGCCCGTGAGCCATGGCCGCTGAGCCTGCGCGTCCGGAGCCTGTGATCCGCAACGGGAGAGGCCGCAACAGTGAGAGGCCCGCGTACCGCAAAAAAAAAAAAAATCTGTGTCTGGCTTTACACTGCCACTGGCCTGGGGGTGTGTGGGTACGTGTGACAGTCACCTGATAAATAACTACCTGCCAGGCGCTGTGCCAGGCTCTGGAAATGTACCAGTCAATCAGGCAAGCACAGTCCCAGCCCCACTGTCTCCGGGGAAGACAGGCCTGAGACAAATGCTCACAGGCATGGATAAGTGCAGACAGAAATGCAGCCAGCAGGGAGAAGGGAGGGATGCCGGCTGAGTTCCAGGGTCCAGGGAGGCTTGCTGAGCTGAGCTCTGAAGGAAGAGAGAGGAACAGTTTTCTAGGCAGAGGGACTGGCCTGTGCAAAGGCCCAGAGGTGGAAGGAATGGGAGGCTGGAAGGCAGTGGGTGGAAGGAGGCAGTGTGAGCCGGGTCAAGCGAGGTGAGAAAGCCCAGAGGGTGAGCAGAGCAAGTTGCACAGAACCTCGAAGCCCGCAGAGAAAAGTCTGAGCCTTCTCCTAAGCTGCAGGAAACCGGGGTGTGCCTCTGCTTACAGGTGTCCACTAACTGCGTGTCTGTGTATTTAAGAACGGTCACGTGCAAGACGCTGTCTGCACAAGGAACTGGGTCTGTGCTTGTCTGTGAGTTTCCTAGCCAGAGCCCCAGAGCCCCAGAGCCCCCGCTGGTGCAAGAATCGCCGGGGCTAGGATGGGGTGGGGGGGGATTGCACAGTCATGCTGAGCACATTTATTTTATTTAACTAGTTAGCACCTTCGCATTCCCCTCACGTGGGGCCCAACAGCCTTGAATTCTAATCCTCTAAGTCAATTAGGTTATTCTCTCCTGTGCCTGAGACGCTCCTTAAACCCCAAAGAAAATCATCGGCGAGAGAGTTGCCATGAACGGGGTATATTAATACACACACCGATTTCTACCTTCCTGGGCTTAACTGATGGGCGTTTGGGCAAGAAATGGGGTATTACGTATGGGTGTACCCTTGGCAGAGAGAGAGGGTTAGGGTGAGGGCTAGGGATTTAGAGAGGGTGGACCAGCAGCTGCCCTGAGCTGGAAATGGCTCAAATTTCCAGATCGCAACTCAGAAAGGCCCCGGGCAGACTGCACAAATGATGCTTTGAAGGCCCTTGCCTGTCATCTGCCTACCTCCTGCTTGAGCTTCTGTGGGAGCCTCCCTCCTGGCCTCCCTGCCTCCGTTCTGCCACCTCCAGTGCCTGGCACAGCACCTCATGCCTCCCAATGCCCACTCTTTACACTGTGACTTCCGCTCAGGGAGCTCCTCTGCATCTAACTGGCCTTGGGGTCCCGAGCTCCCCCGCAGGTCCTTGAAGGACTTCAGAAGGAGCAACAGAAAAGAGTGATTTTGGAGGTCACTCCCACACATGCACATTCATACCCCGGCGGGCACCTGCATCTTCTGAGTATGTGTCCAGCGGACTTCTAACCTCCTGCCAGGCTGACCACACGCCCCGTGCACAAACCCAACCTGGTCCCATGGCCACATGTGTCACCAGGCCGGTCCCCTCTACACAGTCTCTTTTCTCGATCCTGCCTGCCTCTACCAGGCCCTGCTTTGGGTGCCCTCCTCTACAAAAACTGTCAATCCCTGAGTCCCCTGGGTGCCCCACCTCACTGGGCTCCAGCGTAGCCTGAAGACGAAAAGCTGGAGGCAGCTCAGCCAAGTCACGACCTCCAGCAAGGCTTTGACCCCTCTAAGCCTCAGTTGCCTCACCTGTAAAATGGGTGAAAGCTTGCCCTTCCCCATAAAGATGGAGCAACGATAAAATGAGTCAATGCATTAGAAGGCCCGGCCAGTCTTGAAATCCTTCAGCTGTAGTCCCCCTGTCCTGCCTCACGTCTGGAGCCAGATGACCCAAGTGACCATGAGATGCCACAGCAGTCATTCGTGATGGGCCAAAAAAAGCCGGCTCAGTCTCATTATACCCTGTTGGTTCCCCAAATAAAAAATGCTGCTGAGACAGACACGAAGCATCAGGGATGCACAACACGGCCTTGGCCCCAACAGGAGAGAATGCGCCTTCTCACCCCCTGTCATTTGTTTGTGCCTGTCATTCAATGAACTTGAAAAACCTCTGGCTTTTAAAAAACAGAGCCAGGCCAATTTTTCCCCCTTCTTTTTTCCTTCTCCTCCATCTTCTTGCCCAAGTTCCCTGCTGAACTGGATTTTTTTTTTTTTTTTTTTAAATTACAGCTGTGTCCTCCATTAGAGCCCTTGTGAGAAGTCATTACCAAAACTCACACTTATTTTGGTCTCGTCCTTCCCTGCGTCTTCCTGCTGAGATGCTTTTAGCTGTTGGGAGCGGGAGGGTGGAGAAAACAGAGACAATGTGTTAGGATCACGGGGTGGGGATACGAGCAATGGCTAAGATTCTCATAACCGCAAGTGATGCTCTGGGGACTACGGGTCTAGAGGTTGGGGTCCTTCAGCTCTATGTCCACTCAGGGCATGGAGGTGAGTCAGAGCAAAGGAAGATAAAGGAGGTGCCTATAAAACTGACTGTGCATGTGCTACACATTCTGATATATACGGTATTTAGAGATATACAGGGAGGGTACGTGTGAACAGGCAAAAACGTTATTCGGGCTTGGTGTGTCTGTAGGAGTGTCTGTCTGTACACTTGCATCTCTCTATCTGTGAATGTGTTGTGTTTTCAGGAGTGTTTGCAGCAGACACTGTCGGAGCCCTGCCCACGTACTATCCCCTGGCAAGCTGACCCCAGAGGCATCCAACGACAAAGCCTGCAACTCTTTGCCTAAGGGCTTTCTCTGACCACTGGAGTCCTCTGAGCCTGTGTGCTGGGGGGTTGACACCTCCAGGAGCTAGATGAGTTTAATATATATTTGTGAATTAGTTAGAGGCCATTTCATGAAACATGCAAGAATGTGTGAGCATGCCCGTATGTGCATATGAAGGTGCGTCATGTAAGTGTTCATAAGTGAACAGGTGGGCAGACACATATGTGTTTGCATAATATTTACATATACACAAGGTAAGAATGAGAGTGTCTTAGTTTGTTCCCCCAGAAGCAGACCCTAAGACAAAGATTCAGGTGCAAGTGGTTTATTTGGTAGGTGATCCCAGGAAACATCAGGAGAGGAATGAGTGAGTGAGACAGAAGAGGGAAGGAAGTCAATAATGGGTATGTCATCAAGCCAGTTACCCCCCTGGGCAACTGGAACTTACTCCCACTGGGCACCTGGGGGAAAGGGAGCAGATGCTCTTCAGTTATCCCAACGGAGGAGCAAGGGAGCTGGGGTATTTACCCTCCAACTCCCGTCAGTCATTGATGGGGCGCTCCTCCAGCCTGCCTTGCTGGCCAGCAGGCTCTGTTGTCCAGAGAAAACCCTCAGCAGTGTTGGCAGCGGGGCTGGTGGCAGGGGACGGTGCTTACCCGGCACGTGGGCGGGGACACCAATAGCGTCTGCACTCCGCCACCCCCTCCCCCGCTCCCCGCCGCAGGCTGGCGCAGTGTGTGCGTGGGAGCGTGTACGAGTGCAGAGGTGAATGTGTGTGCCGTGACTGGGCGGCCTCGTGTGCCTGCACGTATGTGGAAAGGCATGCATGTACACGTGTGTGTGACAGCTTCTGTCCCTCTGGCCTGCTTCCCCACCTGTACACGAAGGGAGGGACTCTACTCCTTGGAAGGCCCTTCTTACTGGGCCCATCCCAAGTGCTCAGCCTGGCTCCGCCCCCTGCCCCTCCCCACAAACAGGCCTCCGTTCCGGGAAAAAGGGAAGGAGACAGCTGGGGGCTTCAGGGGACGAACATAGCCGGGGCCCACGCCCCTCCGAGGAGCTGAGGGGCAGAGACACACTCCTCCCCGGGGGTGGGTGGGCCAGGGCTCTCCCAGCCTCACTCGGAAGTCTCCCCAGGGGTGGTACCTGGTTCGAGGCCCATCCCTGCTTGTCCGTCCAGTCCCTGTGGCTCCGCACGTACCACCACTGGATCTCCAGCGAGTAGGAGGGCGAGCCGCTCCCGCGGAAGGAGCAGGCCATCTCCACGTCCTCGCCCGTCCGCGCCGTCATGTCGTGGGGCGTCTCTGTGAACAGGGCTGTGCGGAGAAACCGGGGGAGGGGTGGCCGGGGCTCAGGAAACAGCGGGGCCGGCGGCCCGGGGCTGGTGCGGGGGCTGGAGCTGAGTGAGAGGGAGCGGCCGCGCCTGCGGGCGGGTGTGGCCTGGCTGCAGGTGGGGCACCTAGACGAGCTCCGCGAGGCTGCACAGAGGCCTGTGCGGCGGCAGCTGGCCAGACCTGGGGATGAAGGCGTAGGCCCGGGGCCCTGAAGGCCCCACACAGCTGGGCCTTGATCCCGGAGCCCGCGGGCACCAGATTCTCGAGCGATGGATCCGAGGAGGGCTTGGTTGGAAGGTGTGAGCAAGGAGGCCAGGGAGGAAGCTGCTGTTTTCATCAGTTCTTCCCCGATTTCTCCAGTTGCCCCCATTCTGGTTCATTCCCCACCCCAGGGCACAGCGTTCAGCACCGTCTTTGCAAAACCAAATCAGACCTACCCGCCCCCGGCCCCCTCGGAACCCTTCCTCGGGTCCCCTCTGCACCAGGTTGGGGGGCAAGCCCTGCCCACCTCCCCCTGGTCTCCATTCTGTCCTGTGAACATGCCTCACTTTCTCACCTCACTTTTGCCCTCGCTGTTCCCAATGCCTGGAATGTTCTTCCCCTGGTCCCTCTTCGTCCAGCAAGTCACTCAAAGCTCAGCTGAAACTTGGTCCCCTCAGAGAGGCCTTCCCTGACCACGTGGGTAGGTTCCCCTCAACCCCCCACCTCCCACCTGCCTGGGGAATGGTCACGGTCTTGCATCGGTTCACTGCCTGCACTGCCTGTGCAAGCTGCATGAGAACAGGGACCAGCTCTCCTGTGGCTACACATCTCCTGGCACCTCGTAGGTGTGATATATCCTCCATCCTCTCAAGAGCCCCAGGAGGCGGTGGGAGACACATGTGCCCCCCATCCCTCCAGCAGGGTCCAGCTCGCCCACCAAATCCCAGAGCAGGTGGTTCCTGGGACCCAGCAGGAGCCCCACCCACTGCCATGCCCACCAGGCTGGCAGGTAAGAGAAAACTCCCTGCTCAGTGCGGCCCAGCACCGCTCCCCACCATATGTTCTGACACTCGTCTCTCCAAACAAATACTGTCCTGAGATGTAATTAGAATCCTTTCCTCTTCTCAGGAGAGATTTTCTCACCCTGGAAAGACACCTGGCAACAGGCAGGTCACCCAGGGAATGCTGCATCCATCAGTGCCCCGATCCCATGCCCACCTTGCTGCTGCAGCCCGCCAGACACCCCGACCCAGCCGGCAGACAAGCCCACCTTGCAGCCCCCGTGGTCCCTCAAGGCACCGCTCAGCTCAGGGCAGGAGGAGGACAGAGTCTGACTGGGGGCGGGGGTGCTGCTCTGGGGCCACCTCCCTCCACCCCCTCCCCATGATCCCGAGGGCTTTGGGAGGTTCGGGATTGATAAGTTGCTTTTTCTGCTCTGCACAGAGAGTTTCCAAGTGGAGCCTGACTCCAGCAACGAGTCTCTGGGCTAAGAGAAAGTCTGTGACATCCCTGACCTCCAGGGTCATGCGTTCAGGCTGCCCACATCCTCTGAGGTTCGGGAGGGACTGGCCGCTGTTGCATAACAAGGCCCATTTAATAAGAATGGGTGTTGTTGGAGTTACTGAACACAAGCCAGGCGAGGTGTGCGGTCAGCTGAGAGCTGGGCAGCAGGCTCTTGGAGGAAGGTACCCGCCCACCCGCCTCTGCCTTCCAGGTGCCCAGGCCCCAAACTGTAGAGTTGCCCTTGCCTCCCTCGTTCTTCCTCTTACACCCTCTTTCAATCTCTGGGGAATCCCATGGGTTCTGCCTCCAGAACATCTCCTGAATCTGGTCCCTTCTGCCCACTCCGACTGCCCCATGCTGGGCCAGCCGTCACCACCTCTCACCCGTAACAGTAGGGGAGCCTCCTCACTGACCTCCCTGCCCGCTCCCCGACAATTTATTTTCAACACAGCAGCCAGAGGTAATTTGGCAAAACACAAATCAATCCCTGTCTCTTCTGTCCTCAAGCTACTTTTCCACTTCCTCATTCCATTCCTGACACGATGGCCTCCTTGCTGCTTCTCCAACGTTCCAGCTGAGATCCTACCTCAGGGCCTTTGCGCGTGCTGTTCCCTCTGCCTAGAAGGCTCTTCCCCCAGATTCTCACATGGCTCCCTCCTTCCCCTGCTTCAGGACTCTGCTCAAATGTCACCTCCTCAGCAAGGCCTACCCTGACCACCTCACTTAAAACTGCATCCCTGGGAATTCCCTGGCAGTCCAGTGGTTAAGACTCAGGCGCATTCACTGCCAGGGCCTGGGTTCGATCCCTGGTCGGGGAAATAAGATCCCACAAGCTGCATGGCCAAAATAAACAAATAAATAAAATTTTTTAAATGAAAAGAAAATTGCAAAATTGAATTTGTATTAAAAAAACAAACAAACTGCATCCTTTGCCCCAACCCAGTGCTTCAAATCCCTCTTCCCTTCCCACATACTAATAGTGCTGTCCACTAGAACGTTCTGTGACAATGAAAATGTTCTATATCTGAGCTAATACAGTAGCCACCAGCCACATGTATCTATTGAGCATCTGAAATATGACCAGTGTGAATGAGGAACTGAATTTTAAGTTTTATTCCATTTAAATTCATTTAAATTTAAATGTAAATGGCCACTTGTAGGTAACGGCTACTGTATCGGACAGCACAGCTAATATTTATGTTTATGGTCTGCTTTCCCTTCCAGGAGGCAGGGGTGGTGCCTGTCTTGTCTACTGATATATCCCCAGCTTGGCACATAGTAGGTGCTCAATAAATACTTTTTGAATAAACAAATGAGCAGACCTGGCTTGTCAGTGGTGGAGCAGCGTCCACAGGCAGGAGGGGCCCTGTCCGAGGGTCCCAGGCCAGGCTCAGTCCTCCATGCCTGCTCTGATGCTGACTTGCCAACTCAAGCAGGACTGAGGGGGCCGCTGAGGACCGAGGCACCAGGAGGGCTGGGAGGTGATCAGAGCGAGCCATTGGCCCCCGGTTCTGGGACAGCCGGATTCGGCTTTGATCCGGGCCCCTGCCCACCCGGTACCCTTTGCACACAGAGGAAGGAGGAGAGTGGTGAGGCCCCCTAGTTGGATCCAAGGTAACCGGCAGTGTGACCCTGCTGGCCAAGAGACAGTGGGAGGGACACAGCTGTGACCCTCTCCAGGTGCCACTGCCTGAGCAATGGGAATCAGAAAGTACCCACACTTCTCCCTCCTGCAAATGGAGAAAGGGGGTC
Source organism: Leucopleurus acutus (assembly GCF_964270905.1). NCBI lineage: Eukaryota > Metazoa > Chordata > Mammalia > Artiodactyla > Delphinidae > Leucopleurus > Leucopleurus acutus. The sequence continues at coordinate 66,278,412 of NC_139158.1, read as the reverse complement.
CAGAGCTACTGGGGGTGGGGGGTTTGCTCATCCCAGGATCACAGAGCTAGGAAGGGCGAAGCCAGCCCTGGAGCCTGGGCCTGCGTGACTCAGCCATGGCCCTTCTCCTCCCAGAGATGGCTGAGTGGAGGAAGCACATCTGTCCGACAGGAGGATGGGAAATGGTATATCTGGGTCTCATGGGTGGAAGGAAGGGCAGAGATGGGATGTCCTTGGGTGGGGTTTCCATGAGGGTGACCCGGGGAAGGGCCAGCCTCCATCCACCCTCACTCAGCCTCCCCCTGCCCACAAGCTCCCCCAGCTGACTGAAAAACCCTGACACTGGCCCACCAGCTCTTCTTACTGATGCAGAAAATGAGGTTCAGAGCAGGCAGTATCTGGCCTGGGGCTACTCAGCAGCCAGGGGTCAGCAAGGTCAGGCTTCACGCCCTCTCACCCCCAACACACAGCCCTTATCCCCCAACCCGAATCTCAATAACTGTCCTCTAGAGGGCACTGTCCAACAGACATCAGATGCAAGCCACGCAGGCAACACACATACGGCATTTTAAATTTTCTATGGCCGTATTTTAAAAAGTAACAATTTTTTTAAACAGATGAAATTAATTTTAATCATTTATTTTATTTAACCCAAGATATCAAAAAATTATTTCAACAGGTATAAAATTATTAATGAGATATTTTACATTCTTTTTTGTGCTAAGTCTTGGATATCCAGCATGTATTTTACATGATTACAACACATCTCAATTTAGACTAGCCACATTCCCACTGCTCAGTTGCCACGTACGGCGGGTGTCCTGGCAGGTGGTGACGCTGTGCCAGCCTCGCTCCCCTCTCCCTCACATGTCCCAATTGCTCAGAGGAGGCGGCCCAGGCCCAGCATAGGGTGGTAACCCTGCCAAGGCCATGCGGCAGAGCTTGGATTTGAATCCAGGACTGTTTGACTCCCAAGGCCATGCTACTCCCAGAGAATTCTAACTCTTTTTGGTGGCAGGGCCCTTTCTTAAAAAGGAACAGTCCCAAATGGCCAACCCTGCCTTGGAAGGTCCTGGAGAGGACCCTTCCTCTGGGACAGGGTGGGGAGTCTGTTTTATTCTGAGCGTAAAGGTCTGGGTGGGTACAGAGGAGGCATTTCACCCAGGCTGAGGCAATCAAGGGAGGCTTTCCAGAGGGGGTGTTGCTCCCCCCATCCCCAGGTGGGCCAGATGGTCCTGAGCTGGAGTGGGGAGGGGCACTGGCTGGGAGAATGGAGGGAGAACCCAGCTCCAAGAACTCCTGGGAGCCAGGAGAGGTGTCTGCAGGTGTAGCCACCAGCTCTTCCTCGCCACGGTGGGCTCTGATCCCCTCAGACCCTGCCTGGAGGCACTTTGTGGAATGGGTTGGGGGAGGCGCCCTCAGGATCCCATTGACTCCAACCTCAGTGGTGATGGGGGCAATGCATCCTCAGGACAAGTGGGGAAACCGAGGCTCTAGACATTTGATGGCGTATCTGAGTCTTCTTGTTCCAGAGGCAGCAACACGAAGGTTTGTCTGGGCTCCACCCCAAGGAAGCCCCTTCCCCCCAGGGAGAAGCTGTGTGCAGATAACTGCCAGGAGCACAGGACTGAGCTGGGGAGGAGGGACTGAGCCTGTTTCTGCCAACAGACTTGCTGTGTGACCTTGGGAGAATTTCTCCCCCTCTCTGAGCCTCAGATTGCTCCTGTATACAATGGGGGTTGTACCTCATGGTCTGAGACCCCCACTAGCTCAGAAGGCCTGAGGGAGAAAGTGATGTATGTCCTAAGAGCCATGGTTTGGGCATTGGAAGGGGAGGGGTCCCTCCTACTTGGGGGAGAAGGGGACTCTGGAGGGAGGAGGAGGTGGCCTGGTCATTCAGCCAGGCCCCGAAGGAGGCGTGGATACTGACAAGCCAAGGAGGATAAAAGGGATGGTGTGAACCAAGGAGGAAAGGAGGGAAACCCAGGGAGCCTTGCTTAAAAATGATAATAATAGGGACTTCCCTGGTGGTCCAGTGGTTAAGACTCAGCTTCCACCGCAGAGGGCATGGGTTCAACCCCTGGTCGGGGAACTAAGATCCTGCGTGCCGCGCGGTGCAGCCACAAATCATCATCATCATCGTCCACCATTTACGGAGCACCTACTGCACGCCTAGCATGGTGCAGACATCGTCTCTAACAGCCTCTAATCCACTCACTCCCATTAGACAGATGAGGAAAATGAGGCTCAGAAAGGTGACATCATTTGCCCAAGACACACACACAGCTGGAATTTGAACCTGGGTCTGACCAGCAGGCATGACCGAGACCCAGGGGTCCATCAGCTCCCATCAGAATTTGTTCTGAATTATCAGGTTGAGTTTAGTCACCAGGCTCCACACGTCTGTATCCCACTTGCACACCTCCAGAGATGGGGAACTCAGTTTCTCCTGCATCCACTGAAAGTGGGCAGCCCTAATCGGCAAGAGGTTCTTGCTGCCTCTCCTAACTCTGTGACGAGGACGTGGCATCAGCACCCGACACTGGAAGGTGATCCACATTAATTTTTTTTTTTTTTTCCGGTACGCGGGCCTCTCACTGTTGTGGCCTCTCCCGTTGCGGAGCACAGGCTCCGGACACACAGGCTCAGCGGCCATGGCTCATGGGCCCAGCCGCTCCGCGGCATGTGGGATCTTCCCGGACCGGGGCACGAACCCGTGTCCCCTGCATCGGCAGGCGGACTCTCAACCACTGCGCCACCAGGGAAGCCTGATCCACATTAGTTTTGATGAGGATGATGATGATGATCTCTGAGAAATATGGAGTCCTTGCCAGGCCCTCTGCCAAGCTCTTTACACATATTTTCTCATGCCCCCACCAGGATGCTATGGGGTAGGTGTGATCATTACCATCCCCATTTTTCAGATGGGGAAGCTGAGGCTCACAGAGGTTAAGTGACTTGCCCAAGATCACAGGGTGAGTAAGTGGTTACATATGAACCCAGATCTAGAGGACTGAGGAGTGGGAGCTCGTAACTTCTAGACCATGCTCCTATAGCCCCTCTTCCCAGTCTCCCCAACCTCCTTCCCTCCACCATTCAGACAACCCCATCCCCCATCCCCAACTCCCTAGCCACCCCATCTCCACGTCAGCAACCCTGCTGAGTTCGGGACATTAAAATCCTCTCTCCTCTCAGACATCCTCCCACCCCTGAGCACCCCCTCCCTGTTCAGTTAACTCCTCGCAGCCCGTGCCTAGGGAGGCTGGTATAATTATAGATTTTTTTTTTTGCGGTATGCGGTATGCGGGCCTCTCACTGTTGTGGCCTCTCCCGTTGCGGAGCACAGGCTCCGGACACGCAGGCTCAGCGGCCATGGCTCACGGGCCCAGCCGCTCTGCGGCATGTGGGATCTTCCCGGACCGGGGCACGAACCCGTGTCCCCTGCATTGGCAGGCAGACTCTCAACCACTGCGCCACCAGGGAAGCCCTAATTATAGATTTTTGAAAAGGATGCAGTTGTGCTCTCCAGCCCCAGAGCCCGAGCAGGGCTAGGCTCGCTGGAAAGACAATTAAAACCAGTGTCCACAAATTAGGATTCTATAGGAGAATGAGAAAGGGACTTCACTGAATGCAACATCTCCTTCCTTTCTGCTTTTAATTGTATTAATTAACCCCAGGACTGGTTAACAGGGCGTCATCGGCAGGAAACAGCTCGTGACCCTGGCCTGAGTCACTGAGTTTGGCTTCTGGGAAAGGCAGGGGATGACCTGGAAGATCTCACCCGCCCTTCAAGAGCAGGACCCTAACCTTCTTCCTAACCTTTCAGGCCCTGGTTCAGCACACACACCTAGGGCTTGGCCTCAGGTCTGGATTCGAACCGTTTCCTCTAGTCCCTAGCTGTGTGAACTGGATAAGCCCCTTTACCTCTCTGAACCTCAGTTTCTTTAGCTGAAAAAAGGGGAGAATGAGAGGACAGGGAGAGGGTTATACAAGGCAACATATGCCTCACGTCCAGCACATAGTAAGTGCTCACCAAATAGCACTCCCTTCTCTCACCTTCCAGCTCAGAATTCTACCATCACCAGGAAGATTTTTAAAGATGCTCCTTTGTAGCCTCATCAGATTATACGGTGGATGCGACATCTGTATTTCACTCACACCTGGACCACGAGACCTCTCATCCATCAGTCCTGTACCTCCTCTCCTTCCTCATTTGCTCCCAACAGCTGTCCCCCCGCCAAGCCAGGGGGATTCACACAGGTCCTGAGGGGCTTGTCAACCAAGGTGACCCCAGCTCAGGCCCCACCTCCCTCCATCTCTGAGCTCAGGTTCCCCATCCCAGACCCTCTGGTCCAGGAAGCCTGCAGGGACTGGACCCTAGCCCACCCATAAGTCTTTGCCAGAGCGACAGCAGGATTCCCCTTGGGGACTGGTGGTAGGGGCATGCCCTAGTCAGGGGAACCAAGGCAGAACTGGAGCTAGAGAGAGACAAAGGGGGCAGAGCAGAGAGAACCAGTGCTGCCCCAAGGGCCCCTTGGTCATCCCTATCTCAGGCCCCATCCCTTGCCAGGACATATTGAGTCACTGCTTACTCAAAACCCCCAATGATGAATGGATAAGCAAAATGTGGCCCCTCCACACAGTGGAATATTATTCAGTCTTAAAAAAAAGCAAGGAGATTCTGACACGTGCTCCAACATGCATGGACCCTGAGGACATCAGGCTAAGTGAAATAATCCAGGCACAAAAGGATAAATACTGTATGATTCCATGAGGTTCCTAAAGTAGTCAGGCTCACAGAGACAGAAAGCAGAATGTTTGGGCTGGAAGAGGGTGGATGGGGGAGTCATTGTTTAATGGGTACAGAGTTACACTTTGGGATGACGAAACATTCCCAGATGTGGATAGTGGTGATGGCAGCACAGCAACCTGATTATATTTGATGCCACTGAACTGTACGCTGAAAAATAGTTAAAATGGTGAAATTTACATTATGCGTATCTTAACCACAACTTTTTAAAAAACACCTCTCGTGGCTTCCCAGCCCTGCAGCGGTGTGTTTTCAGGGATCTGTGCCACAAGGCAACTTGCCACTAAATCTGAGCTGTCCAGTATGGTGGCCCTGAGCCCCATGTGGCTGTGGAGAGTTGAAACACAGCTAGTCCAAACTGAGATGGCTGTTCAGTTAGGTCCACACTCAATTTAGAAGATAGTATAAACATAAGAATGTATCAATAGGGCTTCCCTGGTGGCGCAGTGGTTAAGAATCCGCCTGCCAATGCAGGGGAGATGGATTCGAGCCCTGGTCCGGGAAGATACCACATGCCGTGGAGCAACTAAGCCCTGCAGCACAACTACTGAGCCTGTGCTCTAGAGCCCGTGAGCCACAACTGCTGAGCCCACACGCCTAGAGCCCGTGCTCCACAACAAGAGAAGCCACCGCAATGAGAAGCCTTCAACGAAGAGTAGCCCCTGCTCACCGCAACAAGAGAAAGCCCGCACGCAGCAACGAAGACCCAACGCAGCCAAAAATAAAATAAATAGATTTATTTTAAAAATTAAATTAAATTCAAAAAATAAAAAGTGTGACTCACTGAGGGCCATTTCCAGAAAGGCTGCTCTGTACCCAGCTCAGCAGGGTGAAGGGGCCAAAAGGGTGTGTGACACAGGGTCAGGAAGGCCTGCAGTCCCCGGAACTCCTAGCTGGGAGGCAGAATAGGGACAAGGGCTGCAGAGGGAGTGTTTACAAGGAAGCCCCAGCTCACAGGCGAGTCTCACAGAGCTCCTGAAATCAGGGGATGTAAAATGTCCGTAAGAGGAAAACCTAAATGAGTGGGATGGAAAAGCCTCCAGGGAATGGGGAGGCTGGAAGGGATGGGTGCAGGGCACCTGCCCTGGGATGGACCCAGGGGAGGCACCTGAGGTTCTCTTTGTTTCCTCCTGGGCTGCCCCCAGCTTCTGGCAGGCGGCCTGCAGCAATAGGGATCGAGGTGTGAGTCAACGAAGGCTGTTTCATCTTGGAGTGGACAGGTTTCCCCTTCTCAAGAAGTGACAGGGAATGCATTTTGTACCAAAGCTTGAGGAACTGCAATATGCCTTATTGGGAAGATGGGGGGCTGGGCACACAGCAGGGGCTCAAGGGCTCCCTGCAGAAGGAATGAAAGAGATCAAATTTCATGGACTCCTACCCTGAGCTAGGCCCTGTGCTGGGCTTCCTAAGATGCTTAGGTCAGGCCCTGACTCTCAAGGGGCCCACATTCTGCAGGAGTGACAAACACACAGAACAGTCTGGACAAGAGCTGGGACTGAGCCTGGATCGGCACGTACAGTTGTTCAGGGTGTGCACCATTCACAGAGCCATGAATCATAGTGCACAGAGATGTGCAGGGCACAACTGCATGCAGAAGCTCTGGATGGAGGTGCATGTGCTAAGAGAGGAAAGGGCAGGCCCATGTCTGCCTGGAGAGTCAGGCTTCTGGGAAGTGGGGACATGACTGGACTTAAACACTGATGGGGTTTGCACAGCTGAGGGTGTTCAGGACAGGAAAGGGCATACCAGAAGTAGAGTTTCCCAAGTCCAACCTTTGGGGGACCACCTTTACCATTTCTGTAGGATCCCGGTACCACCTGCACTATCATTTACTTAATATTTATTTTCGAAAGCATCTTTCCCTTTTTACTAAATAAATTCAGCTTAAAAGGAGAATTCAGCTTAAAAGGAGACTTTTATTGCTGCCATAAATGGAAAATCAGCAACACGTGCCATAAAGAGAGGGTAACAGTACAAATAAACACTACGAAAACCAAATAGCGTTCGTAAATTCTAGCCAGGGGAGGTTGCCTGCTGAAGGCTACGAGCCTCAGTCCCCATTCCTCTCATTAACAGGTGAGACTGGCGAGAGTTAGGCGTTAAATTCAGAGCAGCACCGAGCAGAAACTTTCTTCTTGATCAGAAGGGCCTGGGATGCAGGTCCAGCTGACACCAGTGGGCATCAGTGGGCAACCACCGCCACCACTGTCCCCAGCTCTGGCTTCCTTGGCCGCTGGCCCAGTCCCCCACGATTCACCTTTAGCTAGTACCTCCAAGACCTTGCTCACTCTGGCCCATAGACCTTTCCTGCCTTTCCTGCCACTCACCTATACGGGGCAGCATCCTGTCTGATTCGCTGTAAGTTTCCGTGTGCCTTGTGCAAGGGGAGGGCTAACACCCATTTCAGGAATGAGGAGGCCCGAATGCACGCTAGTAGAATGAATGACCAAAGAAATGAATGGAGGGCTCCCTTCTGTGCTGTGCTGCTCAGACCAGGGCAGTGACTTCCTGAGGCATTCGTTTCCCTCCCCGCAAGTGGGGACAGAGCACTGTTTTTGTATTAAAACAAACATGAATATATTATGGCATAGAATACAGAATTCATGCATTTTGAATGAAACAGGAGACATCAAAGAAATACTGTCCTTGGTTGGGAGCTGTTTACTCTCCTGCATGGGGAGAACCCCTCGTCCAGGGCCTCCATCCGATCCAATTAGAAGCTGCTTTCACCTCTGCAGCCTCAGGCTCCTCAGACCATGCTCTGCACGCTGGAGTGCTGATGTGTCGGCAAAAGGGGCAGGGGACCAAGAGGAAAGAGAGGGGCTGGGGGAGGGTGAAGCCCAGGATTTACAGATGCAGATGCCCAGTTGCAGCTCCACCCTGACTTGCTGCGTGGCTTCGTGTAAGTTGCTGCACTTCTCTGGGCTTCGGTTCCCACATGTGTCATTGCTTAAAGGCTTATTTTGAGGATTAAATGAACTCACGCAGGTGAAGAGCCTGTTTCAGTGTTCGGGACACAATAGGGCCTCAACGCCCACTCACTGCTGAATTTTAGGGACACACAAGCACATTCACCCAGGTGGGGCCCCTGCCCAGCCCTGGCTGATGACCCACCCAATAACAATTAAAATAGCTAACACTTTTGAGCACTAACTATGTGCGAAGTGCCTGGAGATGCTGTGCCTCAGTTTCCTCATCTCTATAATGGGGATAATAATAACCGCCACCTCATAAGGCTGTTGTAAGGATTAAATGCGTTAACATTTATAAAGTGACTGCCTGACACCAAGTATGTGCTTATAAAGATGTTTCCTTTTTATTTATTTATTCATTTAGTTGTAATTGAAGTGAAATTCACATAACATGAAATTAACCATTTTAAAGTGTGCAAGTCAGTGGCGTTTGGTGCAGTCACAATGCTGTGCGACCACCACCTCTATCTAGTCCCAAAACATTTTCATCTCCCCGAAAGGAAACTCTTCACCCACGAAGCAGTCACTCCCCCTTCCCCCAGCCTCTGGCAACCACCAATCTGCATTCTGTCTCTATCGATTTGCCTGTTCTGGGTATTTCACATACATGGAATAATAGAATATGTGGTCTTTGGGGACTGGTTTTTTTCACTTAACATAATGTTTTCGAGGTTCATCCACATTGTAGCGTATATCAGATTTCACTGCATTTTGTAGAGGTGTTTCTTTAATAAAATATCTCACTGAATCCCCAATACGACCTGGGAAGTAACCACTATCACCCTCGTCTTCTTACAGATGAGGAAACTGAGGCACAGAGAAGGTGGGGACTTGCCCAGGTCCCCTGCCAGGCAGCCCCAACACAGCCAGGTGGGCAGTGCTGGCACCTAAGGCCGCGGGCACAGTGCCTCCCAAGGCCACCAGCGCACATTGAAGGAGACAGCAGTGGAATTACAAATCTAGGGAGATTTAAGGAGAGTGAAACTATTCTGGCACTTGCAGGATTGCGGGAGTTGAGCAGGTTTCCCCAGTGGAATTCCTGCCGCCTCTTCCCACACATCTGGGCCACAGGGGATGAAAGGGTTTGGGAGGGAGAAAGGCAAGTGTGGGAATGTGCAGGGAGGCGGGGACAGGGTGGGGCAGCCAGGGACGGGGAGAATGCAAGTAGGCATCCTGATGTCTGTGCAGGTACCATTTCTTTTCATCCTCACCTGTGCATCCTGCAAAGCCGGTGGGGTAAGCCCATTGCACCGATGGCTAGTGAGGCTCCGAGAGGTTGAGTGGGGGCCAGAACTTGAGCCCAACAGTGTCTGATCTCAAAGCCCAGGCGTGTACCCATCCCTAATGCCTGTCACAGGCAGAGAGGGGGCAAATGGAGGAAGCATAGGGAGATTGCATCAGCCATCGTATGAGTGGTTACCCCAGAACCCCAGAAAGGAGCATCCCCAGATCCACTGAGAAGAGGAGAGAAAAGCAAGCAATGTCTGGAGGCACTAAGTGTGGAGCCAGGGAGGCCAGGGCCATGCAGAACAGAGCAGAAGGGGAGAGGCAGAGACAAGGGCATCTGAAAGCCAGGTGCAGAGACCAACCGGAGAAGTAAAACTGAGGCAGCCCCCAGGGATGCTTCCCCCAGAGCAGAGCTTCTCAGGGTGCCCAGCAGGCGGGGCAGAGAGCAGAGTGGCCATGCTGCCCCTCCTCCACACCCTCCCCGCCAGGGCCTGGCCTGGGTTACACCTGGCCCCGCTTGGGACCTCGTTCCTGCCCCCGTCCCAGCCCCTCCTACTCCTGTCCAACCGTGTTTGAGAAATCCAAGAATGCAGCTGTAAACATGTGGGCTCTGGAGTCAAGCTGACCTGGCTTTGAACCCCAACTGCACTTCCTCGAGGCAGGCAAATCTCTGAGCACCAGTTTCCTCATCTGTAGAATGGGTATTGTGGGCACTCAACAGGGTCATACACACCATGGAGTATCATCATGACGGCAATGACCAGGCTGCTATTCCTCTCTCAGGGGGTCTTGGTCCCCCTCCTGCCTCCCCAAGGCTCCCACCTCCCTTTTCCTCACCTAGAAGACTAGCCTGACCTGGCCTTTTAAACACAAGGACTATTCTAGAACCAAACAAGCCCTAGTTGAAGGGGTTCTGCCCTACCCCAGGGCCTTTGAACTTACTGTTCCCTCTGCCTGGAAGGGGACTTGACAGAAAGCAGCAGAGCTGGGATGGGGCTTGGGGCACCCAGCACCTAGCTGGAGTTCAGTAACCACTGCTGGGGGTCTCTGGGGGGCATAAGGAGACCAGCTGGTGAGTCTCAGGGCCCCTGCCCCCCAGGCCCCCTGTCAGCTGTCAGCCCCCTGCCCTCCCCCTCCCTCTCCTCTGCCTGCCCGAGGCCATTAGTGTGGCTTTGTTTTGAGCGCTATTTCCACTACCATGTGCTCTGGCTGCCGGGCCTCCATTAGGGGCCCTTTCCTGGGGCCGCTGACAGGCAGCCAACAGCTCCCCAGCGAGCCAGCCGTAATTGCTGCCGCCTTGAAGGTCGGAAACGATTTTTTTAAAACCTCACAAAGCAAAACAGACACCCTGCCGTCTGCTCTCGCCTTCTGCGCCCTCAGCCGGGAACCAAGCCCGAGGTTTCCAAGAAAGGGGGGTTCAGTTAAGACCCCCCCAACCCCAGAGACATCCTTAACATGCCAGGCTGGGGGAAAACAAAGTTTGGGCTCTGCTCCCTGGCTTTGAACTAGGTGGGGGGCCCCAGACACCTCTCTAAGCCCCAGTTTCCTCCGGGTCAAGATGGGCGTGTTGATGGGTGCCTGGGGTGCCTGCTGGGGTGACCATGACGAGCTTCTGACAGGAGGTCGCGGGCCTCTCTGAGGACGTACACGAAGCAGAGAACCAGAATGCAGGATCTGAGGAGGGAGGAACTTGGGTGTTCAAGAAAGGAAGCGAGTGTACCTTCACACACACACACACACACACACACACACACACACACACACACACACACACACACACGGGCTTCCATCTCCTTTCGAGCCCACATTCCCATCATTCCCTGGACACCTGGACCAGCCCCATCATCCTATGAGCCCAGAAACTCAGCCCCCCAGCCCCCGGCAAAGAGCCTCTCCTCCTCCGCGAGCCCCTCCAGCCTCCAAGGCCTGTTTGAGCCCCCATTTCAACTCACAGGGCCATCCCCACCCAAACGCCAGCCACGCCCTGTGCCTTTCCCACTCAGAAACCCTCCAGGGCTGCCCCTGCCCCGGGAATCAAAACCAAGCTTCCCAGCCTGTTCTCAGTACCTCCAGCTGCAGCCTGCTTTTCCGGATATGCACACACGACTCTCCAAATGAAGCCCCTCCCAGACGCAGGCAGTCAGGCAAGGCTCCCTACTGACCACCAGTCTCCTCTCAGCCCTGATGGTCCCCGGATACAGGCAGAAAAGGAGTCCACCTCCCCCAGGAAGTCGTCCCTGACTGCACCAGGACACAGCAAACACTCTCGCTGGAAACCTCCAGAGACCTCCCTCCAATGGCTCACCTGCCCTGTTTCCTGGGCTCCCACCTCTGGCTGACTGTCCTCCATTAGCTCTCCCAGTACTCACCCCCTGAAGACACTCACCAAGGACTTGCCAGGAAAGTGAACGAAGCTTCTTCCAGGTCACAAGAGAGCACTGTGTAGGGGAGTGGGGGGCAGGACTCCAGAGCCTGGCTCTGCTGCACACCGGCCCTGTGTCCTAGGGCCAGCCCTGGCTCCTGTCTGGACCTCAGTTACCTCCCCAGTGAAATGAAGGCTTCCCTGGAGGACCACAGGTGGGCTTTGGGGGCCTCAACAAACCCTCTGATGCTGGACAAAACCATGTGGCATTTTTCTGAGGAAACAATCCAGTTTCCATCAACATTCCAGCTCTCAGGAGGATCACGACCTCCAAAAAAATTAGGAACCACTGGTCTAGACAATGTCCAGCGTCCCTTGTAGCTTCCCCACGCGGTCATTCACTCGTTTATTCGCTTCATTCATTCAACCAACATTTCTTGGGTGCCTGCTCCGTGTGGGTGTCATCATCATGCAGAGTCTGTGTATGTGTAATCCTGAGACGTCCCCTGAAGAGAGGAGCGCACGTGTGTGTGTGTGTGTGTGTGTGTGTGTGTGTGTGTGTGTGTGTGTGTGTCTACAGAGAGAGAGGGAAAGGGAGGACCAAGGTGGGAGAGATGAGAAGAGGGAGGGAGAGGGATAGAGCAGACACAGGGAAAGGGACAAAGAAAGATGGAGAGAGACTGAACAACAGAGATAGAGATCGAAAGAGAAAGAGAGAGAAACCCATGGAGAGAGAGCTGGAGGAAGAGGGGAAGGCGAGCATGTGCCACCGATGGGCAATGCCAGCCCCCCTAATTGATGGCTCTGAGCGAGGCCCCCCTCCCGGCTCCGGCTCTCACCTTCCAGATGCTCCCAGAGCCTCCACGCCTCGCATCCCAAGGGCATCAGCTTGGAGGGGGAGGCTGGTACTAACGCAAAGGCAGAGGGCACCCGCCTGGCCCCTTAGGCCAGCCCGCTAAAGGACCTCCCAGGCCCCTTCCCCCACGGCCACAGCTCCTCCAACTGCACGTGAGCAAATACCCTACCCGAACATTCACTCTAGACTCGGGCTCAGACAAAAACAGCAGCCCCCAGTAGAACACTCGGGCAGGCGCGCCCGCACCCCCGCTGCTCCCCACTGACAACGCTGGACTTGGATCCAGGAGCTTAGACTCTCAGCCCTGGGCTCTTTCATCCAGACCCAGGCCTTCTCAGCATTCTGGCATCACGGACCCTGAGAGAATCTGACGAATCCAGGGCGCCGCTGCGGAACAAAGCACCTGCCCACAAGCCCATGCGGTTTGGCAGCCGGGAAAGGACAGATGAGTGGGTGACGAGCCACAGGCTGGGCTCAGGCCTGGCTCTGCCATCCCACATCTGTGTGTCCTCAGGCAAATCGCATCACTCCCCAAGCCTCAGTGTCCTCATCTGTAAAATGGGAGCGCCCTCCTCCCAGGCCGGGTGAGGATTAGATGGGAGGAGGAGGGGGAAGTGAGGCACAGAGAAAATCCCCCATGAGTGCTGGCTGGTGTTTCGGTTCATAGCCCGAAAGGCCACTGAGAGCTAAGCACCATGTGCTGGACGGAATCCCACGCCACCGTCAGCTCCATCCTCACCTGTTGATTGGAGGACAAAGAATAGCGCTTGGGAGGATACAGATGGAGGTATTCTAGATGCTTAGAGCTTAGGAGAACTCGGCACTGTTCAGGTGGGGAAACTGAGAGGGGCAGGGACGTGCCAAGCCACCCAGAAGGTGGAGGCAGTGGGAGGGTGGATAAAAACCCAGGTCCCATTCCCCGCCCCAATTCTGGCACTTTAACTGGGGGCTGAAATGACAAAGGAGTCGCTATCCCCACCCCTCAACATGGGGAGCAGCGAAGGCCCCACTCCCACCACGTCCGTCCGTTCCCTGTGTGGGACCAGGCATCCCCGGAGTCCGGAGCTCCGCCCACCTAAGCCCTTGTCCCAGCCCCACCACTAAACTGCTGGGTAAAACATCCTTATTAACCGCCCACTGTGTTCTGCCTTCTCTGCCCACTTCACCAGTCTTTGCTCCTTTGGGAAAGAAGGCAGGAATCCCTCCGTGACATCCCCAACTAATGACTGGTCGAGCTTACATACTTTCTGTGATGGGGAGCTCACCACTGGGTACCTTAACTGCTCCAGGAGTGAGCGCCCTTCTCCAGGCTGAACATCATCCCTGCTTCTTAACTCATCACAATTTATACTTATATGTATCTTATAAGTTTAGTTGTCTGAGCAAGAGCCTTAACTGTCTTCTTCACTGATATGTCCCCAGTGGCTAAAAGAGCCTGGTCCATGGCAGGTTCTCAACTGATATTCGTTGAAGGAATGAAGGAAGGAAGGAATGATCAAGCTTCCAATAAATGGCAGCAGCCCCTGTGAGGCCAGCAGTTCCCAGTATGAGGAGTACGGAGTATGAGATGGGAGGGGCTGGCCTGCAGGCCAGCAGCCCCCAAGTCCAGTCATCCCCGCACACAGATGGGCCTGGGTACCACCGTACTGGTATGTCGTTTGTGTTTTTCTATAAACTAACCCACTATGTGTTTTTTTTTTGTGTGGTATGCGGACCTCTCACCGTCGTGGCCTCTCCCGTTGCGAAGCACAGGCTCTGGACGCACAGGCTCAGCGGCCATGGCTCACGGGCCCAGCCGCTCCGCGGCATGTGGGATCTTCCCGGACCGGGGCACGAACCCGTGTCCCCTGCATCGGCAGGCGGACTCTCAACCACTGCGCCACCAGGGAAGCCCCAGGGGCTTCTTAAAGAAGGGTTTCAACTGGGTATGGTGGAGCTGAGTCCTCTGCTGGCTTCGAGAAAGAGGAGGGGACACAGCGGTGGGCAGGGGGACCCGGAGGAGGAGCAGCCCCTCTGCCCCCCCATCCCCACTTCCCTTCTCCACAGCAGCAGGTACCAGAGGGATCCCGGGGTCACCAGCTGGGAAAGGAGCGGATTTATTCCCCCAGTGAGACCACTGCCCCTTTTCCTGTTGGAAGAATCTCACTGGGGTCTGGGAGAAGAAGATACATCCTGGGACCCCATTACCCTCAAGGCTGCAGCATCTCATATGCACCCCAAGGGACTGGGTCTGAGTCCACCCACTGCAAGATGAAATCAGCCTTACCCACCCCAGATGTCCTTGTTGTGGTCAATAAGGATGAGGAGGGGTTCCAGTTTTGTGATTTTTCTACTAATAACATGGATTTCTAATGAAATTAAAATTACGTGAATGTTTAAAACAATACTGACTTGGAATGAGCAAAAGTTGAAGAATTTCAGACCTTAGACCTCTGCCTTATCCTCCCTGCCACCCGTTCAGTCATTCCCTGCCACCTCCCTAGGCTGGGCATTGTGGAGGGTACCAGGACACAAGGGAATCTGACCTGTACCCCCGGTCATTACAATGGGAGTGGTGAGAGTGGCCGGATGCCGGCCACTGTATAGCCAGCTGGCCCCAAATCCCCTTCGGGGCCGAGAGACTCTTCCCACGACCCCCTCAACAGCCGGTTCAGTCCCTGAAGTCCAAGGTCATGGCCAAGCACCAGGAGGTGGGGTTGCTTCATGTCCCCTTTCCCCTCTTTCTGACACCTGCCCCTCACGTGGGTGCCAACATCACTGTTCACACCACGTACTTCCTCTCCTTACGCATATGATTTTCTCAACCTCCAGCAGAAGCTGGAAAGTCACTGAGGCAGGGTCCTGGTCTGGGGGTTGCCACGTCTGCTGCTGCACAGCTGGGGCATGGAATGTGGAGGTCACCATGCTCACTCCTTCCACCACAGGAAGTCTCGTGACCTTGGGCCTCTCCCTCGTCCTCTCTGGGACACAACAGCACTGTGAGCGTGGGCCCTGGAGCCACATTCTGGGCTCCGCTCTGGGCTCCAACACTTGCTAGGTGCGTGACCTTGGGCAAGCCTTTAACCTCACCACGTCTCAGTTTCCTCATGAAAACATCGGGCCAGGGAAAGTCCCCTCCCCTTAGGGTTCTTATGAGGATCAAATGGGACAATGCCATTTACGGCCCTGGCATGACAATAAACATTTGCTTGCGTAGAATTTTCACTCTCTTTGTATGGAGTTGGGTCAGGTGATCCCAAAAGCCAAGCACTAACCTCCCATGCAATTTGGGCACACGCTCTCTTGCCCGTGGCCTTGGTCTTCCCCTCTGTTAGATGGGTAGAAGGAGATGGTCCCAGAGGTCCTGCTGGCTTGGCCTGAGCCTTAGTGACTCATTCCAAGCGCTCTATCTCCTGCCTCGGTGGCTGGTGGGTGGGAAGGGACCACTCTCCTGGCACCCCCGATCCTGCCCACTTGTTTGTCAACAGGAGACTTTCCCCAACACCCCTGCTGTCAGGGTGGCAGCGAGCCAAACTCCCCGTCCTGCCGGCTGCCTGTGGCTCCCCTTGCTTGGGGAAAAGGCTGAGGGAGCCGCTGATAGGCAAAGTGTCAAAAGCAATTGGTGTGAAGGACTTGGGGAAAACCGCTTGCGAGGGTCAATTCCCTACCGGAGGCCGGGAAACCCTCAGCCCAAGGCGGAGTGTTTACGGGTGTAATTGATAGAATAATCACCAACACCGGAGACAACGGCGAACACATTTTTAACATCATAACCTTCAGAAGACAGCACTCAGTTTTCTCCATCTCCCAGCCACCAAACTAGCCAGCTTACTGATGGGGAGATACCTATAGTTCGTTGAGGAATGCGAGAAAGCCAGAGTCATTTTTTAGTGCACAGGCTGTTTGCCAAATGGCCCGGCGGCCCCCGCCCCCTCCCCCAGCGCCCCGCTGCTCCCTCCTGGCAACAGAGAAAACCTCAGGACAGTGAATCACTCAATGGACAAAGCGCCAGGCCAAACCAGGATCTTTGTCTGCTGCAGGGTGTATTAATAATTGAAGGTGCTGGCTTAGGGTGTGTGTGTGTGTGTGTGCGCGCGCGTGTGCGTGTGCGTGTGTGTGTGTGTGTGCGCGCGCGCGCGTGTGTGTCTGTGTGTCTGTGTGTGTCAGGGCAGGGGCGGGAGGATGCATGTTTGCTGCAGTGTAAGGCTTCCTGGGGCTCCTCTGAGGGTCCACATACCTGCTCCAGCCTGGACTTCTTCCTCCCCTGTAAAACCAGACCAATCCAGCAGCCCCTGGCACCAGACAATTTCCCATCCCTACATGTCTCATCAGGTTTGAGTGAATACTTAAGGCAGTGGCTCCCAGACTCCAGGCTGCTTGGTAATCATCTCGGGAGCTTATTAAAATGCAAATTCCAGGGTCCCATCAACAATCATTTTGGCCAATGGGTCTGGGGAGGACCCCAGGATCTGCATTTTAACAAACTCCCTGGGTGATTGCAATGCAAGAGGTGCACAGAGATCTTCATAAAGATCCTGCCTTCCGGGGACTTCCCTGGCAGTCCAGTGGTTAAGACTCGGAGCTTCCACCACAGGGGAGCATGGGTTTGATCCCTGGTCTGGGGAAAGTAAGACCCCACATGCCATGCAATGTGGCCAGAAAAAAAGAAGACAAGATCCTGCCTGCCGTGGACAAGATCTAGAGAGTCCTGGAGAAGGCGGCTAATCCAGCTTCCTGCTTCTAACTTGCATGTGGCCTCAGCAAGATCCCATCGCCTTTCTGAGCTACTGGCTCCTCCTGGTGGAACCCACGGCCTTACCAGTTCTCTGGGGAAGTGGAAGGGAGTCCCTTGGGCAGAGCCGGGCAGAGGAAGGAGACCCATCACACAACTGGCCAAGCCTGCCTCAAGGCTGTCCCGGAGGAGGCAGGCCCAGAGCAGAACTGCCAGACACACCTTCAGTGTAGGCACAGCTCCCCAGCTCTCTGTACAGACTCAGTGACCTTGTGCAAGTCACTGGTCCTCTCTAACCTGTTTCCTCGTATGTCCAGCACCAGCCTTGCACGAATAATGTCAGCCTTAGTGAGTTAACACTGGCAAGGGGTTTGGTAGCGCCCGGCACACAGTAGGCAGTTCATAAATGTCAGCTCCCTTTCCTCCCACCCGCTGTGCTCATGGCAATGAGCTAACCCTGTCTGATGAGGAAACATCCAAGTAGCTGCCATTAATTGAATACCTACTGGGCATAGACACTGACCATCACCACCCCCGCCTCCCACTTCCCTGAGGGCTCCCTAAGAGGCAGGTACCACTCATTCCCCATTCACTCCTCATGCCTTTAAAAAGCCCTCTGCGAAGCGGACTGAGTGGAGGTAGCAGGGAGAGGGGAAGCGAGATAGATGTCCTTGCGGACCCATCTGACCCCAGGCTTTCCCTGTGACAAGCCCCGGGGCGAGCAGGCGGAAGGCGTTAGCCTGGCGGCTGGGCTGGGACCGAGCTGGAGAGGCGAGCAGCCACCAGGCGGCTGGGGTCAATGGACTCCTCCCCGGGATCCCCGCTGCCAGCCTCCTACCCCTACCCGAGACGCAGAGACACCTGCCTGACCCAGCCACGTTTCCTGAATCAGCTGAGGACACGCGGAGCCCAGGAATAATGAAATGATCAGGCTGCAATCTGCTAAACAGCAATTTCTGGGCTTTTTCGGCACGCGTAGCTTTTATTAAATTGGTATTCTCCTCCTGAACACAAGCGGCTATTAGACATGACCCACTTCTCCGCCGTGTCTCACTATCATTAATAACAGTTTCTTTTTGTGATCAAGTGAGTGGCTCCAAACCCTTCCCGTGGTTTTGGGCGTTTGGCAAAGGGGCAGCACGGGGGCTCCTCGGCATCTCCTACTTGGTGACTTTGAACCTGGCAGTGTTGGGAGATGGCAGCAGTCTGGCCCCTGCAGAGCAGCCTGGCCTCCTCGCTTCTTGGGGGACAGAACGAGCCCTAGAGCGGTGACTCGCTGGCCCAGAACTGCATGGCGGGTCACTAAGAGAAGCCAGGTTCCCCCGCAGCCAGTGCTGTGTCCTTGACATCCAACCCCTCCTCTGGGCCTCCGCTGGCCCGCCCCAGGGTTCAGCAGGGACGTTACAGCTAGTGGGGCAGAGCTGTGCCCTAAGCACGCCTGGCACCAGGGGGCAGGCAGAGACTGCCACACAAAGGGCAAACCCTGCTTTCCTATGGGGGGGTCACCTTGGGGCCTCAGGAATGACAGAGTGGCACCCAGATCCTAGGGGTCTGGTGATCCAGGGACAGGATGATGGTAAACCTCAGAGCCCCAGTCCTTGTATGTCTCGGGACCGCAAACTCAGGAAAGCCCTTGCTTGGAAAACCCTCCTAGTGTAAGTTCCAACTGTGCCAAGGAACTGAGCGAACTGAGCGGAGCCAGAAGGGGAGCGGAAGGAGGAATTCCCAGTCTCCCTTGAATGGGAGGGAATCTGACAGGGAGATGAATGTCCTGGAAAAAGCAGTGTCTTTGCCCAACAACCCTGGGGCCAGTCTCAGCTCAACCACTCACTCACTGTGTGACCTTGGGCGAGTCCCTTTACCTCTCTGAGCCTTGATTTTTCCATTTGTAAACTAAGGATCAAAATAAGCCTTCCCCTGTTTACCACCACTGCAGCCAGGTCGGTAGAAAGTAGATGAAGGATAAGAAGGGTACGTAAATGGTACACAGAGCGGTTTCTATTTAACATGGTAAGGAAGAAGGGTGCAGGGAGTCATGGTTCCCAAAAGCAGAGTCCCTGAGAAGGGCTTTGGAAGCGCCCCCTACTTTCCGAAGCAATTCCACTCATGCATCATGCCCCAGCAGCCTTCTCTGATTACCTACTACCATGGCCCTCACTCTTTTCCATCAGAATAAATCACCCAGTTCTCTGCCATTTGTGCAAACCTCTCCCCAGCCCTGGGCATACAGTGCCCAGCATTGGTGCTGCAGCCTCTCCTACCAGATTGGAAGCCTTTGCAGGGAAGAGATGGATGGACAAAGTGTCTCCATTTTCATCTATGCCCTGGTCCCCATACCGGAAGGAGCCTGGCTCATGGGGGCAAGGGGCGCCCCCAGAGCTGCCAGCTTCAGACAATCCAACTCTACCGCCAACTCGGGCTCCTCCGGGGCTAGAAGGAGCTTCTGACACTCAGGCAACCAGTGCTGGGAATGTTCTCTTGCTCCCTGGCTCTCACAGTGGCTGAGTTGAGATTTCCCACCTTTCAGTCCTCCAGGGTCAAAGATGAGGACGGGTGGGTACCCTATTGAGGGATGGCAGGGGCTTCCTGTCCCCCCGCCTCCCCAGAGGCAGACAAAAGCTCCTGGCTTCCCTCTTCCCTTTCCATGCCTCTGGCTGGAAGCAACAATGCCAACTATTCCAATGTCTTCGAGGGGCTCCCACCAAGCCTTCGTCCCCAAGATGCCACCCACCTGACAGGGGTGGCTGCAGCCCAGGCTACCAGTTCTCAAGAGGTGGGGTCTTCTGTCCCCCAGGACCTTTCCCAGTGGGGGAGGTGTGGAGAGGGAAGGGACAAGGACAGCTGTGGGGTTAAACCCAAAAAGGGGAAAGGCAGATGGGTGGAGAGCGGTGGGTGAGCAGAGTGTGTTCACAAAGTGTTTGTATATGCCAGTGTGTCTGCAGGCAGGCGGGCAGGCAGGAGTTGTGCGCTTGGGTGCCAGCTGGCAGGGTCTGAGTGCTCCAGCCCTAGTGCCTGCTGTGTGTGTAGTGAGCATATGAGTGAGAAGGGGGATCTGAGATGGTGTCTGGAGATGTGTGAGGGAAGGAGTTGTGAGTGTGAGAAAGCAGTGAGTGTGGCTGTGTGTCCATGGCTGTGAATATGTGTGTGGTCGTGGAGGTGTGTGTATCGCAGGGAGTTGGGTGGGGGGGTGGGGGGGGTTGGAGAGAGCCCTCCGCGAGAGGGGCATAGGGGGTGCCCCCTCCTCCGCAGGGGTGGCCAGGGAGCCAGGGCCGGTCCATAGACCCGGCAGGAGGCGCCCCGGGACTCCCGCCACCGGCAGCACGGGTTCGACCCCGGGGACGGCCAAGTTGGAGACGCGCGGCCCAGGGTGGGGTTTGGCGTGGAAGTCCGCGAGGGCGGCGACCCAACTCACCGTGGCCGGAGATGTGGTTGTCCCAGGGCGCGTGGCCGGCGGGCCGCGTGGCGCCGCCGAGTTGCAGGAAAAGTGCCAGGTAGTGGAGGGCGCCCAGCGCCACGCCGAGCAGGGCCCCCATGGTGCGCGCTCGGGCCGGGGGCGCCGCCGCCTCACATCGGGGCTCAGGAGACCGCAGACACCACGCCCGCCGTCCCCTGCCCGGTGCGGCCTGGTTGCCCCGCTGCGGCTGCTGCCCCTCGCCCGCTGAACCCGGTCTGGCTCCGGCTCCAGTCCTCGCCCGGCTCCGGCCCAGCCCCGGCTGCGGTTAGCAAGCGCACGCCCTGCCGGCCGTCTCCGACTGCGGGACTCTTCCCTTCCGCGGAAGGCCACGCCGCTCGGTGCCGCTGCCGCCGCACCCCCTCCCTCCCACTCCCTCCCGCCCGCCCAGAGGAGGCGGCGGCGGAGGGATCTGTCGCTTGATTTATCATCAAAGTTTTGCCCAGGCTGGGATTTTTAAAGCGGTACCCGCAACTTCCCCGGCTGGAGAGAGCAGGCGGGGGCGAGATGGGGTGGAGGAAGCCACCCCAGGGACCCGGTTCCTGCAAAGCATAACACCGCTGGCTTCAGAAACAGAAATGCTCTCCATCGGGAAAAGGGGAAAAACCAGTCGACCAGCCGCCAGGCCCAGCGCGCTCAGGAGGGTCTCCTCAACTTTGCTAGCAGGGCGGTGCCGGGGTCAGGGAGGCACGTGGGGGTGGGGTGGAGGTGAGGTTGAGGTGGGATGGGAACCTGGGCTGAGGCGGGATGGGAACCTGGGCTGAGGCACAGGAGACCTGGTTAGACCTGGTTAGACCTGCCTGCCTTTGGCTCCCAGTGTGATCGTGTCCGGGTGTCTACCCCTGTCTGAGCTTCAAGGTCTTCAACTGAGAAGTGGGAATAATAGCTGCCTTCAGGGATCCTGGTGAGGATTTACAAAATCATGTGTGTAAAGCGCTAAGCATAATGCCGCCTTCGTGGTAGGAGCTCAATAGTTATTACTGTTGTTGTTCCTCTCTCTGGGACTCAGTTTTCGTGTCTGTAATAGTGGGCGTAAGGCAGGCTAGTTGCTGGGTCTTCTTCTAGCTTAGAGATGCTGGGCCCTGCACAGTGGATTGGATCGCCCCCTTCTGGACTGTAGGGCTCCCTTCTTCGGACAGGTGGGCATAGTGGAATGTTGGGCGGGTGGTGAGGGGGAAGGAGGTGGTAGTGAATGAAGCCGTTTTCATTCCCAAGAGCAGGAATGCAACGAGATACTCCGATTCCTTCTCCAACTGCTTAACTGGGGCTGCTGGGACAGACCTTCAGTACAGACACAAGGCGGACCTACTGTGGCCCCATTTAAAAGAAGATTAAGCACATTAAATCAGAGAAGTAGCTTATCTGAGGCCCCACAGCGAGTCTGGGGCTAAGTCCCTGATTCCCGGACAGGGTCCCTCCTGCTCTCATCCCTTGTGCTTTGCCAGGCATCATTCGCGACGGCCGTGTCCGCCGCTGTTTCAGCACCACGGAGGAGGACAGCGTTAACCCCGACACCCATTTTTAAAAAAAAATAAATTTATTTATTTGTTTTTGGCTGTGCTGGGTCTTCGTTGCTGCACACAGGCTTTCTCTAGTTGTGGTGAGCGGGGGCTACTCTTTGTTGCGGTGCGCGGGTTTCTCATTGCGGTGGCTTCTCCTGTGGAGCACGGGCTCCAGGCGCGTGGGCTTCAGTAGTTGCGGCCCGCGGGCTCAGTAGTTGTGGCGTACGGGCTCTAGAGCACAGGCTCAGTAGTTGTGGTGCACGGGATTAGTTGCTCCGCGGCATGTGGGATCTTCCCGGACCAGGGGTTGAACCCGTGTCCCCTGCATTGGCAGGCGGATTCTCAACCACTGTGCCCCAAGGGAAGCCCCACGGACACCCATCTTTTCAAGCTCACCGACCGCACCTCCGCGGCCTCTTAGATGGGCAGGTTCAGCATCAAGGACTGAACTTCTGATTTCCTCCCTCGCCCCCGCCGAATGGGAGTCAGCGCCTGAGATGGCCCACATCCGTCTCCACACCACACATAGGTGGATCCCGCATTGTGGACAGCACCCCAACTTTGAGAATGAAGTTAGAGCCTGAAGGACAGCTTCTCCCTCCACCCCTCCACCCCTGTCTTTACTCCGTCATGCACACCCCTTTACAATAGTATGGCGGGCAGCACACCAGTTGGGGCCTGTGGTCACCAGCAACAATACAGTTTATTCGAAACTATGCTCAGCACCCTGAAGTGTCACGCACTTACAAATACTGTTTCTGCACAACTGACAGCCCTCACAGGACCGGTGGCGCGGCACTGCTTTCAGCACCGCAGAAGGACAAAACCCTGTCCTAGTTCATTCCCGCCCATATTATCTGGAGGAAGTGGCCTTTTATTTATTTATTTATTGCCTGATTAATTTACTTCTCACTTCCTTCCCACTCAGAGGTGGTATTTAGGCTATCCTGGGTTGACCAGCTGTCTTGGGTACGAAAGTATTTCCTCATTCATTAATTCGATTGACTCTCACTCCCAGTGAAATGGGCTTCATTGCCCCCACTATAAAGATGGAGAAACTGAGAATCTTCAAGAACACATAGCAGGGACTTCCCTGGTGGTCTAGTGGTAAAGAATCTGCCTTACAATTCAGGGAATGCGGGTTTGATCCCTGGTCAGGGAACTAAGATCCCACATGCAGCAGGGCAACTAAGGCCACCTGCCACAACTACTGAGCTCGCCTGCCTCAACTAGAACCCGCGCCACAAACTACAGAGCCCACGCACTCTGGAATCCACGTGCCACAGCTACAGAGCGCATGCGCCCTGGAGCCTGCGCACAACAACCAGAGAGAGAAAACCCGCATGCCACAACAAGAGAGAAGGCTGCACGCCACAACCAAAGATCCCGCATGCCTCAACGAAGGTCCCACGTGCTGCAGCTAAGACCCGACACAGCCAAAAATTTTTTAAATAAAATAAATAAATCTTAAAAAAAAAAATTGATCACATAACAGCACCAAGAGTGGAACCCAGGATTCTTTCAATCCCAGGCTGAAGCCTCTCCAGGAGAATGTAATGGCAGAAATGGGGCCCAAACCCAGGGCTTTCTCCTCTTAAACCTCAGATTGGAGGGAAGGGGGCAGAGGCAAGGGGACAGGGAGAGATCGGAGACTAGAAGAGACAGGAGAAAACAAGAGACTCTGCTTGCGGGCTGCAGAGGAACGAGGTCAGGGTGGGACAGCAGCTCTGCCACTAACCCACTGACTGACCTTGAGGAATCTTTTTTTCTTATAGTCTGGGACAGGGTTAAACCCTGTAACCTCTGAGGTTCCTTCAAGGACAGACCTCCAGGGATTTAATGAGTTTGAAAAGGCTCGTGCTGTAATAGCTCTGCTCAAAACCCTCTAATGGCCTTGTTTATCACAGAAATCTTGACGTCTCTGGTTTGCATTCAAGGTCCCAGCCTCACCTCCTGCACATGCCAGACATCATTCGCCCCATGTCCTCTCCCTGAACATGCCCTAGCTTCATCCCGTCCTTACCCTTCCCAGTGCTTCTCCCTCCAGACGCATGCCTTCCCCTCTGTCTAGCTGAGTCTTCCATTGGCCAAGGTCCAGTCTGCATCCCCCACAGGAAGAAATGCCTGCTGCCTTCTCCCGATCTCTGAGCCTCTGTTGGCCCATTACTGTCTACCCAGCGCTGTGCTAAGAACTTTACTTATCCCACTTAATCCTCAGAACTACCAAGCCGTATAGGGTAGAATAGTGTTGTTATAAGTATGGGCTCTCATTTTGAATCCTGCCAACTGCTAGCTGTGTGACCTTAGATAGGTTACTTAACTTTTCTGTGCCTGAGCTTCCTTATCTGTAAACTAAAGATAACACCTCCATCACAAGATTATTGTGAGGATTAAATGACTTGCTACATGGAAATCACTTAGAACATTGCCTGGCACATAGTAAATAGTAATACACAGTAAATACATAGCCATATACATGTTGGCTATTATTATTACTGTTATTATTATTTACAGATAAGTAAACAGATGCTCTGAGAGGTTAAGTATCTTCCCCACTGTCTCACAAGACAGTGGTAGAGCCGTGATATGTTTGACTCCAGAGCCGATGCTCTTGGCATAATACCTAAGCACATCTAGTTCAACCCACCCAGCTTAGGAAACTAAGACCCAGAGAGGATGAGTGAATTCCTCAGTCACAGAGCCAACCATGACAGAACTAGATCCAGGACCTCTGACTCCCAGCTCAGGGCTCTCCCAAAATACCAGACTGTCCCATTTGTATTTCCTACAGCACCTAAAATGTACTTTACAGTTTATGAATCCCATTTACATCCATGTCTCATATAATTCACGCAACAACCCCCGAGGCCGCTATTATTTTTTATTTATTTATTTTATTTCTGGCTGCATTGGGTCTTCGTTCCTGTGTGCGTGTTTTCTCTAGTTGCAGCGAGCGGGGGCTACTCTTCTTTGTGGTGCATGGGCCTCTCATTACGGCTTCTCTTGTTGTGGAGCACAGGCTCTAGGTGCTTTACGGGCTCAGTAGTTGTGGCTTGTGGGCTCTAGAGCACAGGCTCAGTAGTTGTGGTACACGGGCTTAGTTGCTCCATGGCATGCGGAATCTTCCTGGACCGGGGCTTGAACCCGTGTCCCCTGCATTGGCAGGCGGATTCGTAACCACTGAGCCACCAGGGAAGCCCGAGGCCACTATTATTACCTTCCTTCTTTTACACATAGAAAACTGAAGCTCAGAGAGATGAAGTAACCTGTTCAACATGGCACAGGGAAGCAGGGCAAAAGCTGGATGTGAAAGGACGAATCCTCAGCCCATATTTCTCCTCTGTGTAATTCTGCCTCTTTTCTGCTTTGTGATCCAAGTGCAAACAGCAGACACTGTGGAAGCTAAGAGCTTAGAGGAGGCACAAGGTAAACGAAAACTATTCCAGGAAATAGTCTCTAGGAATTCACCAGGGCGGGTGGCTGCTGTCACTCATTTCACTCTGGGAACGCTCTAGGAGATAGTGAGCTTCCCATCCCTGGAGGCAATTAAACAAGCATCTAGTGATCACGTGGATGCCGAGAGGCAAATATCACTGTTATTTCCATGACCCAAATGAGGCTCAGAAGGTGAACATCATGTTAAGGATTTCAGTCAAGAAAGACGATCTTTTAAAAGTTCCCCTCAAGCAGGGGATCTCGCACTGTCCCCTGCCTCTGACCCAAGCTCCCTGGAGAGTCCCCAGCCTCCCCTTGACCCAGGGAGGCCAGCCTCCCTTTCCTCCTTGAGAGGTGTCACTTGAGCACCGTGGCTCTGTCAGTGGTAACAGCCATAAGATTTGTCCTTTTAATCCAGAATCAATAACAAATTTCATTTAAAAATAAATTAAACCAGGCATTGGGAATCACTCACCACGTGGGCCAGGGCGCTATATAGCGTCGTCTAAATGGCCCCTTTCTGCTCATCTGTCAATGCCAAGAGGGGGGAAATACCTAAGCTGCCTGATTCATGGAGAAACTACCTGAATGTATCATCTCCTAACAATGAGCAATTGAGCCCCGAGTTGCCCCTTTTAACACACCAATAACATGTGCAGCGCGGCTTCATGAGAGCTTATCGGAGACCCCACGGTCGCTGGCTGGGAGGGAGCCCATTTGTAAGGGGGAACAATGGCTTCAGTATGTAACCGCCTAATTTCCAGAATGCATTACTGAGCTCAGAGGAGCAATGGAATTCTATTAAACTCTTATCTGTCATGGGAGGGTATGAAACCTGCGGGGAAATCCAGACTTAGCGGAGACATGCCCAGAAAGGACTAGGGCTGACCCTGGGAAGGGATGAGCAAACCCAGAGGGGAAGAGGGGGCAGGCGGGGCCCTGCATGGGTAAAAATATGTGCGTTAATAGAGCTCTGGTTTCCAGCGATTATGTTTACATCAGCGAATAAAACTTGGCAATAAAACATCGGAGCTGTGTCTCAGACAGCACTTCCTTTAACAGCCTGGTATATTTCACTCATTATAACAGGAGGCAAGGAGCTTGAGGTGTCCCGATTTCTCCCCCTTTAATTAAATTTCCTAAATTACTGCCCAAAATTTGGATAAAGCAAAAGACTTACAGCTCTCCTAATCTCCATCACGGCTCCCATCCCATCATTGTGGTGGCCCTGACCGTACCAAGATCCAATATTATTAAACTGAAATACTGTGGGCATTGCCTGCCTGGGCTCTGGTTTGTAAAAGGAGATGTAAAAGGAGAAAACTTGGCCCAGGCTCAGAAAAGAGGCCTGGGTTCTGGGACTGACTTTGCTATCATCTTGCTGTGTGACCTTGGGCAATTTACTTCCCCTCTTTGAGCTCGATGAGTTCCCTTTTTCTGCAAACATTCATCTGGAGGCTTTTAGAGTTGATTGGGGTCTGGGGTACCCTTCTGAATGCACACTGGGGTGACTTAGGGAGCTTTAAAAAAATAATAATGTTCAGACCACACCCCAGAGATTCTGACCCAACTGCTTTGGGTGAGGCTAGGCCTGGTATCAGGCTTTTTCGAAATTTCCCAGGTGATCCCAGCGCACAGCTGGGGTTGAGCACCACTGGCCTAGACACAGAGTTATGAGATGTTAGTGGACTTCAGACTCTCTGGGGAGGCTGGTTGTGTCTGCAGAGTCCCAGGCCCCACTCCTGGGGGTTGTCTTCCAGTACGGCTGGGGGAGATATCAGGGAATCTGCCGGCTTACCAAGCTCTCAGGTGTACCTCGTGTAGGGATCCAGTGGGCCACAGTGAGGACCCCGACAGGATGGGAGGACAGGGGCTCCTCCTCTTCTGGTCCTTGAATTGGGTCCAGCCAGCCTCTTGGGGCAAGAAGGCCACCTGCCCCTGCTCTCATGTGCAGGGCAGCACAGGGGGCCGAGCTGTGACCCCCTCCCATCCAGGTCTGGGACGCTCTTCTCCTCTGATGACTGATTTCTTTATCCGTTCTCCCACAAGCTGGGCAGGAGCCGTGAGTGCCCTCTACAGTCAGGCCATGTCTCTGTCACATGAGCCTCCAGGTTTCCTTCTGCCCAGGTGGCTCACCCATGATGCAGACCCAGATCCTCCCATCTTCGTGGATTCTGAAACTTCATCTGCACTCTGCCTCCCTCAGAACTCATGGGCCAATTAGGAAGCCCCTAGCTAGGCTGAGGGCCATGCCTGGGCCAGAAGCCAGAGACAGGGGGAGGTCATCCAGGCTGGCCCCTGTCCCTTCTAGGCTGAGTAACCCCATGAAGACCTGCGGGGCCACTCGGAGGTTTTCTTTCTGGATTGCAACCTGGGTGGACCACGTAGAGTGAAGACATCATCTAAAACCTAGAATTTAAAATAACTCTGTTTTTTAACAGAGAAGGGTCATCAAGGATCAACCACGGTTGCCCCATTGTATAGATGGGGAAACTGAGGCCCAGAGAGGGGTAAGGACAAGCCTAGGGTCTCACAGGGAGGAAATGACAGAGCCAGGCCAAGGGCCCAGGTCTCCTGACTCCAGCTGGAGTCTTTCCTCCACACGTCATGAGGAGAGCAGACAGAACCCATCATCAACTTTGCAGCCAGGCAGCTACTCCAGAGGCATCCCACTCTGGGGTTTCCCAAAGGGGACACCTCTCTGAGGTCCAGAGAACCCCCCTAGGCCTTGGCTCTCAGGTTTGAACCCAAGCCCATAAATTGCACTCTACCAAGGCCAGTGAAATGTGCACGAGCTGTGTATCTGTGCTGTCCCAGCAAGAAGCCTAATGATAAGCCCATCAAGGGCAATTAACTGCATCCGAAAGACGGGGTTCCTAGGGCCCTTCACCCTGCCAACCGGGTGCTTATTAAACACGACAGGACAGCAGGGTCTCTGCCAATTTCGAGGCTCTGCTTGTGGGAGTGTTTTTAAAATCCTGAAATAACGTTAATGGTGTGGTTAATGCCAGTCTAAATATTCCATGGCTGTGAGTAATTAGCTAGACCAACACTGTCCAGTAGAAATCAAATGCGAGCCTGCATGTGTAATTTAAATTTTTCAGGAATTCCCTGGTGGCCCAGTGGCTAGTATTCCTCGCTTTCACTGCCGAGGGCCCGGTTCAATCCCTGGTTGGGGAACTAAGATTGTATCAGCCGCGTGGCGCAGCCAAAAAAATAAATAAATAAAAATAGCTTCTAGGGGCTTCCCTGGTGGCGCAGTGGTTGAGAGTCCGCCTGCCGACGCAGGGGACACGGGTTCGTGCCCCGGTCCGGGAAGATCCCACATGCCGCGGAGCGGCTGGGCCCGTGAGCCATGGCCGCTGAGCCTGCGCGTCCGGAGCCTGTGCTCCACAACGGGAGAGGCCACAGCAGTGAGAGGCCCGCGTACAGCGAAGGAAAAAAAAAAAAAAGCTTCTAGTAGCCACAATAAAGAAAAGTAAAAAGAAACAGGTGAAGTTAATTTAATAATATATTTGATGTAACCCCCAAATATTGTCATTTCAACACATGATCAATATAAAACATTATTCATGAGCTATTTTACATTCCTTTTACGTATAAGTCATCAGAATCTGGTGCGTATCTCACACTGATGGCACATCTCAATTCGGACTGGCCGCATGTCCGGTGTTCGGTAGCCACATGTGGTTCTTGACTACCCTAGCAGACAACAAAGAGCTGAACCACTCCAGGGGGAGGCTGGGGTGTCTCCACAGACCCCACACAGAGGGAGGGAACAGGAACCTAGTGAGCACATACTATATGCCAGGCACTGGGACTGATGTCACTAAATCCCCACGACGAATCTGGAATGCAGGTGGTGTTCACCCTATCTTATAGCTGGGACAACTGAGGCTCAGAGAGGTGAAGTGACTGGGCTGAAGTCACACAGTGGCTGGGACCAAGGTCCGCTGCCCGAGACTTCTGCTGAGGCTCAGCGAGGTGGCCTTACATGAGCCTGAATCCTCAGGCGTTATTTCCCTCTCGTTTCCCCCTCAAACATCTTTTTGAGATTTCTGGCTGCCGAGCAGAGGGAGCCTGTGGAAGGGGTTTGGCCAGCCTCATCCTGAGCTTTGGAGAGGGAGCAGGGCACCAGCGCCAGGGTGGCAGCAAAGACAGAACCCGTATCACGATTTTAATTAACTAATTAGTTGTACAACTAGCTGTTTAGTGTCTGTCTCCCCTCCTCGACTGTGAGCTCTTATAAGGAAAAAACAGTGTGATCTTTATTCCCCACTATATCCTCAAGGCCAAACAGCCTGCCCCAGCCAGCTGCACCTGGTAGGTTCTGAGGTCGCTTCTTCTGCAACCTCCTCCATCACAAGGAGCTCCAGAGGAGGCTCCTTCCACCTCTGAAGGGCATGATCTGTTTGAAAAGGCAGCCCCAGGCCTGGGCTCAAGCTCCTGCTGGGCCATTTACTTACATGTGGCTTTGGACAAGTCACTTAAACCTCCTGAATCTCAATTTCCTCATCTGTAAAATGGGAATAAAAGAGCCCATTTCATGGGTTGTTTTAGGACCAGAGGGAAAGGCACATGGGACGCACTTTGTTCTCTGCTGTGTCTGTGTCAGTTACCACTGGTGCCTTTATTAATATCATGGGACTTACGTCACAACCACAGGTGGGCCCTCGGTGGACCCTCTGGGCCAGAGCAGAGGGCTCTGTGCCTCTTAGATGTTTGAAGACAGGGACCAGGCCCGCATGTTTTCTTGTCTGTGCCCAGGTGTCCCCAGCCCCCTCTACCGCCTGAGTGCCTTTGCTTGTTTTCGTTCCTTCTTTCCTTTCAAGCGTGTCTGGAGTGCCTGCCATGTGCTCTGCACCAGAGCTAGACCTGAGGGGTCCCGAGGCTGGTGACTCTCTTCACAGTGCTCATCTTGTCACTCAGGCCGAGACCGGGTGCTCACCACACCTCACAGGACCCACCATGATCGGGGCCTGTCACTCGTCACCTCTCTGCCCTTATCTTCCTTGCTGTCCCCTCGCCTCCCCTGCTCTAGTCACACTGGCCTCCTTGCTGCTCCTCAAATATTCCTGGAACACTCCTGCCTCAGGACCTTTGCATTTGATGTTCGTGTTCTGCGGAACACGGTCCTTTCAGACCCCCAGCCTCTGATCAAATGTTGTCCTCACCATGTAATATAAAACTGCGGTCCCTGCCCCTCTAAAGCCCCTTACATTTCTGTTTTTCTGAACTCTGACCATTATCTGCCACATTACATGTTTATTTCTTGACTCTCTGTTGCCCTCACTACAATGGAAACCCCATGAGAACAAGGGCAGTGGCTGTCTTGTTCTCCAGCCTGGATCCTGGCACAGAGTGGGTGTTCAAGAACTAACTATTGAATGAACACACAAATGTGGTTTTTGAAACTTGTTTGTGCCGGTCTCCCCCGGGGACGGGGATGTCCTCGAGGGAGGGGCCGAGCTGGTTTTGCTCATCACTTTGCTCCTGCAGGGCCAAGCACACAGTGGGCCCTCAGCTGCTACTGGCTGTGTGGAACTGGACACACCACACTCCGGGAAGGGTTATGACTTCTGTGTTACCAAGACTGGCAGCCGTCGTTTGCTGAGGGTCTAGAATGTGCCAGGTCATAGGTCAAGCGCTTACCTGTTTTTTCATTAAATCCTCACAAAACTGAAAGGTAGGTATTTCATGCCCATTTTACAGATGAGGAAACTGAGTCCCGAGAGGTACCCAAGGTCTTCTAGCTGGCAAGTGCAGATCCGGGGTCCAGTTTGGCTCTTCCTGACTCCAAATAGGAAATAGCACTCCCTGCGTTGGCCCCTCTGGGCACTGAGCTGAGTGCGATGTTCACTGTCCTCCTCGCAGCCACAGTGGCCCCGTGAGGTCCCACCACTGACATCCTTGTGTAATGATGAGCAGCCTGAGACTTTGAGGGATCAGACGTGTGCTGAAGATGACACAGCTTGTGGCCACCGGGTGACCTGTCTCTAGGGCCTGAGCTCTTAATCGCAAGAAGGGTGTGGTTTGGGGCCAACATCTCTGTTGACTGGAGGGGAGAGGGTCAGCCTGGCCCACTCCTGATGATGTTGGGATTTTGTCCCCCATCAGGTGGACCTGGGAGTCAGGCACGCCAGGCCCTAATCAGGCCCTCTTCCCCTGCATTCTAAGTCACCCCTGGTAGCCATCCTCTCTCTGCACTACAGCTTTTCCCATCTCGAAAATGGGAGGGTAGAGCTTGATCATCACTGCAGAGCCCTTCCAGCTCAATACCATAGAAGGAAATGAGGGATAATGACTTGACCAAGATATACAAGGTTTCCAACATAGATCTTTAGACACCTGGGCCATTGTTCTCCGCCCTGAAGAAAATGCCCTTTAAAGCCAGAGCTGTAGTGTTAAACCAAAGGAATGACATTCTAATGGTGAAATTTCAGGCAAGGTTGGGGGTAGGGACAAGCCTTGACCAACTTGACCCAAGCTGCTGGGCCTGGGTGGGGGGAGAGGGTTTTCCCCAGGGGTCCCTGCTGAAGTGAACACATCATCGGGCATCCTGGGTCTCTCATATTAATGATCTATTGGGAGAATCCGGATGGAGGTGCCAGGTAATTATATTTAAACAGCTGGAACTTGCTCCAGAGTTTCATGCCACTTGCCAAGGCCTGTAAATCATGCCACAGCAGCTCAGGGAGGGGATACATTCCCCTCTAATTCAGGAACACCTCCAGGTGCGATCTTGAACGCAGCACAGCACCTTGCGGCGGGGGTGGCTCTCAGAGCCTCCCCACCCCCAGGGGAAGGCAGCCTTCCAGGAGCAGAAGTAGGCGAGGGACACAGGAGGCTGAGCAGAAGCCCATGATCCTGGAGGTGCAGCCCTCCTACCCCCCCAGGAGAAACCTGGTTAAGAGCCACAAGGCAGCTTCAGAGGCTCTGAAGAGTTCCCAGGACTATGGGCATGTTTTCATTTTTCTGTCCATCCATCCAATTTTGATCATCCATCCAACATCTCCTCTTTGCTAGTGCGGTGTGTGCAGTAGTGAAAGGTCACCCACTGGCTTCAAATCCTACCCTGTGTGACCTTGGGAGGGTCTCTTCACCTCTCTGAGCCTCAGTTTCCTCGTCTGTGTACCTCCCCTCCCCCAACCGTAGGGCTGTTGCAAGAGCAGATGAGACAGAATCTCAGCATTCATTTTACCAACAGGCACTGTGCCTATGGCTTTAAATATATCATCGCATTTAAACCACCCAGGGAGGGAGGCCAGGATTACCCCCATTTCACGATGGAGAAACGGAGACTGGAGGGGGTAAAGAAACTTGCCCAGAGCCACACGCTGACTTATTCTCGCTAACTTCTACCCACGTTCACCGCACTTTTCTTTCCATACTCCCGTCCACCCCTTTCCCCCAAACCCCACCTGTTTCAACACCCTTGAGGGTGGAGTTCCGAAGGGACATACGCTCACAACCCACGTGCAGGGCTGTGTGCAGCAGAACAAACACTGGCCTCGTTTGAAGCCAGACAGAGGCAGGCTTGAAGTTGGTCTCACCCCATCCCAGCTGTGTGATCCTGAGAAAGCTACTCAACCTCTCTGAGCCTCAGTTTCCTGATCTCTAGAGTGGAGATAGTGATCCCTATCTTACTGGGTTTCATAAAAATTAAGTGAGGTAAGCATGAAAAGCCCTTCTTCAGCACACAGTAGAGGCGCAATAAATGTTAGCTCTTGATTTGTCTGTCCTCACTCTCTCTAGGATAATCTATAGCTGTCAGGGTCTCTGGATGTCATCTTATTGCCCTACTTCATTGTACAGGTGGGGAAACTGAGGCCCAGGGAAGGGCAGAGACTTCTGAGACCACACATCCCATGAATAGGGAGAAAGAGGCCTGCATCCGGGGCGCCACCCCACTCCATCACAATCCTCCACCCTGTGCCCCACTGGCCACTCATGCCTGGAGGAAGCAGAAGCCCCAGCACTGAGCAGGCTGGAAGGCCTGTGTCCTCAAGGAGGCCACCTCTGGCCACGGGTCAAGTGTGTGTCCTTTGGGCCCCTGTTCCACCTTGGTCTCAGTGGCCAATATTCAATTGCTGTTCCTGCTTCCCTGGTCCCTGGAAAGGTAGTTTCTAAGGATCACTGTTCTGTTCTCCCGTGCTCCTTTCCCCTCAACCAGATGTGGTATGCAAGGCCCCACTGCCTCTAAGCAGGGGCTCCGTCCCACTCCCCACACCCACCCCAGTGAGGCTGGGAAGGCCCCGTTGATCTCTCAAGAGGCAGCTGGCTCTGGGTTTGGATCCCGACTCTGCCTCTTCTGGGCTGTGTGACCTTGGGCCCTTTCCCTCTCTGAGCCTCTGTTTCCTCATCTGTAAAATGGGAATAAAAACCAAGCTTAGCACATAGGATCGTTGTCTAGCTAAACACCCATCACTCACTGCAGCACCTGGTGGATGGTGGCTCAGGCTCAGGAAAGGTAGCTGTGAGGCCCGACTTCCCGTGTTGCTGGTCTGGTTCAGGGGACGTTCTCCCGATGGGCTCAGCTCGGGTCTGGAGGAGTCTGAGGAATGAGGAAAGCTGACAGTCAGGCCTCAAGGCCCTCGGGAGGCTTCCAGCTCCACTGACACCAGTAGGGTGAGGCCAGTGACCAGGTCACGTGGCCACTGGTAGCATTGACAGGAGGGTACAGCCTAGAACAAGGGAAGGGATGGCCTGCCCTGCTCTGTCCAGCCCTGGTCTCCCCCCACCCTCCCCCAACCCTCCCACCCCTTTTAAGAGGGACACTGACCCACTGGCAGGGAAGGAGGTGTCAGGACCGGGCGGGCCTGCAGACCACATATTTTCACCTGGGTGAGTTCATCAGCCTCTGGGGGACTCAAGTCTGGCTCTGGTTCTGGTCAGCCCTCCGGTATTCCCCTGCCTAGAGCCCATCTCCTCTTGAATGGCTCTTCAAACACAACACGCCCCATCCCCACCCGAAGTTCTATCTTTCCCCTCCAGTCTGGCCCTCATCTGGGCTTCCCGTCTCAGGAGCGGCCCCCGTCCATCCACCTATCCTGTCCCTGAGATGGGATCCGTGCCCAAGCCCCCTGCCCCGCCCCACCCCGGAGCGAACATCTCCTGATCAGCCTCAGCTTGGCACGTAGGGGGGCCTCGGTGAATCTCGCTGATTGAATGAGCGAGGGAAATAATGGATAAATAAATGAAGAGCTGACTCTTCAGCCTGGGGAGCAAAAGATGTGGGGCACGGGGTGGGGGATGGCATTGCAGCCACAGGGGAGCCCGGGCCCTGCACTGACACCCCCTCACTGTGTCACTCTGGGGTTTTGCTCCCTCTCTGCACCTCAGTTTCCCCAGAAGAATGAGGCAGTTGGGTGAGGGGCCGTCTAACGTGGAGGGTAGCAGGGGGTTATGAAGGAAGTGGGCAAGTGGTCGAGCTGGGACCTGGAGGTAGGACTGGAGGGAGTTTGACCAGGTCCACATAAGGACAAATGTTCCCACAGTCAGAGCTGTCCTGCTGCTGGACCGGCTGCCTCATGAGGAAGTGAGCTCACCATTGCTGGAGGTATGTAAGCAGGGGCGCTGTGGGGAAAGACCCCCGCACTGCCTGGGCAGTTGGACACATGACCAGGCACACAGCCTGGAATTGGGAAAGACACAGACTCTAGAGGTCAGTCTCAGCTCCATCCTTATTAGCTGTGTGACCTTGGGCAAGCTGGTTTAGCTCTGAATCTCCAAGGGCACCTAATCTAGACAACAGAGATACAGCCTTGACCTTGCAAGGTTTTGAGAAGCTGCACAGGGCCTGGAGCCATGTAAGTGTTTGGTAAGTGCCGGCATCTTCCCCAGCCCAGCCTGCACATCGAGGATGCAACTTCTGGCCGTTCACAGGACAAACTAGCTGCTTCATTCCAAGCCCAGCAAGGGCCTGGGCCCCATTTACAGGGTCTCACGGAGTGCTCACCTGGGCCCTCGTGCCCAGGTGGCCCTGGCCTTGACCCTGGAGCCTAGGAGAAAGGGCAGCCTTGAGTGGGCCCCTCACCACGCTGGGTGCCCCCTCCAGGTCCATGGGCCTGTGAATTTTTTCCTCTACCCGCCTCTCCCGTCGCCTCCGTGCAGGGAGGCCCAACCTTTCCACGCCTCCCAATCACGGCAAACTGCCTCATCAATCATGTTCTCTCTAATTAACTTCTAATTTACCTCTTTAGTCAAATCTGTTTACAATCAGAGACAAGAAAACATGCAGCAGCTCCAGGTGCGGACGTGGGATCAGCTCCAGGGAGGTAGAGGATCAATCAGCCCTTGACCGGGGTGGGAGCCCAATAAGGGGTCTACAAGGCAGGGGCAGGGGTACCACTTGGCCCAGTGCCCTGGCCCCCAGCAGCCTGGCATCCAACACCAGCCCCGCATCCCCCAGAGGGCTTTCCTGCTGGGGCCCCCAGCCGCAGGTCGCCAGCCGCCACCTGCCCTCCCCACCCTTGTGTTCCCCTCTCTCTGGTTTTTCTGCCTCACTAGGTGGGGACCGCCCCATGGGCATGCATCCTGCCCCTCACTGGCTGTGTGGCCTCAGAAAATGACTGGACAACTCTGAGCTTCTGTTTCCAGGTTTGCAAAGTGAGGGGTAAAGTCACATCACCCAACTTGCTGGCGGCAGCCTGGCCAGCCGTGCCTAGACACTGAGCTCCGGGTGGAAGGAACACAGGCCCTGTTTGTTTGGTTTTTGTTTCTGTATTTTGGATGTTTTAAATTAAAAAAAATTTGAACTAATGTCCAACTTACAGAAAGGTTGCAAGCCTGGTATGTGATATGCTATTACCTCCAAATTTCAGTGTGCATTTTCTAAAACAAAGACGTATTCTTACATAACCACAATATAACCACAGGGATAGGGACATTTGTGTGGAAACATCACTGTGTCTAATCTCAGCCAGGGCCTGAGTTTTAAACCCACTGCATCACTTGCTGGCTGTGTGACTCCGGCCAAGCCACAGGGCCCCTCCTAGGCCCCGCTTTCACATCTAAAGCAGGCGGTCAAGGTAACAATCTTATCTCTATCTTGCAGGGTTGCTGTCGGTGTGGATACAACGAGCCGCTGGGTGATGGGTGGGAAGCAATGTGGTAGAGGGGGTGCAGGTACTGCCCCCCTCTCCGTGTTCAAGGCAGAAAGGGAAGCTAAGGGGGACCTGTAACCTGTTCTAGGTCACACGACATGAAGGCCAGAGTCAGAGCCCCGGAAGAGCCTGGCCTGGAAGAGGCCAAACCCTGGGATGGGGCACCCAAGACTCAGACAGCCCAGTGACTTAGGCCCTTTGACCTACGTTAAGGTGCAAAGTAGGGAATTCCCTGGTGGTCCAGTGGCTAGGACTCGGCGCTTTCCCTGCTGGGGCTCGGGTTCCATCCCTGATCGGGGAACTAAGCTCCCACAAGCCACATGGCACAGCCAAAAATAAAGGTAGAATGTGAACAGCAGGGAGGCAGTTGAGGGCTGATGATTATTAATGTGCACCAATAATACCAACAGTAACCAGTGAACAAGTCACCTTGGAGGAGGCCTCTCATGGACGCTGCGGGAGATGGAGGGCGGGGCGAGGACGCCCTGACGGTGCACCAGGCCAGTACATGGGACTCTCGGAGAGGCCTCTGAGCCATTGAGGATGCGGGGCCTGATGGGGGGACACCTGCTTGGTCCTGGCTCCCAGTCTGTCTTCTCACAGGAGACCCCCTCCTCCTCATTCACATGTACACCCACTCAGGGGTTCATTCTGTTCACACTCGCTGTTCTCTCTGACTGGAACATTCCTCCAGCTCTGCCCTTGGCTGCCCTGCTCACCTTTCACGTCTCAGCTGGAACATCACCTCCTATGAAAGGCCCTCCAGAACCATCTTATCTCAAGTAGAACCTCGCCACTCCCATACACACACTCTCTAATTTGCTCTTTTTTTAAAAAAATTTATTTATTTATTTATTTTTGGCGGCGTTGGGTCTTCGTTGCTGCACACGGACTTTCTCTAGTTGTGGCGAGCGGGGGCTACTCTTCGTTGCGGTGTGCGGGCTTCTCACTGCGGTCGCTTCTCTTGCTGCAGAGCACAGGCTCTAGGCGTGCGGGCTTCAGTAGTTGTGGCACTCGGGCTCAGTAGTTATGGCTCACGGGCTCTAGAGTGCAGGCTCAGTAGTTGTGGCGCACGGGCTTAGTTGCTCCGCGGCATGTGGGATCTTCCTGGACCAGGGCTCGAACCCGTGTCCCCTGCATTGACAGGCAGATTCTTAACCACTGTGCCACCAGGGAAGCCCCTCTAATTTGCTCTTTACCTCATTACCTTATTTTCTTCATCTCACCTATTTCTATCTGAAATTACATCATTTCATTCTTCTTCTTTTGATTGGTTTAGCTTGCTCTGTGCCTGTCTCCTTCCACTCATGAGTTCCTTGAGAGCAGGGATCTTTGGGCTTCCCTGGTGGTCCAGTGGTTAAGAATTTCCGCTTCGACTGCAGGAGGCACAGATTCGGTCCCTGGTTGAGGAACTAAGATCCCACATGCTGTGCGGCCAAAAAGAAATGAAAGAGTAGACAGCTTTGTTTTGCTCCTTTCCATCTCCCCAGAGCCCGGCAGAAACACAAAGCTCAACAAATACGGTGGGATGAACTTTGAATTCACCTGTTCGTTAGTATCCGCCTTGTGCCTGTCCATGTGGGGGATGCAGAAATGGAATTAGACCGATGTTCTGCCCTCACATGCTCACAATCCTGCCCAGTATGTAAACGCAGGATCTCAGCAAAGCCCAGCCCCCTGTACCTAACACTACTGAGGGGATAAAACCTCCTGGGGCAGCCCTCTTGCGGGGGTTGGCCAGATGAGGGGCAGTGCGCCTGGGGCAGCATCCAGACAGAGCCCTGGGTCCTGTCTAGGTCAGAGCACTGGGGCCAGGCCAGTGTGGGCTCCAGCCCAGCTCTGCCCAATCTCACCCGGCCCCGATGGCCCTGGCTGGAGACCTGAAATGACACCGCTGTCCGTGAGGCTCTGGGAAGCTCTGAGAGGGGGAACGGCTCCAGTCCAGCGTGCACAAGCTCCAGTTTGTCTCTTTGTCTTTTGGGGTGTGTGTGTGTGAACCCCGGCTGGGGAGCCCCTTCCTCGGGAGTAGGCATCTTATTCAAGGACTGGGAGATGCTTCCTGTCTGGAAGCCTCAGGGATATGATGGCTTCGGGTGACGGAGAGGGCACCTCAGCTGTCTCCCTGCACTGTTTGTTCATATTTCTATTCCCTACCTGTGTTCCTCGTTTCCGCCCATGTAAGTAGGTGTCCGGGGGTGTCTCTGATTCTGCTCCGATAGAATTTGCCTTGTTTAATCAGTAACAGGATGGCTGCCTCTGACAGCTGTTTTTCCCAGAAAAAACAATGCTATTAGGGATGGGGTGAGTTGGGAAGCAGCAAGAATGGGGCCTCTTGGCTTAAGTTCACCTTAGCCACAGATTTGTGGGTGACCCCGGTGCCTGTCACTTCCTGTCCCTGGACCTCAGTTTGATCATCTGTAAAACGAGGGGAGTCAGACTCTGTGACCCCTCAGCTGGGACTTTGAGATGCAAGGGCTGGAGGTGGTGCCACAGTTGGAGGGTGGGCTGAGTTTGTGGAGCGTCCCTCACTCGGATGCCGGAGGGGAAGAGGCATTTAAACCCAAGGTGGCATTTTTATCGCTGTGTTCTTAATTGTAATTGCCATTTAATTAGATTAATGATAATTAATAATACTAATAATGTACTGTCCTTTGTCTGGGACAATGACATTGCAGACCCACCGTCCCAAAGTGGAGCTGGGCTGCATTGAACCTCTCTCCTCCTCTTCTCTCCCCCCCAACCCTCTTTCTCCAACTTTGTTTCCCTTTTCACCCGTGCTCGGCACACTGGGTTGTGACCATCGCTTGTCACGATGGTCTCCCTATTAGACCACAAAGTGCTCCAGAGAGCTGGGGACCGGTCCAGGCATCTCATGCCCCGCTCCACCCTGCAAAACATAGAGGAATCCTCCCAGAGAGGGGACTGATACCTACTGGATGGCAGGAAGGGTAAGTGGGCGGGTGTGTGGATGGATGGTTGGAAAGATGGATAAATGCATTAATGAATGGCTTTAATCTCGGGCTAGGGAGGTGACAGTGCTATCCGACCCCCAGAGGGGACCCACCTCTGCTCTCAGCCCCCTTCTCCCTGACCGAGCCCGGCCCGCTAGAACTCCATAATAGCTCTCAGATACATCTCCTCCTCTCCATCCTCAAGGTCATGGCCCTGGCTGAAGCCACCAGCACGCTTGCCTAGACAGCAGTACCAGCCGCTGCCTGGCTCTCACAGCCTCCTGATCTACCCCTTTCTATCCATTATGTGCAAGACTGGAGCGTCTTTCGGACTCATATACATATGTGACCTGCCTCTCTCTGGTTCAGAACACTTCCAGGGCCCCTCTGGGCCTTCCGAAAAGAGTACAAACGCTTGGCCTTGGCATTGGAGCATTCCTAATCTGGCTCCTGCCCACCTCCCTGTCGCCGTCTCTACTACTGCCCCACCCGCCTCCCTGCCCGCTGTTCTGGCCACCCTGGAGCGGGCACACTTCCTCCAACACGCTTTCCCTCTCTGGGCCTTTGCCATGCTCTTCCCTCAGCAACCTCTCCCCTCCTGCCCCGCTCCCTCCTCTCCACCCAATTCTCCACCCTTCACAGTTGAATTCAGATGCCACCTCCTCCACGAAGCCCTCCATGATGCTCCAGGGAGAATGAGCTACTCTGCTTGCCCACAAGTGTTTTTGTGTGTCTTTGACAGTATCCTCCCCCTACTCCCCACTTGCTTTCCAGGTAGAATCCCCATTTCCCACAAGAATGTGGGGATGTATTTTATTAACCCTTCTTGGGTTTTGAGTTCAAGTCTCAGCTCTCACCCACAGTAGCCTGTGACTGTCCAGCCTCTTCCTCTTTCTGACACTTACTTGATTTTCCCATCTATAAAACGGGGACAGCAGCTTGCCCTTCACAGGGCTGTGGTGACAACTAACTGGATTTGGGTCTGTAAGGTCCCCAGCTCAGAGCCGGACTCTTTCCTGCCTCCCCACCTCTGCCAGCTCATTTCTGTTCCTGGAAGCCCCTCCTGTCTTCTTACCTGCGGAATTTCCACTCTCCCTTTTATTCCTGGGCCAGAGCAGCCTCCTCCAGGAAGTGGCGGGGACCTTCCCAGACATAATTCAGTTCAGATGTTCCCACTGCTTCCCACCCTGACTCAAGACGCTTTTGTGGCTGCCGCTCTGACCACTGTGAGCCCAGGCTGGGCGCCGGCCCCTCCCGACAGTGGGCCAGAGGGACAGGAGGGGAACAGATCCTGTCCCACACGGTGGCGCTTCCTCCATGCAGGCGGCCAGAGTCTCAGTCTCCACCCTTCCCTCCATCATTCATCCTCTCATCCTCCCTCCCCTCAACCATTCCCTCCCTCCCTCCTTGACTCAGTCATCGTACTCCACGCATGCCTCTTCTCTGCGTAAAATCCTCCGATGGCTTCCCGTTGCATGTGGGAGACAATCCAAACTCCTTACTGTGGCTGGCAAGGCCCTGTACGGTCTGCTCCCAGCCCCACTCTGCAAACTCCTCTCCTCCCGCTCTCCTCCTCATTCTCATGGCGCATCTGGCCATTCCTCAGTAGGTGAACCACACTCCTGCCCCACGGCCTTTGCGCTTGCTATTTCCTCTGTCGAGAATCTTATTCCCAATTCCCCCCGGCAGCCGCTCTGTTCAGCAGTCCTGTCTCAACTCCAACATTACCTCCTCAGAAAGGCTGACCATCCAGACCAGAGTAGCTACCCTTCCTTCCAGTCACTCTTTTATTTTCTTTATAGCTCCTAAGCACCATCTCAGGCTGCCTTGCTGGTTTATCTCTTGCTTGTTTACTTCTGTCTCCCCTGCTTGGAAGGCAGCAGGGCAAGAAGCATGTCTGCCTGTTTGCTCTCTATTCCCACGGGGTCCAGCACAGAGTAAGTGCTCAGAAATTATTTGCTGAAGAAATGTTGCAGGAGCACCACCTGGGTGGCAGGCCCTGCGCTGGGCACAGCAGAGCGGAAATGGATGAAACGCGGCTCCCACCCTCAGTCAGTTCATAGGGCAGGTGGGGAGAAGTGGGCTCAGGGAAAGCTCACTGGGGGTCTGGGGAGGGCAGAGAGGGGGTGGAAGAGGCGCTGGGGGGGCTCAGGGCTGAGGGCAGAGTGTGTGGGGTTCTCGGCACCTCTGCTTATCACGCTCTGGCTGATGGGGGTTATATCTGCCTCTGTCTCTCCCGTGAGGCTGGGAGCCCCCCAAGGGCAGGACTTATGCTCCTGCTTCCCAGATAGGGAGCCAGTCTCAAGGAATGAGTAGGGTCAACAGGGGTTTGGGGAAGTGGGAAGTGGGGCAGGTTACAGAGAAGGAAGGGCGTGGACAAGGGCCTGGGGTTGGGGACATCAGTGCGGGCTGTAAGCAGTGGCTGGACAGTAGCTCAGGCCCACCCATGGCACTCCGGTTCAATTCCGCAATCCCTTAAAGAGCACTTGTTGGGACTTCCCTGGTGGCGCAGCGGTTAAGAATCCACCTGCCAACCTAGAAAAATGGTACAGATGAACCGGTTTGCAGGACAGAAATAGAGACACAGATGTAGAGAACAAATGTATGCACACCAAGGGGGGAAGTGGTGGGTGGTGGTGGTGGGATGAATTGGGAGATTGAGATTGACATATATACACCAGTATGTATAAAATAGACTACTAATAAGAACCTGCTGTATAAAAAATAAATTAAATTAAAAAAAATAATCCGTCTGCCAATGCAGGGGACATGGGTTCGAGCCCTGGTCCGGGAAGATCCCACATGTTGCGGAGCAACCAAGCCCATGCGCCACAACTACTGAGCCTGTGCTCTAGAGCCCGCGAGCCACAACTACTGAAGCCTATGCACCTAGAGCCCGTGCTCCGCAACAAGAGAAGCCACCGCAAGGAGAAGCTCACACGTGGAAATGAAGAGTAGCCCCCGCTTGCCGCAACTAGAGAAAGTCTGCAAGCAGAAATGAAGACCCAAAGCAGCCAAAAAAAAAAGCACTTGTATAAAATACATTGCTCACTCTTTGTTCCTAAAGGACCTTGGCTTGGGTGTTTGCTGATGGATGGATTGATGCCCTCATGGGTTTTCTCCTTCATTCTGTAAGGTATAAACAAAGATGAGTCAGCTCCCAGTCCAGTGGGGAAGGTGAACAAGAACACCCAATAAGATAAGGATATCAGGGAGGATGACATGACCACTGATCAGCACATTATAGGTGCTCAAGCGCTTCCTGTGTATCAGCTTGTTGCTGGTCTAGACAGTGAGTAGTATTGTATAGTATGATCGCCCCATTTTATAGATGAGGAAACTGGGTTAGGCAGGTGAAGTGACTCACCCAGGGTCACACAGCTGGGGAGAAGCAGGATTAAATTTGAACCCAGGTAGCCTGTCTCCAACATCCATGCCCTGTGTTCACTGCCCTTGTGGGTCCACAAAGCCAGCCTGCTGAAATTTGTTTGTGCATCTTTTAATCTTTCCCAATTACAGAGAGACTTTTGCTTGCAGCTGCTAAAAGCAAGAACCTGTCCTCAGGCCTTGCTCCCAAGAGGGCTGGAGCAAGGTTGGGGGTAGGGGGAAGGCAGCTGGCACAGGCCATGTCCTACCATGGCCACTTAATGAGCTTAACTGATAACCACAGGCCCAGGCAGGCTGCCGGCTGGGTCTGTTCATTTGGCCAGGCTTCCTGGCCTTACACCCACTGGCTGGGGGAGGGTGGCATTGGGGCCAAAGGAGGGGCCTGAGGATCTCCAGTTGTTTAAGTGCTGGCAGCCATGGCCAGCATCAGTGACACGGTTGTGTGACCTTGGGCAAATTCCTTGATCTCTCTGTACTTCCTTTTCTTATTTGTAAAATGGAGGTGAGCGTGGCACCTTGGAGGATGCTACAGGGATGCAGCAAGGTGCTGGGGACTACCCGGCATGTAGTAGGCACTCAGCAAAATTTCCACCCCAGTCCTTCAAAGGCCTCAAGAAAACAATCTCAGCCCTACCACGCTTGAATAAAGCAGAAAAAGCCTGCGGTGAGAGGCTGGAGAACTGGGCTCTCATCTGGCTGTCTCTAACTGAAGGGGTGACCTGGACCCTAGCTCTCTCTGGGCCTCAGTGTTCTCATCTGCAAAATGGTATAACGATAGTCTCCACATCGCACGAATGTGGGGAGGATTCGAGGAGGCAGGCATTTCGTTGGCGCTATAATGTAGCTGGCACTAGGGTGGTTTTGGATGGCTGGATCTGCAGATCCTGTGTGATTTTAGGACAGTCCCCTACTTTCTTGGTGCCTCTGTTCTCTCATTTGTAAAACATCTGACCCCAAGTTCTGCTTCCCCCCAGCTCTGTCGTTCCAGGAGTTCAGCAGTGTTGATCACTGCTTCCTCTGAAACCCACCTAATCTGCTTTAGATGAGGAGAGAGTAAAGTCCTCGTGTCCAGGGGAGGGGGGAAAAGTGGGGGCCAGAATTTTTGTGCCCATTTCCCAGCTAAGGAGAGCGAAGCCCCTGGATTTTAATGGCAAGATACATGTCCCTGCCCACTGCTCCCCCTTGCCTGTTCGAGCTGTGGGGCTGGCGCAGGGAAGGACAAGACTCCCATGGGCCCCAGGAAGGCCTGGGGAGAGGGGTCTGGGTCTGGATTCTCCAGGGCGTGGAGCTGCGTCCGCTCAGAGTGGAGGCAGGGCCTGAGGGTGGGTGGGCACGTTGATTGCGGTCATTCCTCTCTCCCTGCAGCGCCTGCTTCTGATGAAATTTTACGGCAGGTGGAAATGACATGACTCCGTCAGCCCTAAAAGCACTTCTGTTTATTCATTAAAGGTATTTGTTACTGAGCAGCCCTGTGGTGGCCCCACCTGACTCCTGCCGGGCCGCGAGCTTGCTCCCACTCCTCAGTGCTGGGGGAAGCCTCCACAGGGCAGGGGGCCCCTCCCTACAGAGTGACCGGCTGGCTCTGCCTCAGCCGCATCCCTAACCCCCGTCTCTAACCCACTACCTCTTCCCGGTCCAAAGCGCCAGTATCTCCTCTTCTTGGGTCTCCTGCTTCCATGCTGGGCTCCACAGTGTGAGCTCCATCAAGCCATCAAAGGGATCTTTTCAAAACCAGATCACATCCCTTCCATGCTCAAAACCCCTCAGTGGCCCTCCAGGCCCGGCAAGACCTGGCCCCTGCCCACCTCTCTGGCCTTATCCTCCACCAGCCCTGCCTCACGCATGGGTCCACAGTGGCTTCTTTCGGCTATTTTCTGCAGA
Organism: Leucopleurus acutus; assembly: GCF_964270905.1. Taxonomy (NCBI): domain Eukaryota; kingdom Metazoa; phylum Chordata; class Mammalia; order Artiodactyla; family Delphinidae; genus Leucopleurus; species Leucopleurus acutus. The sequence continues at coordinate 66,233,783 of NC_139158.1, read as the reverse complement.
ATGACGGTGCTGTCTCTCTGCCTCAGGACCTTTGCACCCGTGCCTTTGCTTAGAACCCCAGCTCCTTGACATCATTCAGAGCTTAGCTCAAAGGCACCTCACTGAGGAGGACTTCGCAGACCACCCATCCTCAGGGTCCCCCATTAACTAGTCTCTATCACTTTGCACTGAGTTTGCTCCTTGGCAGTAATCACTCTACGTATTTGTTTACTTGTTTATTGTCCTTCAGTCTGTCCCACGAGGAAGAGGACGTGAGCTCCTGGAGAGCAGGGACAATGTCTGTTTTGTTTCCAGCTCTGGTGGGTGTTCAGTAAATGGTGCGGGGGAGGTGGGTGATGAACTCCCAGGCACCATGAGCTGGTCACAGGTGTGGCGTTCCCCGGGCTGCGCCCTCAGAGACCCGCTCGGTCCCCAGATGAAGGAGAGCTGAGATTCCGAGAGGGTGAGGCTCATGTCTCACCGAGGGTGGGCTGGGGGCTCCTGCCCCTTGCCCCCTGCCGTCCTCCATCTGGGTGTCTCCTGGGTGGGCGGGCTCGCTGAGGCCTCAGGGGCTGGGGCTGGGCTGGAAGCTGCCTCAGCTGTGGCCAGACCACGGCCTGGTTTCTGAAGACCCGCCTCTGGTGGTTCTTCCCCAGCTGCTCTCTAGGGCTTTAGAGCAGAGCCTCTTCCCAGGGGCTGAGGGAAACCTCCTGCAGCCTTCCCGCTGCCTTAGGGGTGGCGGCCTTGCTCCTCGCTCAGCTAATATCAGTGTATCTGGGTCCTGGGCACTTTCTGCATGACCTGCGAGGCCGGATCTTGCTTGAGGGGTCAGAACGGAGGCTTCATCACCATCCAATGGGATCTGTTTCTCCATCACTCAGGGACTGTGGAGATTTAACTAGAACAAGCTGTGACTCTGGACAAACGTGACCCCCGAACTCCTAGGAAATCACGACGTATGTGGTTCTGTCAGGTTCTGCCACAGCCAGAAGCTCACTCAACCCCGGCCTCGCTGACCTCAGGGTAGCCAGGGCTATCCAGTGAGGTAACTGTGAAAACCCCCTCATCTCCAAAGGCCCCCGGCATTGTCATGGCCCCGTTCCTTTACCTGCGCAGCTCCCTCTGCCTCGAATGACTTTCTATTGATACCTCTTGGGTGTTGAGACTCACGGCCACCCTAAGGACCCCGTGAAAGTCACTCAAGACACAGTTATGGTGCTGGGTCCCGTCTCTCCCAACCTCTCCTGCTAGGTTTGGGGGCCCCTCTCTGCCCCTCACCTCTGTTGAAGCCCATCATCGCTCTCTCGTGACACCCTGTTCGGCTACCGTGGGGGGTGGTTCACACTGCCTTTCAATCTGGGGGGCACAGTTCCAGAGCCCAGAATGGGGCCTGGCACAGGGTGGGCGCTCAGCAAACGCTTCCCGGGAGGTGAATGGCAGGAGGCAACGTGGGACGCGGAGCGAGGAGCAGGGAGGTGCTGGGTGAGGGGTGTGAACTGGTGGGTGGGCAGAGGAGGCGATGATGCGAACGGCAGGCAAGGAGCCTCGCTCCAAGCGTGCCTGTAAGTGGCTTCTCCTCCTCGCTGCTGCGGTGGGAAAGCCTAACCTTCTTCCAGGGAAGAGCAGCCAGGGAGCCTGGCCCCGGGGCCCTCACGCAGGTGAGTGTTGCAGCCACTGCTCAGATGTGGCGTGAGAGACACAGGGAGAAAGCAGGGACCCTGCAGGGCCGCCGGGGGCTTCAGTCAGGAGGCTGAGCCGGCTGCTTCTCTGGGGCTTCTGCTTCCAGTGCGATAGGGCGGAGCCCCTCCTCTGCCACGTAGTTGGGGGACAGTGTGGCTCTGGGATCAACAGTGTGGGCTTTGAAACCACTTTGCTGTTCCCCTCCCAGCTCCGTCACTTTGTAAGCCACTGACCCTCTCGATCTGCTTTCCTCATCTGTGAAATGGATTGATAATAAAAGTACCCACACCTCACGAACGAGGGTTAAATGTGCTAATTTGACGAGCTTATAGCAAGAGCTTCAATGAGTATCAGCTAATATGGCACACACTCAATAAATCCATTCTTCCGAAACACCGAATGACTTCACTCATAAGAGAAATGCAAATTAAGACAGTAAACTCCATTCCCCGATCAGAGAGGCAGAGATGAAGACGGCTAACACGGCCACGGAGGGTGTGGGGCAGCCCTCACATACACCACTGATGGAAGGAGGGCAACGTGACAATATGCATCACGGTGAAAATTGCACATCCCCTCTGACTTAGCAATTCTGCTTGGGAATTTAAACTCACACATGTGTGAAATGACGTTCTATACAAGGATGTTCACTGCGGCATTGTAATAGCCAAAGATCGAAGACAACCTAAATGTCCATTAACGGGATTAACTGAATTATGGTACCGCTCTGCAATGGAGCTCGGCTATTAAAGGAGTAGGGGGGGGACTCTGTGCGTTGGGTAGATGTAGAGTGAAAAGCAAGGTGCAGACCAGAGACCAGGAGATGCCACCGTTTGTACTGACTATATTTTATTCACTTGAAGACACTGAAGGCTGCCTCCGAAAGGATACTCCAGCTCATTAGCACTGGCTGCTTCTGGGGAGGGGCCTGGGTGGGCCGGAGACGCAGCTGGCAGGGAGACTTATGCACTGAATCTCCTTATGTACCTTCTGAAGTTTATGCCAAGGGCACGTGTTACCTAACAAGGGAAAGGGGACTGGAGGAGCGCTTGCCATTTTCTCGGCACAGATAACGAAGGCCCACCTCTGTGATACCAACCACTCTCCACGTGTACCGGGGAGCAAGACAGATTGAAAAATGTGGCTCCACTTTTATCTCTGCTGTGGAGTAAGAAAATCTAATCAAGAAGTTTTTGCCTTTAGGAAAGCGAGTCTGGTCTCCCTGTTGGCACTAAATTGACGCTTTGGTAACGGCAGGAGATGCCACCTGGGCACTGGTGCTGCTGTGAGGGTGACTGAAGGTTGCCTTCCAGCTTCCCTGACGATGCATTTCCCCCAGATAAAGAAGGAATGCAGCCTGCATGCAAATCTCTCTAAATTAGACACGGCCCATCTTGACGCCGCTGAACTCAGGCCGACCGCCGTGAGCGGAGCAGCAAGCCGCAGAGGAGGAGGAAGATGAAACCCTCCTTTCCCGCAGGAAGGAATTCTGGCTAACAGTGCTGAAAGGCTATTTTAGTGCCGTGTTTACATAGGAAAAGGAACACCGCCTGGCTGGGGTGCCATGTCCCGGACCCAGGTATGGACACAAGGATGGACACGAAGGGGCTTTGTTTGAAGGGGAGAGCTTGGGAAGCCCGTGAGTGGCGGACGCAGAAGTCGCGTTCAGAACCACAGGGCAAATGGGGCCTTTATTCGAGCCCAAGAAGTCCTCCTGGAGGGGTGGGGCTGCTTGGTGAGGCAGAATCTCAGCCATGAGCAGACGCAAGAGGTAGGCCCACACCCCTCGAGCCTGAGGGTGAGCAAGATTAATGATGAGGATCCTTCCCTTGTTCTTAAAGCTCTTCTCAGCCTTGAGTGGCGGGTTGTTAAAGTTAGCTGAGTTTAGAGATTTCTCCTCGTCCCGTCTCCTTGGTCTCCCAACCCCTGGAACCGTACACTCTTTCTGAATCCTAAGGGATTGTACCTCACATTCCCCCCAAACCCTCCCATCACAAAACTGATGGAAAAGGGGACCTCATCCTCATTTGAAAGTGAAGGTGTGAGTTCAAACTTGCTTTTAGTACAGGGACTTATTGGAAAAACAAACTCTCAGGAGGCAGTCTAACATAGGAAGCAGGGCAAAGTGGTGGCGCAGCGGTTGGGAATCTGCCTGCCAATGCAGGGGACACGGGTTCAAGCCCTGGTCTGGGAAGATCCCACATGCCACGGAGCAACTAGGCCCGTGAGCCACAACTACTGAGCCTGCGCGTCTGGAGCCTGTGCTCTGCAACAAGAGAGGCCACGATAGTGAGAGGCCCGTGCACCGCGATGAAGAGTGGCCCCCGCTTGCCACAACTAGAGAAAGCCCTCGCACAGAAATGAAGACCCAACACAGCAAAAATAAATAAATTAATACTATATTGCTTGCAATTATATAATACTATCTTGTCTCACATTTTGAAAAAAAAAACAAAAAAACAAAGTGGAGGGGACTGTAGTTGAGGGGGTCAGTGGCCTGAAGCCCTACCCACCTTCTCTTCTATGTTGGCTTCTGATGCACTTGTGGGAAGCCTGGGGCTCAGGTAGAACACAGCTGGGAAACTGCTGGACAGAACTTCTCTGGATGGATAATCAGGTGACAGCAGTTGCTTCCGGGTGGGAGATGGGAAGGGAGACTCCTCTCTGCATACCTATTGTTAAAATTTGAACTTCTGTACCATGTACAAGCATTACCTGGGTAAAAACAAAATTTAAAAAGAAAATAAAGCTGAAGGACTAATGATCTAAGTACAAACCTTAGTTCAAAAAATTTAAGATTCTGAACTTATTTATGAAACAGAAACGGACTCATAGACATAGAGAACAGACTTGTGGTTGCCGAGGGGGAGGAGGGGTGGGGGAGGGATGGGTTGGGAGTTGGGGATTAGCAGAAGCTCACTATTACATATAGGATGCATAAACAAGGTCCGACTGTATAGCACAGGGAACAATCATTTTGCTGTACACCAGAAACTAACACAACATTGTAAATCAACTATATTTCAATAAAAATAAATTAAAAAAAAATTAAGATTCTATAGGTTACATTTGTTGTGAATTCATTAAATCCCATATGGACAGTGGAACAGATCGAAGTGGACTGTATCAGTCAGGGACCTGTGATTGTCTCCTGAACAGAGGCAGCTCAAGGGAGGGCAGAGCACGGGCTGCGGAGTCAGACCTCGCTTTGAATGCCGGCTCCATGCGTACTGGTCCCAGGGCCTTGCACAAGTTACTTACTCTCTGGGACCTCTCTTTCGGCTTCAGTAAACCGGGGATAATGATGCCAGCAGGGCTGCTGTGCAGGTTAGAGAGAACGGACGTAAAGTGAGTAGCACATAGCAGGTGTTTGATACATGGTCGCTGTTATAATTACAGAAAAGTGAAATTAAAAAATAACTAAATCCATATGTGACTGTAGGGCAACTCTGATTCTGTAATGGGCCCTGGAGCAGGCTCAAGATGCCTCCCTGGGGAGTGCTTACCTCATGGCAATAACAGGCACATTGTCCATCTTCCCGCCAGGCTGGACGTGAGCACCGAGAGGGTAGGCCTGCCTCACTCACTGCTCCATCACCAGCCCAATCTGGGGTGATACAGGTGCCATATTATTACGAGTCCCCCTGGGGGGTTGCCTGGGGTGGCGAACAGTTTCTCCTGGCATGTCAACTCTGGCCAGATGGTAGTGGCCGCCTGGAGCCCTGTCCCTGGGGGCTCACTGAGCAGCCAGAGCGGCTCTGACTGAATGGTGGCCACGGGCACAGCACAGAGCATGCGGTGTCCCTCGCAGCTGGCCTGCTGACCCTGGCTAAACACTTCCTTCTAAGTCGGTTGTCCTCCCACTCCTCACTCAACGAGGACTCTATGCTCTGTGACAGAATAAAAACACGCTAAAGGACGCTGACTTCTGTAGAGGAGGAGACCAGCTTTCTCACAGTCCCTGTAAAAGGGGTGAGACTGCAATTCTGAAGCCACAGACATGTGAGGGAAGGACAAAAGAAATCACCAAATGGGTATTATTACCCCCACTCTGCAGATGAAGGAAGTGAGATTCAAGAAGGTGAAGTCACTTATCCAAACTGCCACAGCTGGTAAGCAATGCAGCTGGACTTGGACGCCCTGTCTACTCTAAAGTGGTAGCTCTCACCCTGACGCTAGGAACCACCTGGGGGCTTAGGACAGTACCAGGGCCTGGGTCTCACTGGACATTCCGATTTCATCATTCTGGCGTAGGGTTCAACACTGATATATATTTTTAAGCCCCCTTCCAACCAGAGTGACTCGGACATGTGGCCGGGGTTCAGACCGCTGCTCTGAGGACTGTGTGCTCTGCGGGCGGCCTCGCAGTGCCAGGAAGCCCTCCCCAGGGTGCTTCTGCACGAGCCACGTACCTCGTGTTACACGCCCAGGCTCTTCGTGTCAGGGCTGGAAGCCCCAGAGAGGTCCCCAGGCCATGCCTTCCCCTTCCCAGCTGCAGATGGGCAGCCTCACCGCAACCCCCAGGGCAGCCACGGTGGCCACTTTATCACTCATCTGCTCTCAGAGCCTCAGTTTCCTCACTGGAAGGGGGAGGCCAACCACTAAGCTTCCTCAGACGCGTTCCGTGAGCACTGCTGGGAAAGGTGTTGGGTAAAGGTTAGAAGGTACAGAGAACACCAGCCCAGGAATACCAAAACTAGCTTTTATTTGTCCAAAAGTCACATCGAGCTCCATAAAAACTGTTTCTGGGGGAGGCCCAGAGAGAGTCCCTGCTGCCCAGGGCCAGGGGCCGCTAGAAGTTCTCCAGCAAGCCCAGGATGCGCTTCTGCTCGCTGTCCCGGAACTCCGGGCTCCGGCCATCCCCGATGTTCTCCGCATACTCTGGGGAGACAAAGACAGGGTTAGGCATGAATCTGAGGCGTGGGGTCCTTCGTGGCCGGGTCACATCATGCCTCTCCCTGAACCCCAGCTCCCGTAGGGTGTGTGCTGCTCTAATGCCTCCAGTGGCAGCCACGGTGGCAGTTGTGTGCAAACTCCTTGGTCTGGCATTCAAGGCCCACTGGGGAAAGGGCCCAACTCCCCTGTCCCTGCCCGCATTCCCCTCCTAGCTGCAGCCTTTCTTCACTTAACACACACAGTGGATGCTATTATGGGCAGGTGCTGCCCAGACCCAGTGGTTCTCAGAGCGGGAACCCCAACCAACAGCAGCAACATCACGCAGGAACTTGTTAGAAATGCAGATCTGGGGACTTCCCTGGCGGTCCAGTGGTGAGAACTTGGCACTTTCACTGCCGGGGCATGGGTTCAATCCCTGGTCGGGGAACTAAGATCTCACAAGCTGCATGGCGCAGCCAGAAAAAAAGAAATGTAGAGTTGGGTCCAGTTCAGACCTACTTATTAGGAAGCTCTGAGGACGGGGCCCAGCAGTCTGCGAACAAGCCCTCCAGGCGGTGCTCATGCTGCTCACATTTGAGAACCACTATCTGAGGCAACGGGGATAAAGTCCTGATCAAAACAGGACAGGTGAAAATCTCTGCACTTGTGGAGCCTACTTTCTAGTGGGGGAGACAAACCGAAAGGTAAATAAAATATATAGGGTGGCTGTCAGAAGGCCTCAGAGATGGGGGATTTGATTAAAGACCTGAAGCAGGCGTGTGGGGGAATATCCGGGAGCGAGTGGCAGAGGCGCAAGCGGAGCAGGGGCCGAGAGGGGAGCATGCCTGGACCCTCTGCGGTGAGCAGGGAGCAGAGCCGGGGAGGGGCGGGGCACGGGTCGTGTGGGGCCACTGTAAGGACTTTGGACTTTCCCCCGCGATGAGAAGTTATAAGAGAGTTTTAAGCAGAGGAATGACATGATTTGACTTCAGCCAGCTCACTCTAGCTGCTGTGCGGAAGATACCCTTAAGGTGGCAAGGGCAGAAGGAAGGAGATGTGATTTGATTGGTGGTTTGGTCCAAGGAGGTCATGGTAGAGGTGAGAAGTCTTCAGATTTTAGATGTATTCTGAAGGTGGATCCAGCAGGATTTACTGAGAGACTGGAAATGGGGCGTGAGAGAAAGAGATGTGGATAGTGAAGTTGCTAAGAAATACGACAGGGTAGTGGAGAGGGTGACAGGGAGCTTGGAATTCCTCCAGGGAATAAGGGGAACAGGTGTCTGCACCACCAAGGGGGGCGCTGGGGTACAGTCCACTGACATGAGATTGAAACAAATGGGTGTTTTTTGGAAAGAGGGAGGGAGAAAGAATGGTCTAGAGACGCCCAGGAGGAGCGTGGAAGGCCCCTCCTCCGTCTCCAGTGGTAAAAGGCATGTGGGAGAAAGCAGGTACCACTTGAGAGGACCCATCCCCGGTAGAGACAGCTTTAGTTAGAGCAGGAAGATAAAGGAACTACGCCTAAAGAGGATGGGAATACAGGACATGATGCTGATGACAGAACATAATCAAGGAGTTGTAAGGTGGGTAAACATATGGTCCCGTTTCCCCTGTTATCCCAACAGAGTACTTAACACACCTCCATTTTATTCTCAAAAGTGTCCTGGCCCCCCCAGATTATGTGGTCAGCTGGTTTTAGGAGGCGGGAAGGGGTGCGATATGGCACAGAAATGATGTGTGGAGCTTAGGGATGAGAGTGCAGGGCCTGTGTGGTGAGTGGGGCCCTGGGTTTCCTGTGGTCGCTCCCAGAGCACAGTGGACGGGGACGGGGGACGGAGAGCCAAATCCTCTGTGCGCTGACCGTGCCCTGCCCCCGCCCTCAGACAGGAGATGGTGCAACACTGTGGGCTGTGTTTGTATCCTGACTCTGACTCACAATCCTAGGTGGCCTTGCGTGGTCTCCCCCTCAGCAAATGCATGTAAAGAACCTATAACAACAGATGTTCAAGATACGCTAGCTCCCTCCCTGAGCCTGCTTTGCTCAGGCCAGCAACATCTCTCTCAGGGAAACACCACACATCCTTCAAGGACACCTTCTCCGCAAAGCCCCGCCCGCTCACCTCTGACTCCTGTTCCTGTCCTCAGGCCTCTGTCTCCACCGCAGGCCTGACTTCTAGATCATCTTCTACTTGTCCCCTCTCTCCCTCTAGACTGACAGCTTCATGAAGGTAGGGGCTTCCGCCTTACTTTCAGCTAAGTTCCCAGCAGAGCTTGGCTGAGAGCCAACTACCAGTCTGGTGCTGTGAATAAGCTCTCAAAGCAGTGGCTCAGGAATGAGTGCCTGCGGGTCTGCCCCCAGCTCCCTGCCTGGGGTGGCCTGAAATGGAACAATAGAAAGCTCTCTTGCAAGAGGCTTCTGCATAATAAAACATCTGCTCATCCAAATCAGACAAAGAGTGGGGAAAGGAAAGAAAGCCTGCAAACCCTCCCCTACCTCCCATCCCCCACCATGATGGAGAAATACCTTGCCCCTGCCACTTCTTCAGTTTTCCTCCATCCTCTTTATTACTTTGGACACGTGCCGGAAAACGGGACTTGGGATTCCGACATGTGCCAGCTGTGTGTCTCCCCCTGGAAATCATCCTCTTCTGTTAGGCCCATCCATCACCTCCAACAGCAAACGGCTGTGATCCCTTCTATTAAGTCTCCTTAAAGGGAGGGCTGGGGTGATGGGAGAACAGAAACTGGGCTGCGGGAGAAGGCTAGGGGCTGTATGTAAGTGGTATCTCTTACTCACATGTGAATGATCTAGTCGCTGCCCCAGGAGAGAGAGAAATGACCATTATAGCATTTAATACCCTCAGAGGCATGGTCTGAAAGCAAGAGTCTTAATGGACTGAACTAACACTTTGTTCTCCTAATGTATTCTCAGACCCAGGAGAGAGGGAAGTGGAGAAACAGTCTGATCCTTTGGGGCAGTGATTTTTTTTCCAAGTAAAGCCAACTTCCCTGGAGGGACCTAATCTCTTTCTAGGGATGCGCAGAGTAGAGGCCCAAAGTTTGTGTCAATCCCCTGCTGAATCACCCCTCCAAAGGCCTTAGAAAAACACATGCCACCGCTGTACACAGAGCACCCACCCAATGGACAAGTCTCCTCTGTTGCTCCACATGCGGGGAAGGAGGAAACAGTCAGATTCCCTGCTCTCTGGAGATGGGCTGTGAAGGACGTTAGTAGGATCTGGAAGAGGGGCTATCCTGTACAGAGTGGAATGGGACCTCACATGTGGTGAACACTGTTTACGTGCCAGACATTTATCTATATAGTCTCATATAATCTTTGCAGCAATCCTATAAGGCAAAGAGCACCACCTCTGTTTAGAGATGAGGAGACTGAGGCATATTAGAGAACTGAAGCAACCTGCCCAAGTCTAGGATGGTAGAGGAACTGATATTCAAACCAAGAACATGTGTCAGAAGTGAAAAAGGCACGCCAAAAGCCATGGGGGTGGGGCTGGGGAGCCGGTCCCCAAAGTGGCATCCTCTTACCTAGGCAGTTATCTTACCCTGCCTGTTCCCCATCCTTTGGGGAAAAAAACTCCAAAGCAGCCCAGCCGTGGCAGGGCGTCTGGCTACAACGTCCTCACAAAAGGTAAGGCTCTTCAGCGCTTTGTGACCACCTAGAGGGGTGGGATAGGGAGGGTGAGAGGGAGACGAAAGAGGGAGGAGATATGCGGATATATGTATATGTATAGATGATTCACTTTGTTATAAAGCAGAAACTAACACACCATTGTAAAGCAATTATACTCCAATAAAGATGTTTAAAAAAAAAAAAAAGGTAAGGCTCTGGAGGGAATGTCCTGGAGTAAAGGGGCCTCAGCAGTCAGAACAGATGTGGAGTGGGCTGCTGGGGCCATGCTCCCTCACGCCAGGTCACTGAGTGTCAGGGCTGGCAGGCCTCTCAGAAATGTACTGCAACTGGATGGACAGGTGACCGGCCAGGGTCCCGCAGCAAGCCAGCCACAGGGCCAGGCCCACCGGGTCTGACAAGCCCCGAGTGCTCTCCCACTGGCCGTGGCAGCTGGTACCAACAGTGTGTACCTCACCTCTCACCCTCTACCCCCTACCCCAACTCATTCTTTGTTTCCAGAGTAGAATCCTATTTGGAGCAAACCTTGGTGGTGCCAGCTACCTCTGGTTATTAAAGCTGCTGCAGCAGTTTATAAATATTGAACAGATTCCTCCCAGAGGTCTCGGGAAAGAGTCCTCTTTGCTCTGTGCGCACGCGCGCGCGCGTGTGTGTGTGCGTGCGTGCGTGTGTGTGTGTGTGTGTAAGAAAGGGAGAGAATGCAGGAAAAATGGGAGACGCTAGATGAAGGGAGAACTTCAGGGTAGGGGAGAGGGAGAGGGGAGACAGGAAGAGTGTGAGTCGGGCTGGAGAGTGAGAAAGACGGTGTACACATAGACTCCCTTCTCGACTTCCCCAGCATTTTCAAATGCTCTTACAATAAAGGCTTTGATGGAGATCAAAAACAGGCAGCAGTGCTGAACGCATAAATATTAAAGCAAACTTTAGACAGCAGGTTTACTATTCAGACATGGAATACAAGCTGTTCTGTTTTTGGTAAGAGGAAGAGGGAGGGACACCCGGGCTGGCGGATGGGGAAGGACTGTCTTTGAGGACGGAGACTGGGACCAGCGCTCACAAGCCTGGTTCAGATCCCTGGACCTTAAGCCTTAAACACTCACCCTTCAAAAAGTGCAGGAGGAAGGGTGAGTGGGGAGAAGAGGAACGCCAATATTTTAACACTGAAAACCCTTGAAGACATAGAAATAATCACAAAACAGAAACTGGGAAAGTAAAATCCTTGAGGTCTAACAGAGAGTCCTTAACGACAAGGATGAGCGTGGAGGGACTAATGTCACTTCTCTAGGAGGAGGATGTTGTGCTGGGGCTGCAACTGGGGATATAAGCTTCATCAGGGATCTGATTAAAATGAAACCTACTTAAAGGAGGAGGAGAAGGAAACTTACCCTTTGCTTACAGCGCTAACAGGGTCACATCCCTATAGACCATTTTCCCACAGACCTTTCAGCTGCTTGAAAAAGCACCACCTACCCCTTGCACCCCCACCAGGCCCTGAGGAGTATGGCCTGGGTGCTGGTCCATGGGCTTTCCTGCCAGCACTGGTGAAAGGATTAGGCCAAGGAAGGGAAGGAAGGAACCTGCCTTTACTGAGCAAGTATTCTGTCCCAGGCCCCCAACTGCATCTCAACCTCAGCCTTCCTTGGGGCAGTATTCACTTTCGGTTTGTTTCTTACAGAGGAGTAAAGGAAGGCTCAAACCGGTTATCTACTAACTTACCCCAAGTTACAGAGAGCCAGAATTCTTGCTGGCCTGTGCCTCTCAGCTCTGCTTATTCCTGCGCGAGCTGGGATGTGAATCACAACGGTGACGGTAGCTACCGTTATCAGGCACTTATTACGTGCCAACATGTAGGCACTTTACCTGCAGCACCTCATCTAATTCCCACAGCAACCTTTTGAGGCAGATTACCCTCATCTTATAGACACTGTGGCTTAGGGAGAGGGCAAGTAGCTGCCTAAGGTTAAACAGCCCCTCCGGGGTCCTTTCCTGCCTCCCAACCCTAGAGGCCATAGCAGCCATGGCCTGGTGCAAGTCACACACATCAACGTGTCACCGGAAGAGAAACCCTATCAGCTTCTGCAGCTTTCAAATCACAGAGGCAAAGCTCAGGTTACCAAGAGCTGAACTCAATATGGAAATACGTGTTTATGAGCTTCTGAGAGAAGACTTCAAGCCATAAAGGACACAAGCAAATCAAAGGGCCGGGAGCCAATCTCTGAAAGCATTCTGAAGTCTTTGGCTCAGTCTTTTCGCCACCAGTGACAAGAGTTTTGAGTCAGTAATCCTCTAAGCTTTCCTCTGCCAAACAGCCCAGCACCATCTGATCTTCCAACAACTTTCACCAGTGACTAAAACATCCAGGAGACTCACCAGAGGCTTCCAGGCTAACCCCTGGCACAAGTATTTATACGAAGAAGTATTCCCAGGTCACAGTGCCTACTCCATATCCAAGGAGAGGACCACTCAGTGCACATCTGCATCTGCATATGGAGGTCCTTCACAGGCTTCAGGAAGCCATCTCCTTACTTACAGTCATCAACCTCCCAGGAACGGAATATACAAGGGTGGTTGCCAGGGGCTGGGGGAGGAGGGAATGGGGAGTAAGTGTTTCATGGGTACAGAGTTTCAGTTTTGCAAGATGAAAATAGTTCTATGGACAGGGGTGGTGATAGCTGCAATGGTTAAAATGGTGACTCCTATGCATACTTTAGCACAATTAAAAAAAAAACACCCCGAGCACCTCCTCCTCTGTGCAGCCTCTCTGGATCTTCAAGCTCCTTTTTAATCTCCAGCAGAATTAACTGTGCTTTCTTGAGTCTCACTCCATACCTTAGCACTGACTTCAATCTGCTTTGTGTTGTGCTTATTTATTTCACATGTGATGGCACTGAATTGCCCTGGGGACAGGGCCTCCTAAGTGTCTCACTCATCTAAGGAGCCCACCTAGTGCCCTGTGATGCCAGTGGGTACTCTGTAAAGGTGGATGCCCTGAATTTTCTTTCTTAAAATGCAGTAGGAGTGTATCAGCCAATTGGTACAGTTAGAGCTCTCCTTTCTGCCAGATGGAAGACCGACTGAGTCTGGATCCAGTTTCCAGCATTAATAGTGACTTGGGTAACATCCCTTAACCTTAACCACAAGTCTTGGTTACCTTATCTGCAAAATGGAGACTGTAATCCTGCTTTTAGGACCGTCGTGAGAACCAGAGAACATACATTAAAAGCCTGGCACAGAGGACGTGCTCAGGAGAGACCACTCTACCTACTGGTCCCGGATTTCTGGAATAGCACAGAGAAGCCTGAAGCACCACCTCAGCAGTACCCTCAATAAGCATTAGCTGAGCCCCTTCTCTGCGCCAGGCGTGGGCCAGGCACCAGAAGGTAAAAGCCAGGACGACTGTCACTGCCCTTTCAGAGCGCGTGGTCCTTCTCTGGCGCAGAGACCACCGCCCCCTAGGCGGGCACCAGAGGCCTTAGGCCAGAGCTGCTGCGAGTTCAGGGAAAGCTGGACTTGGGAGCACTGAGTCAGCAGTCTGCAAACCAAGGGACTTTGGTGAGCCATCATCCCCAGCTCTCTCGGCACCCCCAACAGAAAAGGAGGGAGGAAGGTCGTGAGAAAGGGGACTGAATATAGCGGGAAGAGTCCCCTGCTGGGCTTGCCTCCTCAGCGTTTTCCTGAGACCTCAAGGGATACATCAGCTGTCATCCTGCCAGCAAAACTTAGGAAATATATAGGACATAAAATCAAAGAAAGAAGCTTGCATCTAATGAGCACGTTAAAAAAAAAAAAAAGGAAGCAACCCAAACTGAAAAACAAAATTAAAATCAAAGAGGACAGACTGATGCGCTGGCTTTCTTTGTGAGGCTTTGTTTTTTCGTGCACTGTGATGGAATGAAGGGTGGAGGCGGGAGGGGGAGGGCGTGAAGGCTTTTAAGAGGTGGGCCTGAACAGAGCCCAGACGCCACCCCCATCCAGCCCTGCGGCAGCCTCACCCCTTTTCAACCCCGGCACTGCTCCGAGCTTGCTCACTGCACCACTTTCAGGGGCTGCTGAGAGGCAGCCTGTGGCACAGCTCCACCGCCCAACGCCGCAGGCAGAGGCTTCCTGGGGCCAGCGAGAGCCCTTTATTATAACCTTAACCTTCCATCTGGAGAGAACACTTTCTTTTGTTTGTTTTCAGTGGTCAGCGTCCTGTGAGGACTTCTTTGACCTGGGCAATGACATCTAATCTCCTGGCTTTAGATATCACCTCCATACTACTGACTTCAAATTGTCCAAACAAGCACCTCTCCCGCCCCAATGAGAATGTCTACTCTCTGCTGGCCAACAAAGGGATGCAGGCGCTACCCGTAACCCAAACTCACCGTGTACCCAACAGAACTCGAGAGACTTGCCCAGCAATACTCCCAACCCCACCCAATGCTCCAGCCTCCCTCACCCCTGCTTGGCCTCCACTGATGTGGCAGAGTCCGTACGAAGGCCACTGATGTCCTGTGTTGGACGTTTGCTCCTTCTGCCTGGGACGTGCCTTTCCCTCTGGGACACCATTCCCAGTCCTGGGACCAGCCTCTCCTCCCCTGGGATTCCTTGGTATGGCCTGTGCCTCCATTACTGCCCCCTTATCACTCCCTTAACGCTGTTCACAACTTCAACACAGCACCTAGCACATCATAGTTAGTTGCGAGTATCTCTCCCAGCTAGACCATGAACCCTCAAGAATAGGGATCTTGCTTATTTATTCTTCCTTGTATCTCTAGTACTGGATACAGAGCTTGGCACCCAGCAATGCCAGCTGAGTAGTTGTTGGAGTGTGTATTTCACTTAGCTTGATTATGGTTGGTCATTTCTACATCTATGCTCCCCAGAAGACTATAAGCTCCATGAGGGCAGGTGCTGTGTGACACCTTAGTAGCACAGTATTAGCACTGTGCCGAGCCCTGAGGAGAGTCGCAGTAAACGTTTGCCAATTTAACTTCATGCAAGGGTAGGGTTTAATTCAACAATGTTTAAAATATTCACCGGGTGTCCATTATGTGCCTGGCTTTGCTCTAGGTGCTGAGGAGACACGGAGAACGAGCCAATGTCCCTACGTCACGGAGCTTACATTTTAATGTATGGGACACACAAACCAAGGAAACAAAGACATAAATAAAAGTAATTACAGACTGTGATAAGGGCTAGGAAGGAAATAAACTGGGTGCTATGATGGGAAATAACACATGGAGAGAAGTGGATTGATTCAGGATGGAGACTGGAGGCAGACGTGGCAGCTTTACTAATGGATTGGCTGTGAAGGGTGATGGCGAGAGAGCTGAAGGGCCGGACCTGGGTCTGGGAGGAGGGATCTGAGAGCCTGGACAGAGCGGGAAAAGAAAGCAACAGGGGAGAGGAACAAGAGTGGTGGGAATGAACACAGCATCTGTGCAGGCTGCTCACCTGCTCACCTGCCCAGACAATCAACAAATGTCTATTCAGCACCCAGTATGCACCCAGTGCTTTAACAGGCACTTGGGGAATAAACTGGGATCTGAGGGAGACAGAGGCTGGCTCACAGCAACTGAAAATCCTGAATAACCTCAGGTATGTGTTAGGATCTCTGAAAGAAAAGCATCCACGTACTACGTGTCAGCACCTGTTAAAAACACTTTTCCTTTCTCAGATCACTGTTTTGATCACAGGAATGGAGGTGCAGGGAGAAGCCTAAATGCAGGAGAGTAGAGCTGAGAGTAATGAAAAGTTCTAATTGAACATGTGGGCGTTGAAAGTAAATGCCATTTAAAGGCTGGGGTTGCAAATCACCACAGCTGCACATTAGGGAGGAGGTGGCATGACACTCTGAGCAGTAACTCATGTGAATGTGACACTGAGAAAGAGGGAGCACCCATGATGCCACTGTGGAAGATGCTAGGCCAGGCTCATGAACAAGTTCCCCCTTTCCTCTTTCTGAGGGAGAAGACAATAAATTCCGATGCCTTGAAGGCTCCATCTACAAAATGGGCACGACGGATTTACCATCCCCACCCTCCTGGGAGGGCTGTGCTGATCATGTGATTTCCAGTCCTATGTTTTCACTCACACTGTTCCTTTGTTTTGGAATGTCTAAGACCCAGCTCAATGTTACTATTCCCACAAGGCTTCCCATGGGGTTTTAGCCGTGCCTCACTTATAATGCTGCTAATGATAATCATCATCATAATAGTTCATAATACTCATAATAGCTAACATTTGCCAAGAACTTATTAACTTGAGATATTTTCCATATATCATCTCATTTAATCCTTTTACCTAATCTATGAGGTTCCAGAGCAGTTGGATACCTTGCCCAAGGTATCACAGTAAACAGCAGAGCCAGGATTCTGTTTCAGGAGCCAGATCCCAGAGCCCATGGCTCTTAACTTCTCTTCACTTTATTATATGTATCATTTATCTCCACATTTCATCTCCCATATGTAACAGGAGTTATAAGCCACTTATAGGCAAACCCTCTGAGTAAATCTAGCCTAATCTCTCATCTTAGGAGTGGGCAGGACAAGGGTCAGAGAGAGAGAGATGATGTGCCTGCAGTTACGTCCATCACGACTCTCTCTCTGAACTCTGGCATTATCAGTACTATAAAAGCCAATACAGGCTTCTAGCCGCCATGTGTGTTAGTCTGTGCTAAGTGGCTCGAGGGTGGAACTGCACCACTGAGCTGATTGAGAGCATGCTCACCGACTGGAGGCCCCTTGGGAGCCACTCCAGCTGAGTCAGGCCCAGCCAAAGATACAACAGCATTTGAGAGACCCGTTGGGGTAGGTGAAGGAAATTCGCCCAAGCACTTTCTGTGTGCCAGGCACCACACTGGATGCTGTCATGTAAGTATCTTGTGAACCTTTGCAAAATTTCTTCTAGATCATGCTCACACAGCTGGCGGAAGGCAGCGCTAGCACTGGAAAGCAGGCATGCTTTTTCTACTGCACCACACTGCCTCAGATTCACTTCCTTCTGCCTTAATTCCAGGTAGTTCTTGTTAGTTCCTTGTTTTTTTCCCCTAAGAAAGCAATTTCCTTCCACTACATGCAGTTTGGAACTAGATTTTTTTTGTTTATTTCTTGTTTGGTGTTTTTAAATTTCCAACACCTAGTGCTCCTTGTTTGTTAGGTGTTTTTAAAATTCTGGAACTAGAGGGTTAGAGGCAGAGAATAACTAGGTTAGTCTTCGGTATTCTGACAAGATGACCTGGACACACACTGAACCGGACAACACACTTAAGCCTTCAGTGCAGAGAATGTTATGCACCAAATTCCAGGGATACTGACAGAGACAGAAAGCATCGTCTCATTTCCCTGGAGCCCCAGACACAAGCAACGTGCAACTCACCCTTGATGATGTGCCTGACAATTTTGATGGAGCTTCCACGCATATTTAGGATTTGGTGAACCCTCTGGCGAATCTAATAAGGAAGGGGAAGAGTGGAAAGAGAAAGAAAAAGCATCATTTGCCCTGGTAGACATCAGAATACGTCATATTGAAAGTATTCACCTCACCCCCTGAAAGAGAGGGCCCAAATAGAGTGAAGGAATTCAAGGAGAGTGTGATTCGCTCCATTCTACCTAAGCAGGTGGCAAGCAAGGAGTCAGGGAAGGAAGGGCCCATCCAGGGGCAGCCCCCTCCTACCTGGGGCACGTTGGCATTGCAGATCTCTGCCATGATGTAGCAGATGTGCTGGAGAACAAAAAGCCCTGCATCCAAGCGCCGGAGGTAGAACTCATCCTCAATGTCATTGTCTATGATTTCTCCACGCCGGACCATGTCCTAGAAATGAATGAACGTTTGGGAATAAAAGCCACACAGTGAGTGAAGGAGGAAAGAATAGGTTTCTAGTCCACCCATAATACACAGAAGAGTAGTAACTACAACTACAACAACAAAAGAAGACCACTCTGCCTCGATTTGCCTCCTGCTTCTCCCATTACTCTAAAGTATCTTATGTTCTCTTGTTGGCCCAGGGAGTCAAGATTAAAGTCCATTTTTCCTATACAGTTACTCAGGGCCAAAATGATCTCATCAACATATTCAACCTGAAAAAATAAGCTGATGGGGACACATATCTATTCATCTGCTTCTACTCATTCTTTACTCTTTCGTTCCAGCCTCCATAAATAACCTCTCTACAGATATACTTAACTCTCCTTCCCTTCCAAATCAAGTTAACCTAGGGAAGAGAGCTGCTTTCTCTACGTTTCTGTCTTGGTATCCTGGTGATGGCACAGGTACCCAATCTGTGTGTCCCTTTTGGCTTACATTTTGTTAGATGCAAAATGCTGCCCATCTTTCCATTTCATTCCACAAGTTCAATACTCCCTCAAGGCCAAAGTCCTAATGAGTGATGCGAGTCTCTTTCCTAAACTTTTGTAACCCCAGACCTATCAGACTTGCTGTCCCCATATCTATTCCTCTCTAGTAGATTCTTTAAAAAAAACAAAAACAGCTTGATTGAGATACAATTGACATACCACACAAGTAGTATAGTCAGAGCTGTGTGGCCACCATCACAATCATTGTAGAGTATTCTCATTCCCCTCCACCTCCAAAGTCCCTCACCCAGTGGATTACCACCACCTTTGCCAAGAGGCCTCTTCTTCCCAACTCAGGGACTTTAGGGCCTTCCTTCCTAGGGATTCTGGGGTATCTCTCAAGCCAACGCTATTTTTAAGCTACCTCTCCCACAGAGCCTTAAAGCTAAAAACTCCTCCTTTCCAAAATTCCTGACAGCACCCTTGCAGGTCGCTCCATGACACGACCTCTTCTGGCACGTCATATTCACACTGATTTCAGTTACCATCAGCTCCCTGTTTCTATAACTCCCTTTATTTCATGAGGGTGAACTGCGAGCTCTGTGAAAGTGGGGACTGAATTTTGTCTTTACATCCCCAGCTCAGTAAACATCCATGCAGTGAATGAAAGGAAAAAGACATCTCCGTTTTAGGCTGTCATCTCTCAGGGGTCAGAACTGGAGGAGGGACTCATTCTACACGACTAGCGACTGGTCTAAGAAGACAGGTGCTTGAATACGTGCTTTTGATGACGACAATCCATTTCTTAATTCCGTCAGTGGTTTTATGGCCATGGTTCCCTCTGCCAACTCAGGCTCCTGACACTGACAGAAGCCCTTGGGACCCTGCTTTCCACTCTCCCAAACTCGAAGGACTTACCACTGTGGTCATCAATCTCCAACCAGCATCCTTCAGAGACTATTTAGCTGCAGATAACATGCTTCTTTATTTGCCCAGGGGGCCAGCCTGCAGCTACACAAGGCTACTTTTCATCTCACTCCCACAGGCCTCTGTCTGAGAGGCCGGAGAGGGTTCTAGACTTGCCAGGCCTTGTATTGCTCAGTAAACCACCACCACTAATTCATAGCTTTGTTTAGTAGCAAATTCCTTGGTAATCTGGTAATAGTGCTAACGTTCATGAGGTAGTCATGGAGCACTGGACTGATGTCCAAGGAGTTTACAAGTAGAAGGGCCTATTTAGTTTCTCATTTGCTCATAATCATAACTTCCTGCTCCAGAACTCCTAAGTGCTCAGAAGCTGGGGGCCCAGGAAGGAAAATTACTCTTGACTTTCACTCATGCAAAAAGCATTTGCTGTTAATACTTCACATTGCTATAATGCTGCAGAGTTTGAAGTGTTATTATGTATATGGTCCTTACTACCAAATTTAAAGAGAGCAGGGAAGGGATTATTAATCCCACTGTACAAATTAGAATCCAAGGCACACAGAGGTTAAGTAAGTTGCTCATAATTACCAGTTACTAGAATATGGACTCCCCGGGGGCAGTCCTGTCTAACTCACTTCTGAGGTGGAAATGAATAACATGAAGCACAGTGTTCAGATCTGGACCCTGCTAAGTGCCTAGTGGCAAGAACACCTTCCTAAGCATTGAGTTAAGGCAGAAAAGGAATGAAAATGGAGGTAAGGGGATGCCCTGGTCTTAGTCACCAAGAAGCTGACTGTCTATCCGGGAAGGTCACCAGTAACACAGAAAATGACCAAAAAGTAAAGGGATACAGTGCACCCACAAATTTAAAGTAATTACAAGTGGTGGGTGCTAATCAGGGCTGGTTAAGATGTCAGGGCATTGGGAAGAAGTGACTTAGGTAAGGTTTCAAGGATCCTGACTGGCAGACATAGCAGGATGAATGCCTTAAGAATGAAGGCCTTCCTGTGGTCCGAAGCCTTATGCAAAATGCCTTATGCAGTTCATACTTTCTGCTCACTAGCCCCCGACCCATACACACAGCACAAACAGGCCTGCCCTCCCTTTTCTGGCCCCTTCACTTTTGCTTGTAATGTTGGTACTCTTCCCAATCCCCAATCTCTATCATAATGTATTTAAAGTCTAAAACGTGATACTCCTTACAAAACTTCTCCTGAGATCTTTAAAAACGTCTCAGTGTTTTCTAACTTGCTGTGATTTTTCAATCCTCAAACCCCCCAAGTTTTGGATTTGTATCTCTTTTATGGCACCTCCCATGCCCTGTCCTGCAATAGTTATTCAGACGTGTGCCTCTTTCCTGTGTAGGTTCCTTGAAAGCAAGAGTTGTAAAGTTTTAAATCATCTTTGTACCCTAGAAAGCACCTTGCATGGTACTTTTTTGCATAGCAGACTCTTGAAAAGCATTTGTGAAACAGGATTGGAAAAATGCAGGTAGAAGTTCAGCTGTATTAATGAGCTGTGTGTGCTAAGACTTCTGTGGATGGGGTAGGAGGGGAAACATTAGGAAATGGGGAGGGACAGTGCCTTGGAGGGCTAGCTGGTGGGAGGCTTGAATGCTGGCCAGAGAAGTGAGATATGATGAGCTGCAGACTACACTGTGCAGGAAAGTGAATGAGAATGTGCCAACACCTCTATGATGGACACATCGGCTTAAAGTGTTGAGAGGCAGGCAGAGTGTACAGCTCAGAGGCCACAGTATCAGCCTATGTGAGAAGTATATCAGATGGGGAAGAGGGGAGGGGAGGGGAGGGGAGCAGAGGAGAGGACAGAGACCAAACCCTTAGAGGTTTCCAAACATGGGAACTTGGAGAGAAACATATTCATTCATCTACCTGGTAAAGATTGCCTGAACACCTAACTATGGGCCAGGTATTACATGATGTACCAGGGGCGGCAAAGATAAATAAGACAGTCTACATAATCAAGGAGATTAAAGTCTAATGAGGTTAACAAATATGAACAAACTTCTTTTTAAAATGTAGTAATGGCTATTATGAAGGACCTCTCAAACTGTACTGAGTGCCATGGGACTCCAGAAGAAGGACAGACTAAGTTTGTTTTGAGGAGTCAGGAGAGTTCAAGGGAAATCTAACATTTGAGCTGGATTCTGAAGGAATTTGACAAGCTGGAAAGAACATTCTAAACAGAGGGAACAATAGCATGGGTCAACTCGGCTAGGGTGGAAGAGAACAAGAGCGGAATATCACTGCCATTCAGAGAGAGAAAGAAGAGAAAGAAGGGAGTGTTTCTTTGCTTATTAGATGCTAGCTACCGGCAGATCATAGTTTTTGATTGATTACTACATACCAGGCGTTGTGTGACGCAGTCTGAATAATAGCCATTGCTACCACCATCTGCCCACCTTGGAGGAGCAGCTAATGTTTACTGGGGGCTTATTATAGTGCCAAGTGCTTTACCTACACTGATTCCTTTACTTCTCACAAATATTACGCGGTAGGGATTGCTACCCCCATTTCAGATGAGGAAACTGACTCAGGCAGAGCAACCTGCCTCAGGCTAGTGGGTAGGAGAACTGGGATTCAAATCCAAGAATGTGCTCTTTTCCTACTACCATGGTTGTGTAGGTATACGTTTTAGAGCTGTTTGGAGAACAAAGGAAGATACTAAATAACAGAAAGGCTTAAGAAATAGAGTTTAGCAAAATTAAATTTCTCCAATTACATCAGAAGTGCCCCTGGCGATTTTTTCTTTTTCATACTCTTCCCCACAATCTGATCTTCTTTTAACCAGACATAATGTACCTTCCCATTTCTCTAAATACTGTCATGTGGAAAGGATTGGACCCAAGAGAACATTGACAAATTCTATTTTTTCCTCTTTCCTCAGAACTTCAAGACTCTAACAACGTTCAATTCGACATTCTACTTTTAGACACAAGGCCACATGATTTGAAAGTGAAATTTTCCAATGTAGATCTGAGATATGATTACAGTTCATCTCCAAGAGAGGCATCACCATCACCGCACTGAACAGGCACAAAGATGAAACACAGACTGGCTTCTAAGACAAAGTTTGTGCCCTGACAGATTTAGAAGCATCACAGAAACCAGCACACAGAGAAGGTGACTGCTGTCAGGATAGTCCCTAATCTAGCCTGTTACAACTCTGTGGCATGGAATATTTACTGCTGAGTGGATTCACGGAAGCTGAGCACAAATGTTTACTCCATGTTTAAAGGGAAATTTAAAAAAGCAGGGTGATTATGTATTATTCTGATGGAAAATAAGGAAGTTTGCGTACAGTTCTTTTAGGCTTCTCAAGTTCTGGTCTGTTTTAGAAAGAAGTAGGATGGTATGTCACCTTTATTAGCCACCCGTCTCACAATGTGTGAACAGAGTCAACTTCTTATAAATGGATTAATGCATTTTTGGCTCTTTTTCTCCGTTTCTAAGACACTAGATAAAAATTTGATCTTGAGATAAGGACTTGATATGGTTCTTTGGATTTCTGTGCGTGAGGAAGACCTAGACATCTTAAAGAACTAAGCAAATGGGATCAGATCCCAACTCTAATACTAACTTACTAGTGTCTGTAGGCAAGTCATTTAATTTTTCTTGGCCTTGGCTTCTTTGCTTGGAAATTAGAAGCCTAAGCTGGATCAGGGAAGGGAAATAGGGGTCCTGAGTGCCAACTCTACTTCACTGTCATGGCTGTAGATGACCATATTGGAAAAGCGTTGTGCAGCCAAGTTGGAGCTTAGTAGAGGAAGAACACTGCAATCAGTCAGCACTGTTTACACCAATCACAGGTTGGAGAGTGTAGGGGGGCTGACCTCTGTCTTCCCTGATCAGGCCTTCTTGAAGGTTCCTTTTAGCTTTGATAACCTGTGGCAAATCTAGGACTGAAGCACCTTCATAACCAGATGCAGTGAGTTTCTGCCTGCATATGGGTAGATGGACAGACGGGAGCTGTTGACTGACAGTGCTCCTAGACAGTCAGAGGAGCCACTGGGAGACATGCCTCAAGTAGAAGACACAAACTGTCACCTCAACAGGACATGTTTAGTACTGACAATTAGCTCGTCCTCTCATCAATAAATTAAACTTCCCTATAAGAAAGAGACAACCCCTGGATCTGCTATTATATTAGACAGGCTATTTTAAAACAATTTGGGCAGGCAAATCAAGTGCTCTTAAAATGGGAATATGGGAGAGGATTGGGAAGATGGCGGAAGAGTAAGACGTGGAGATCACCTTCCTCCCCACAGATACATCAGAAATACAGCTACATGTGGAACAACTCCTACAGAACACCTACTGAACGCGGGCAGAAGACCTCAGACCTCCCAAAAGGCAAGAAACTCCCCACGTACCTGGGTAGGGCAAAAGAAAAAAGAATAAACGGAGACAAAAAATAGGGATGGGACCTGCACCAGTGGGAGGGAGCCGTGAAGGAGGAAAGGTTTCCACACACTAGAAGCCCCTTCACAGGCGGAGACTGCGGGTCGCGGAGGGGAGAAACTTCGGCGCTGCGGAGGAGAGCGCAGCCACAGGGCTGCAGAGGGCAAAATGGAGAGATTCCCGCACAGAGGATCGGTGCCGACCGGCACTCACCAGCCCGAGAGGCTTGTCTGCTCACCCGCCGGGGCAGGCGGGGCTGGGAGCTGAGGCTCGGGCTTCGGTAGGTCGGGGTCAGAGCGCAGGGAGAGGACTGGCGGCGTGAACACAGCCAGAAGGGGTTAGTGCACCACGGCTAGCCGGGAGGGAGTCCGGGAAAAAGTCTGGACCTGCCGAAGAGGCAAGAGACTTTTTCTTCCCTCTCTGTTTCCTGGTGCGCGAGGAGAGGGGATTATGAGCGCTGCTTAAAGGAGCTCCAGAGACGGGCTCGAGCCGCGGTTATCAGCGCGGACCCCAGAGACGGGCAGGAGACGCTAAGGCGGCTGCTGCTGCTGCCACCAAGAAGCCTGTGTGCGAGCACAGGTCACTATCCACACCCCGCTTCCGGGGAGCCTATGCAGCCCGCCACTGCCAAGGTCCCGGGATCCAAGGACAACTTTCCCGGGAATTCACCTCAGGCTGGTGCAACGTCATGCTGGCCTCTGTCGCCGCAGGCTCCCCCCGCACTCCGTACCCCTCCCTCCCCCGCGCCTGAGTAAGCCAGAGCCCCAGAATCAGCTGCTCCTTTAACCCCGTCCTGTCTGAGCGAAGAACAGATGCCCTCCAGCGACCTACACGCAGAGGTGGGGCCAAATCCAAAGCTGAACCCCGGGAGCTGTGCGAACAAAGAAGAGAAAGGGAAATTTCTCCCAGCAGCCTCAGAAGCAGCGGATTAAAGCTCCACAGTCAACTTGATGTACCCTTCATCTGTGGAATACATGAATAGACAAGGAATCATCCCAAATGGAGGAGGTGGATTTTGGGAGCAAGATATATTATTTTTTCCCCTTTTCCTCTTTTTGTCAGTGTGTATTGCGTATGCTTCTGTGTGAGATTTTTGTCTGTATAGCTTTGCTTTCACCATTTGTCCTAGGGTTCTGTCTGTCTGCTTTTTTTTTTTTTTTTTACTTTAAACAAAAATTTTTTTCTTAAAATTTTTTTTATTTTAATAACTTTATTTTATTTTACCTTACTTTATTTTATCCTCTTTCTTTCTTTCTTTCTTTCTACTTTTTCTCCCTTTTATTCTGAGCCGTGTGGATGAAAGGCTCTTGGTGCTGCAGCCAGGAGTCAGTGCTGTGCCTCTGAGGTGGGAGAGCCAACTTCAGAACACTGGTCCACAAGAGACCTGCCAGCTCCATGTAATATCAAGCGGCGAAAATCTCCTAGAGATCTCCATCTCAACACCAACACCCAGCTTCACTCAACAACAAGCAAGCTACAGTGCTGGACACAATATGACAAACAACTAGCAAGACAGGAACACAACCCCACCAATTAGCAGAGGGGCTGCCTAAAATCATAATAAGTCCACAGACACCCCAAAAAACACCACCAGACGTGGACCGCCCATCAGAAAGACAAGATCCAGCCTCATCCACCAGAACACAGGCACTAGTCCCCTCCACCAGGAAGCCTACACAACCCACTGAACCAACTTTAGCCACTGGGGACAGACACCAAAAACAATAGGAACTACCAACCTGTAGCCTGCAAAAAGGAGACCCCAAACACAGTAAGATAAGCAAAATGAGAAGACAGAAAAACACACAGCAGATGAAGGAGCAAGATAAAAATGCACCAGACCTAACAAATGAAGAGGAAATAGGCAGTGTACCTGAAAAAGAATTCAGAATAATGATAGTAAAGATGATCCAAAATCTTGGAAATAGAATGGAGAAAATACAAGAAACATTTAACAAGGACCTAGAAGAACTAAAGATGAAACAAGCAACGATGAACAACACAATAAATGAAATTAAAAATACTCTAGATGGGATCAATAGCAGAATAACTGAGGCAGAAGAACGGATAAGTGACCTGGAAGATAAAATAGTGGAAATAACTACTGCAGAGCAGAATAAAGAAAAAAGAATGAAAAGAACTGAGGACAGTCTCAGAGATCTCTGGGACAACATTAAACGCACCAACATTCGAATTATAGGGGTTCCAGAAGAAGAAGAGAAAAAGAAAGGGACTGAGAAAATATTTGAAGAGATTGTAGTTGAAAACTTCCCTAATATGGGAAAGGAAATAGTTAATCAAGTCCAGGAAGCACAGGGAGTCCCATACAGGATAAATCCAAGGAGAAACACGCCAAGGCACATATTAATCAAACTGTCAAAAATTAAATACAAAGAGAACATATGAAAAGCAGCAAGGGAAAAACAACAAATAACACACAAGGGAATCCCCATAAGGTTAACAGCTGATCTTTCAGCAGAAACTCTGCAAGCCAGAAGGGACTGGCAGGACATATTTAAAGTGATGAAGGAGAAAAACCTACAACCAAGATTACTCTACCCAGCAAGGATCTCATTCAGATTTGATGGAGAAATTAAAACCTTTACAGACAAGCAAAAGCTGAGAGAGTTCAGCACCATCAAACCAGCTTTACAACAAATGCTAAAGGATCATCTCTAGGCAAGAAACACAAGAGAAGGAAAAGACCTACAATAACAAACCCAAAACAATTAAGAAAATGGGAATAGGAACATCCATATCGATAATTACCTTAAACGTAAATGGATTAAATGCTCCCACCAAAAGACACAGACTGGCTGAATGGATACAAAAACAAGACCCATATATATGCTGTCTACAAGAGATCCACTTCAGACCTAGAGACACATACAGACTGAAAGTGAGGGGATGGAAAAAGATATTCCATGCAAATGGAAACCAAAAGAAAGCTGGAGTAACAATTCTCATATCAGACAAAATAGGCTTTAAAATAAAGACTATTAGAAGAGACAAAGAAGGACAATACATAATGATCAATGGATTGATCCAAGAAGAAGATATA
Source organism: Leucopleurus acutus (assembly GCF_964270905.1). Lineage (NCBI taxonomy): Eukaryota > Metazoa > Chordata > Mammalia > Artiodactyla > Delphinidae > Leucopleurus > Leucopleurus acutus. The sequence continues at coordinate 66,206,918 of NC_139158.1, read as the reverse complement.
ACAATTGTAAATATTTATGCACCCAACATAGGAGCACCTCAATACATAAGGCAAATACTAACAGCCATAAAAGGGGAAATCGACAGTAACACATTCATAGTAGGGGACTTTAACACCCCATTTTCACCCATGGACAGATCATCCAAAATGAAAATAAATAAGGAAACACAAGCTTTAAATGATACATTAAACAAGATGGACTTAATTGATATTTATAGGACACTCCATCAAAAACAACAGAATACACATTTTTCTCAAGTGCTCATGGAACATTCTCCAGGATAGATCATATCTTAGGTGACAAATCAAGCCTTGGTAAATTTAAGAAAATTGAAATTGTATCAAGTATCTTTTCCGACCACAATGCTATGAGACTAGATATCAACTACGGGAAAAGATCTGTAAAAAATACAAACACATGGAAGCTAAACAATACACTACTTAATAACAAAGTGATCCCTGAAGAAATCAAAGAGGAAATCAAAAAATACCTAGAAACAAATGACAATGGAGACACGATGACCCAAAACCTATGGGATGCAGCAAAAGCAGTTCTAAGAGGGAAGTTTATAGCAATACAATCCTACCTTAAGAAACAGGAAACATCTCGAATAAACAACCTAAACTTGCACCTAAAGCAATTAGAGAAAGAAGAACAAAAAAACCCCGAAGTTAGGAGAAGGAAAGAAATCATAAAAATCAGATCAGAAATAAATGAAAAAGAAATGAAGGAAACGATAGCAAAGATCAATAAAACTAAAAGCTGGTACTTTGAGAAGATAAACAAAATTGATAAACCATTAGCCAGACTCATCAAGAAAAAAAGGGAGTAGACTCAAATCAATAGAAATGAAAAAGAAGTAACAACTGACACTGCAGAAATACAAAAGATCATGAGAGATTACTACAAGCAACTCTATGCCAATAAAATGGAAAACCTGGAAGAAATGGACAAATTCTTACAAATGCACAACCTGCCAAGACTGAATCAGGAAGAAATAGAAAATATGAACAGATGAATCACAAGCACTGAAATTGAAACTGTGATTTAAAATCTTCCAACAAACAAAAGGCCAGGCCCAAATGGCTTCACAGGCGAATTCTATCAAACATTTAGAGAAGAGCTAACACCTGTCCTTCTCAAACTCTTCCAAAATATAGCAGAGGGAGGAACACTCCCAAACTCATTCTACGAGGCCACCATCACCCTGATACCAAAACCAGACAAGGATGTCACAAAGATGAACAAGGATGTTCACTGATGAACATAGATGCAAAAATCCTCAACAAAATACTAGCAAACAGAATCCAACAGCACATTAAAAGGATCATACACCATGATCAAGTGGGGTTTATTCCAGGAATGCAAGGATTCTTCGATATACGCAAATCAATCAACATGATACACCATATTAACAAATTGAAGGAGAAAAACCATATGATCATCTCAATAAATGCAGAGAAAGCTTTCGAGAAAATTCAACACCAATTTATGATAAAAACCCTCCAGAAAGTAGGCATAGAGGGAACTTTCCTCAACATAATAAAGGCCATATATGACAAACCCACAGCCAACATCATCCTCAATGGTGAAAAACTGAAACCATTTCCACTAAGATCAGGAACAAGACAAGGTTGCCCACTCTCACCTCTCTTATTCAACATAGTTTTGGAAGTTTTAGCCACAGCAATCAGAGAAGAAAAGAAAATAAAAGGAATCCAAATCGGAAAAGAAGTAAAGCTGTCACTGTTTGCAGATGACATGATACTATACATAGAGAATCCTAAAGATGCTACCAGAAAACTACTAGAGCTAATCAATGAATTTGGTAAAGTAGCAGGATACAAAATTAATGCACAGAAATCTCTGGCATTCCTATACACTAATGATGAAAAATCTGAAAGTGAAATCAAGAAAACACTCCCATTTACCACTGCAACAAAAAGAATAAAATATCTAGGAATAAACCTACCTAAGGAGACAAAAAGCCTCTATGCAGAAAATTATAAGACACTGATGAAAGAAATTAAAGATGATACAAATAGATGGAGAGATATACCATGTTCTTGGATTGGAAGACTCAACATTGTGAAAATGACTCTACTACCCAAAGCAATCTACAGATTCAATGCAATCCCTATCAAACTACCACTGGCATTTTTCACAGAACTAGAACAAAAAATTTCACAATTTGTATGGAAACACAAAAGACCCCGAGTAGCCAAAGCAATCTTGAGAACGAAAAATGGAGCTGGAGGAATCAGACTCCCTGACTTCAGACTATACTACAAAGCTACAGTAATCAAGACAGTATGGTACTGGCACAAAAACAGAAATATAGATCAATGGAACAGGATAGAAAGGCCAGAGATAAACCCACGCACATATGGTCACCTTATCTTTGATAAAGGAGGCAGGAATGTACAGTGGAGAAAGGACAGCCTCTTCAATAAGTGGTGCTGGGAAAACTGGACAGGTACATATAAAAGTATGAGATTAGATCACTCCTTAACACCATACACAAAAATAAGCTCAAAATGGATTAGAGACCTAAATGTAAGGCCAGAAACTATCAAACTCTTAGAGGAAAACATAGGCAGAACACTCTATGACATAAATCACAGCAAGATCCTTTTTGACCCACCTCCTAGAGAAATGGAAATAAAAACAAAAATAAACAAACGGTACCTAATGAAACTTCAAAGCTTTTGCACAGCAAAGGAAACCATAAACAAGACCAAAAGACAACCCTCAGAATGGGAGAAAATATTTGCAAATGAAGCAACTGACAAAGGATTAATCTCCAAAATTTACAAGCAGCTCATGCAGCTCAATAACAAAAAAACAAACAACCCAATCCAAAAATGGGCAGAAGACCTAAATAGACATTTCTCCAAAGAAGATATACAGGTTGCCAACAAACACATGGAAGAATGCTCAACATCATTAATCATTAGAGAAATGCAAATCAAAACTACAGTGAGATATCATCTCACACCAGTCAGAATGGCCATAAGCAAAAAATCTAGCAACAATAAATGCTGGAGAGGGTGTGCAGAAAAGGGAACACTCTTGCACTGCTGGTGGGAATGTGAATTGGTACAGCCACTATGGGGAACAGTATGGAGGTTCCTTAAAAAACTACAAATAGAACTACCATATGACCCAGCAATCCCACTACTGGGCATATACCCTGAGAAAACCATAATTCAAAAAGAGTCATGTGCCAAAATGTTCATTGCAGCTCTATTTACAATAGCCCGGAGATGGAAACAACCTAAGTGTCCATCATCGGATGAATAGATAAAGAAGATGTGGCACATATATACAATGGAATATTACTCAGCCATAAAAATAAATGAAATTGAGCTATTTGTAACGAGGTGGATGGACCTAGAGTCTGTCATACAGAGTGAAGTAAGTCAGAAAGAGAAAGAGAAATACCGTATGCTAACACATATATACGGAATTTAAGGAAAAAAATGTCATGAAGAACCTAGGGGTAAGACAGGAATAAAGACACAGACCACAAGAATAAAGACACAGTCCACAAGAATGGACTTGAGGATATGGGGAGGGGGAAGGGTAAGCTGTGACAAAGTGAGAGAGTGGCATGGACATATATACACTACCAAATGTAAAATAGATAGCTAGTAGGAAGCAGCCGCATAGCACAGGGAGATCAGCTCGGTGCTTTGTGACTGCCTATAGGGGTGGGACAGGGAGGGTGGGAGGAAGGGAGATGCAAGAGGGAAGAGATATGGGAACATATATATATGTATAACTGATTCACTTTGTTATAAAGCAGAAACTAACACACCATTGTAATGCAATTATACTCCAATAAAGATGTAAAGGAAAATGGGAATATGATTAATAGAGATTAAAGAGAAATTCCAAAAAATCAGTACCCTCCTTAAGTATTGTAAAGATATCGTATTTTACAAAATTTCAAAGTGAAAATCTATATATACATTGAATTGTATTTGAAATACGACAATTTCAAATACAAGAGAGTTAAGATTTAAAGGATGTCTTCCACAAATTAATTCATTCAACTCTCACATTTGAGAAGAGTGAAGGTGACCGTTTTCTCTGTGAAGCAATGACAACTCAACATCCACACACAGCATTTTTTACTTTTCAAAGCTGCGGATCTGCATTAACCTCCCTTGTTGTATATGCCTGGTGTTGGGTATGTACAGCAAACACCATTTTCAGATCTCACAGATGGAAAAATTGAGATAGATGCCAAATGACTGTCACTGAGTTTCGGTTAGAGACTTGACTGGAACATGATTTCCTACTCCAAAACCTTTTTCTGTTAGTCCTTTCAGTCTGACAAGGGATGGGCAGCAAAAAATTGAATAATAACAGCACAATTTCCTGAGTCCTTACTGTCTGCCAGGCACTGTGCTAATAAGCACTTTCATGGATTTCTCATTTTTCCTTAAACCCCAAGAGGTAAGAATCATTACTATTTTCACTTTCAGATGAGAAACTGAGGCTTAGAAGAGTTGGAGAACTCTCCAAAGGTCACAAAGCTCAGAGCTGAGTTAAGTGCTGGAGACAGGATAAAAACCCACACACGTCTGACTCCAAGCCTGTGAGCACTTCCATAGTTCAAAGAAGGAAAAAGTCTTTGTTTTATAGACTTTTTCTGGTATTAGCATATGAGCATATGAGTTCTTTATGCCATATCTGGGAACTACTGCAAACCAGCAGCATTAAATGTAAGGTCATCTGGCTCCTTTGCCTGTCTTTTCCTTATAAATTGAAGAAACTTTAAAAAAAAAAAAGAGGGGGGTGGGAATCTATAGCTAGACCAGCAAATTCCACATGCAACTTGGGAGAGTTAAACCAAAAAAAAAAAAGACACTCTGAAAGGTTTCATTTTGTTCATTCCATAAGAGAGGGCTAGAATAAAAAACTTAGATGGTAATTCAGTGAATAGCTCATTAAATAGAACAGATTGCAATTCACAGCAGCATAAGCCTGTTTGGGGGCTGCTAAAATAAACAGCTTCGTCTCCAAAGACACACAAGGAGGTGGTACGTGTGGCATCAAGGTGCCATTTCTGCAGGGCTGTGTGTGTGTGTGTTCTAACCCTCCTCCAGCCACATCCTCACTTTAAATGTTCATCTGTCTTCGGGAGCACTACCAAATCACTACCTTTCCAGGTGCCTCTCTCTCTCTCCGCAGGCAAGTCGCAAGCCTCCAAATGAGCGTGTGGATGCTACTCCTAATCTGCCCCTGACAGGCAGCGAGCTGCCCCTCGCTGATGGAAGGAGACAGTCATAAAAGAAGCTGCTGTGAAGCCAACAGGAATCCCTCTTTTCTTAATAAGAGAGGACATGACTCAGAAACCCAGCAGGGGTCACAGTTACTGTCTGTAGTCATGGGCAGGAATTGCCCCACCATTGAGAAAAGGCCAATTTCCTTTTTTCTTCCAAAGCAAAGGGAGAGATAGGTATGTGGAGTTGGGGGAAGCACAAGCAACAGCAAAACAGAATCTTCCTCCAAGAGCTTCTGAAATAGGGCAGACTGTTAGAGAAGGATCCTAGGACTGCAGGTCACTTTCAGCAGGGGAAACAGAGGCTGGAGAATTAGTAAAAGGGATTTTTTTTGAGAATATACAGCTAACTGATAGCAGTTCTAATAAGAATCCAAGGATATCAGGCCAGAGTTTGCCCACAAAGGGAAAACTATGTGTTAGGCCACAGCCTTAACACATGAGCATGTGCCAGGTTTTTACAAACTATCTCATAATCTTCAAAATGACCCTCTAATAAAACTATCATGAAAACTAATACACATACACACACAGGGCAAGGCATTTCCCCAAGGAACAGAATTTATGTGTGGCAGAGCTGGGATTTAACCTTTGGCTGTATGACCCCTGGGTTCATGTTCCTTCTATGGTACCATGATGCCTCCATCACAGGTAGGCCATCCATTTCCAAATTCACTAAAAATAAACAAACAAACAACTAGACTATTAGACTATTCATCTGAATTTTCACAACATATAAGCCAGCCTTGAGAGAACCAGGGCTTCTGTGAAGTTGGGAGACTGTGGACCCCACTGAGAGAGGACAGAGAGGATGCGAAAAGCAAAACAGAGTGCTCAAGGCTACACTGCAAGGTAAGAGTCAGAGGTGGGGGGCCACAACTTCTCCAATGGTAGGAAGGATGACTGTGATCGGGCAGGGCACGGGCAGGGAGGCAGGAGAGAGCGGGTGAAGGGGCATATGGCTAAATCTGCATCTAGGAAAGAGGCAAGCAGGACAGGGAAAAACACCACAGCATCCCCTGCCCCACCACCTCTGGCTTCTACGGACTGTCAGCTGTGTTCTGCCAAGTTCATAGACTGAGAAGTTTGGGAACCACTGTTTCAAGAACAGCTGAGAGGAACTCTCAGCAGGACTCCCTTTTCTTAGGCTTGCCCAGGAGCTTCCAGCAGTTAGCAGAAGACTTGACAGCAGTCTCACACTTCCACTGTCTACACACCTACCAGTGCTTTACGATCACCAATCCCACTCATTCATTCCTGTGCTTTACCCCCTTTGTACAAATCCTTAAATGAGTTTCAAATGCTAAGGAAATAGTCTGTTTCAGACATCACGGCCTGTGGATACTGTTTCATTACAAGGAGTCCCTCTTTCTCTTTCCAGGATAAAGCCTGGGATGATTTAACTGTGGCAAAATTAGCATACAATTTGTAAGTCATTATGGTGCAAAGTATGTGGCGAGAACACTTTATTGAATAAACGTGCTGAGAATAATTTTCCTAGGAACTAAAAAAAGGAAAACCTCTCTTCAAGGCTCTCCTCCTTCTTTTAAAATCCCTGCCAGTATCTATATAATTATGTCTTACTTCTGACACTCAGAAGCCTGGCATTTCTGTACATTTAACCAACAGAAGCCAGAAGGAACCCATGAGAAGTCAGGATATCTTCCCAACAACAGGGACCTTGGCATTTTCTGGGCTTTTTCTTGCTTGGGGAGTCAGGTGAAATCTGCTGAGACAAGCACCCTGGGTATTTATAGATCACAGAGAACTGCTGCTCACTAGAAGAGTCTTAAGAATTACATGACCTTTAAAAGGTTAACCAGGAAGCCCAAGGGTATGTTCAGATACACTGTGGCCCTGAAGTCACATGGACACTGAATATAACGTGAAAGCATTGGGCGACTGCCCAAGACGTGAAACTCTTTCCTAGTTACAGATTATTGTAGGTAATGCGACTTGAACTGAGTATGTATACAATTATCAGTTTGTCCTGTAGACTCTTCTAAATAGGAGTATCTTTCTGTGTTTAATATAGCTACAGGTATGCCACAGAATTTACACAGTTGTAAAAAATATTTTTTTGATGATGGGGCTATTCAGAGAAAACAAAAATTAGGGTTAAAATGAGAGTTTAGATGTAATGTAGAAAACTCAGGACCCTCTATCTTCCTTAATACACATGGACAAATATTAATTTTATCTCATGAGTAGTTGTCCTTCATTTACTGCATGTTAATCTCTATGTAGATCCTAAGAATATGATGAACAAGAGATTAGAGTCGTAGAGACAGAGAGTAAACAAACATATAAAATAATTACAGGTTACGAAGAAGCACTGGCATGGGGACACTACTTTACATACGGGTGGCACTGAAAAGCTCTCTGAGGGGGTGACATTTAGGCTGAGACCTGAAAGTAGAAGGAGGCACCAGCGTGAGAAGAGGCAGGACGGGGAGAAGCAAATGCAAAGGCTATACAGCTGGAAGTTAACGCACAGCAGCAGGAGAGGAAGTGGGAGAAGTAGAGGGGACTCAGATCACACAAAATCTTGCAGCATTAGGGAAGGAAGAAAATCATGTGTGCAGAGAGGTGGTGGTAGAAACAGTGCTCACAGAGAAAAGAAAACTAAAGGTTCTCTGGCCACCTCTACAGGCCGGGACCTGTGGAAGCAGCTTTCACGTGTGTTATAGCTATGTCACCAAATTCCTAAATATGTAATTCCTCACAGACCCACAGGTTGGGACGTATACCTCAAAAACAAAACATCAGAAAGGAAGAAAATAAAGCTGGGGAAGTTAGGCTATTTGTCCGCAGTTGGAGAACCAGAAGAAGCCTGGCTCTAAAGCCCATGCTCCCCCCTCACACCTTCTGCCCTGGAGTATAACTTATCACTCACCCCAAAACTTAACTTGGCTTCCCACTGCCCCTCCTTTGCTCCTGTTCGTCTCTAGTCTGGAAATGGCTTATATGTCTCCTCCTTTTAAGGTTCAGCTTGAATTCTGCCTCATTCACAAAACTGTCAGGGGTGACTCGAGGTGCAGATGGCTTCCCCCCTGCTCCTTGGATTCTTCCAGCCCTCAGCAGCAGCAGCAGTACTCCTGGGGCCCATTCTTCTTTTGACACTTCCACCTATGTTCACCCCAGCCAGTGCCTAGCTTACTGCCTTGCACAGAGCAGGTGCCTGTCATCTGCCAAATGACTGGATTCTTTTCAGTGAATTTCGGTCAGCTGCAAACCATGGACACTTGCACCGCGCCCGTGGGAATCTGAAGTTTGCAGGGAAGATGGTGGCTCCGAGACACTAAAAATGTCAATACTTGATCCCCCTTCTCTTGGTCAATACCTGACCCTGTTATTTAAGGTGTTTTTTGTTGCAGACTTGGCAGAGTATATGAGATATTTATTCATTATGGATATGACAGTCAACGTTATCAAATGCCTGAGAAAAAACTATTCAATTCAGGTCAACAAATATTTGCTGAATTCCCAGTAGGTGTAGGACATCCAAGTTTAACGGGGGTGGGGTGGGGTGAGGCAACAAATCGTTTAAGAGAGACTTAAGAGAGTAGGCTGCATGAAGGAGAGACGAAATGAGGTGGTTTGTTCCAGGTCACTTCATACCTGTGAGGCGGCTTCATCTGGCAGGATGAGCCTGAGTGCTGGCAGAGAGCGCTGCTCACAAACACGTCCCTCCCCCCCGCACCCCGCCACGACTCTCCCAGCAACACTGAGGCTGCTGAGCACTAATAGCGTTGGAACGTTTGCCAGTGCCCAGCAAAACAGCCTTGGCATCAAGGAGACAGGTGTTTGTCAGGGAATGGCGGGGCCCTGTGCCTGTGCACACAGAAGCCCCGTGAATGCTGGCGAGAGTGGCTGCAGCCATTACTCTCCGTCAGTGCTAATCAATTTCACACCCTCTTCAATGCTGATAATAGATAATCTTGTAGGAAGCAGCCCAAGTTTCTTTTTTTTCTTTTTTTTTAACATCTTTATTGAAGTATAATTGCTTTACAATGGTGTGTTAGTTTCTGCTTTATAACAAAGTGAATCAGTTATACATATACATATGTTCCCATATCTCTTCCCTCTTATGTCTCCCTCCCTCCCACCCTCCCTATCCCACCCCTCTAGGTGGTCACAAAGCACCGAGCTGATCTCCCTGTGCTATGCGGCTGCTTCCCACTAGCTATCTATTTTACGTTTGGTAGTGTATATATGTCCATGCCACTCTCTCACTTTGTCCCAGCTTACCCTTCCCCCTCCCCGTATCTTCAAGTCCATTCTGTAGTAGGTCTGTGTCTTTATTCCCGTCTTACCCCTAGGTTCTTCCTGACCTTTTTTTTTTTTTTTTCTTAGATTCCTGCTCCCTGATGCCCAACAGCTTCCTCTGGTCTCTCTCAAAAAACAAAACAAAAGAAAACAACACCCTCCCCCCCCCCCAAAAAAACAAACAAAAACCAAAGTCTATTCCAGGTTCACCTCAGATGAAGCATCTGATGGTGCCAATGCTCTGGTCTGCTAGGACAACTCCTTCTGGGTTATCTGGTAAGGAGGATGCTCTTAGGAAAAGGACTGCCTGGCATACTTAAAAGTTACATGGGAATTCCAAAAGAAGCTAGGAAAATTTAACAACAGCAGTAGCTTTTACTTATTGAGCAAAGTAAATACATAGTTTATGCTTGGTCTTCATGATAGCACTGAAAGGGAGGTGTTATGGCCATTTTACAGATGAGAAAATCACAGCTCGGAGAGGTCAACTCATTTGCCCAAGGTCTCAGAGCTAGGAAGCAGCAGAGCTCAAATTCAAATCCAGGCTTATCTGACCCCCTACCTCATGCGCACCTTTCTACTAGGCTGCTGCTGGCACTCCATGAAGACAGTCGCTGATCAACCTCTCATTGTGCTTTTAACCCATTTCATTTTCAAAAAATGGCAGTTACCAAAGTATGCTCACCTGAATCTGAGGGAAAACGTTAAGTTGGAGGGGATTTGAGAGACCGCCTTTGCTGATGCCACATTATGGCTAAGAATCTGGGGCTACACAAGGCGCAGTGACAAGGTGTGGCGAGGCAGTGATTGTGAGGTGCATGCCCGCACTAAAATCCTAGCCCTCGGACTCCCAGGTGCGCCTTCAACCAGCCCTAAAAATCTCCTTCAGCAGATAACTTGGGGAATTCCGTCAGCAGGAGTTCTAATTGTCCCATGGCTGTTTCCCTACAAAAGTCTAGGGAAAGTTCAATTTGTTTCTGATTATCATTCAGTCAAAGATGAAGAATATATACTTTGGCACTTTAACAATCACTAAGTGTCGACCATGTACAAGTTACTGTGAATGGAGGAAAAAAGGGAAGAGGAAAGTTTAATCAAAGAATAAAATAAAGGGGGTGAGGTGTGTGGAATGAAGGGACTGTGTGTGGAACACGCTGGTATCTGAAGTCCAGCCTCAGAATTCAGAGTCTCTGCCATTTACCCTGTAATAGTATCGCCACATTAAAGAAGAAATTCCCAATCAATTCAATCAATCGACAAACATCTGAGGACTTACTAGGTTTAGAGAGCACAGGGAAATCACAAGAATGATACATACGGTTACCTATCTACTGGTATTCATAAATGAAGGTATAGTTTGTGAAAGGGAATGGGTGGCTTAGAAGGGCACAGACAACAAGGTCACTGTTTTCCCCAAGCTCTAGTCTCTCACCCTGGCCTGAGGCACAACTTGAGGGAAGATGCTAGTGTAATTCCCAATGTACACAGCTCTGCCTCATGGCTGGCCTGCCCCAACACAGATGGGAGGGGTGCTGAAGCAGGCTCTCCCACCAGTGAGGCTCAAAAGCCTCCAGTGTGTCTTTAAGGCAAGAAGAGTGAAAAGAAAATAGAGTGATATAGCAAATCCAGATCACGAAGGAAATGGGCTCTACTACAGACTTTGAAAAAAGCAAAAAAAGGATCATTGTGCAACATGACCATAGACTGAGGGTACTTCCCTGGTGGTGCAGTGGTTAAGAATCTGCCTGCCAATGCAGGGGACATGGGTTTGGTCCCTGGTCCGGGAAGATCCCACATGCCATAGAGCAACTAAGCCCGTGCACCACAACTACTGAGCCTGTGCTCTAGAGCCCACGAGCCACAACTACTGAGCCTGTGTGCCACAACTACTGAGCCCGAGCACCCTAGAGCCCACGTGCTGCAACTACTGAGCCCACGTGCTGCAACTACTGAAGCCCGTGCTCCTCCACAAGAGAAGCCACCGCAATGAGAAGCCCGCGCACCACAACGAAGAGTAGCCCCTGCTTGCCGCAACTAGAGAAAGCCCACACGCAGCAACAAAGACCCAACGCGGCCAAAAACAAAAAGAGAGAATACAAATCAGACATTAACCAATATGAAAACCTGCCCCGATTAAAGGGACAGATGAGAAATCAACTGAGGACAGAGATAGCAGAGAACAAAATAGAAGCAGATGAAAAATACAGGGGGTAGGATAACACCCTAGGTAAGTATGGCTTGTCGACAGAAAACATCTAGCAGGTTTCATCTCCCTCAGCAACCACCTCATCAGACAATGCGGCTCAGCCACTCTGACCTGGTTTGCAGGCCGTGCTGCAGAGCTTTGAGCTCCCTTCTCTAGGTCTCCAGGTTTCATCTGCAAATGCGGGAACTGTATTCAATGACCTCACAGTTTCCTTCCAGTGCCTCCCTATGACTACAGAAGCCAGCAAGTGTGTGTGCCAAGACACACTCTGCCACTGTGGTACCAAGTCACAGCACTGTGCTTTGGTCAGATTTTCGAAGAGAAGCTCTTATCAAGGGTACTTGTGCTACCACCCAGACTCCCAGGTCAGACCGGGATCAATTGTACACATCCATCCTCTTCAGGGACTTCACTCCTGTAAAAAGGGCAGTTATAACCACTGGCGGACTGTCATCTGCTCAGCTCTTACGACATGTTAGGTGGCACACAAAGGTAGATGGCACCTTTGCCCTTGCCTGTCCTGTGGGGAGATACGAGGTGCACAAGGGACCCAATGGAGTGCAAGTCAATAGCTGGCAAAAGACAGGCAGGGATACGTACGTGTTTTTCCCCTTCAATCTTCTTGTCGGCCACCTGCATTGCATCCAGATATTTAAAATGCAATTCCATCAGCCTGTCAACCTGAAAGAGAGATACTTCACAGGCATGAGTGAGAAAGAAAGAGTATACCAAGGCAAGAGAACACGGGAGCTCCTATTCGTCTTACTGTCACTCCCCACAAAGGGAGAGCCACTCTACCACTTCTCACTCTGGATATGAGCTTTGCTGTGGAACACATCAGGAAGGGATCAAACGGCTCGGGCAGAACAAAGCAAACACTTAGCATGGATGCAGTTTGAACACAGGCCATTCCCGAAGGACACTATGCATTCCCAGCCCTTCTAGGTCTCCCCTGAATTCATGTTGTTAAAAACAAACAAATAAATAAAAATTCAAGTCCCATCTTGCACAGAGAAGAAGCATGAAGTTACATACTTGATATTCACTTAGAACTATACAGAAATTTCTTTTTTCAAACTGAAACCTTTCATGTTCAGATTCTGCCCCAGAGCTGATCTTTTTTTAAAAACGGTCTAAGTAAAATCTCTTTAGTTGCTTTTCAGTCAGAAGAGAGTGCAAGAAAAACTCCTTCACAACTTAAAAAAAGCCCCTGACTTTTGCTTAGCAATAACCTAAAAATCAGTTTCAAACTTAGCAAAAGTCATGCTTCAAACATGGCCTGAGGAATACTGAGTGGGCTTGAAAGTTTCATTTTTTTCCCTAAGACTTCCAAAAGATTGAAGGAACACTGTGAAGCCAGCCTAAACTTCTAACCTCTCTTTTTACTGGGTTGGCACCACTATGGTTCTTGGCAACCTTGGTATTTACCCAGGAGCTTGTATTGATTAATAGTAGATGTTGCTTCAACACAGCATCAGACAGTCAGAAAGACTGTGCCCAAACCTTCCCTGGTTAACAATGATGACCCTAAGATCTTATATATTTCAGTTTACAAAGTATTCTCATATCCACTATTTCCTTAAACATTAGGAAAACCTGGTAAGGCAGGCAGGGAAGATAGAGAGCAGCCCTAATTTTAAAGATGAGGAAGCTGATGCACAGACATTAGATAATGTCACCAGGGTGACATGATTGCTAAGATGTTCTGTGTCCTAACCCAATGGCCTCTGCTTCTTCTTCTTTTTTCTTTTTTTGCAAACAACAATTGCACTTATTTGTATTACTTACATGGTAACAAATGGTTTCATTGCATATTAAGAATTTTTAAAGCACTGACCTAATCTTTTCCTCCTCATCTAAATGATCCATAATGGTACACTGTTGCGTACAGAAATGGTTTCAAAATATTAGGGGTCAAGGGTGATGCATTAGGAGATGAGAGGCAGAAAAACCTTTGAGATCCAAACCAATGGAACCCAGATGCTGGAGAAGATATTTTAGGGCAGGAACACTTAACCCAGCACTCCTCAGATCGCATCAGGGAGATAGTGATTCTATTCCCGCTGGTCCCAGTCCCATCTTTACAGTCCAACAAGCACCCACCTTCTCACTGTCATTTTCAGTGAATTTATTCAGAAGCCGGGTCCGCTGCTGCCCTCTCAGGTTCCGCAGGAGGGAAGCCAGGATCGAACAGACATGCTCTGTGTTGGGAAGGAGAAAAGAGAACATGCTGTGATCAGAGCAGTAATTATTACCTCTCTTCAAGCCTGGTCTGGTTCTATTGAAGGAGGAATAAGTAGGTCTTCCCTGACTGCTGCTATTGCTTAATAAGACAAGAACCTAAATTGTGTCAATGGAAAACTGAACTGATTTTCACATACGGTGCAAGAAACATATTCAAAAGGGATTATATCCCCAAAGACAACTTGAGTAAGTGAATCAAAACTAAGTTAGAATTTCTGTTCTGCCTATAATTAATTGAGTTTTATTGTCTGCAACAGAACCTCAAACTAATCCCCCCCTTTACAGAAATAACCGGTAAATAGAGTATGAATACTAACCATGAGGTGAGCACATAACGAACAAATAAGACCTGTTCTACCATATTCTCAAATTACCTTATAACTTCCCCAGGTAAATATCTGAGAATTAAATGAGAAATACGAAAGGGTCCCAGTGCTATCACTTACATCCTGGTGCACCTAAAATCCCTACCTCAAGTTTAAAGACAGCAGGACAGTAAGGACTTCAAAAGGATACCAATGTTTTTTCAGTCCACATAACCTACAGGCTTCTATTATGAGATACTATTCTTCTAGCCAGGGAAGAAAAGGGTAATTGAAGGGTATATCATAGGCTTCAGCTGTAAAGAGGTTCTTTTCTTTAAAAAGGATTTTTAAAAACCAAGGATAATGACGTCGTAAAGGAGATGGCAGAGTAAAGTTTGTTTTGAAATAAAATGCTCACAGTGTGGGCAACAAATATTCTGTTTGAAAACTGACTGAACATCTTCATATGCCAAAGTTTGAGTTCTCAAAAAGTCATTTTCCTCACTTATATCAGAGAAGCATTCCTCACTACCTCATCTCCCCAATCTCTTAATGCTAGAGTTATTCAGTCTTTAGACTCTATTTCTACCTCCTACTCCTCCTTCTATCTACTTTCACCTCCCTGGGGATCTCATCTAGCCCCACAGCTTTAAAGACCATTTACGTGCTGACAACTCCCAAACTTGTGTCTATAGGCCAGTCCTGTTTTCTGAACACAGGCTCATGAATTCACCTGTCTACCTGCTCTCTCCACTTGGTTGCCTAGCAGGACTGAACATGGTTTTGGAACCAAGCTCCTGACCTCCCTCCTCAGGCCTGTCCCCAGTCTGTTCCACTGAGTTAATGGCAACCAGGTCCTCCAGTTTCTCAAGCCAAAAACAGTGGCGATATCCTTGATTCTCTTCTCTCTCACATGTCCCACAGAAATCTCGTCAGTTGTAGTTTCAAATTACACCCAGGACTCCATGTCTTCTTACTGCTACCCCCACTGCCATTACACTGGTCCACAGCACCATCACCTCTTGCTTGGAATACTCAGCAGCCTGCTTGTGGGGCTCTCTGCTTCCACCCTTGCCGGCTTTGGCCTGATCTCCATAGAGCAGTCAGAATGATCCTTTAGGTTAAAACCTAAGTCAGACCCTATCATTCTTCTGTGTAAAACCCTCTAATGGCTCCCCACTCACTCAGACTAAATGCTGTTTCTAACGTCAGACAGGCTTCTGCCCTGGGGCCTCTGTACTTACTGTTTTCCTTGCCTGAGATGCTCCTCACCAGACTATCTGCATGGCTCAATCTTCAAATCTAGCTTTACTCAACTGTCATCTTCTCAATGAGGCTTTTTCTTGACCACACTATTTAAAAATGCAGTGCTCCAACACCACCGATTTCCAAGTCTTAACTGCTTTATTTTTCTCTTCAGCATGCATTATCTTCTAAAATACTGTATAATTAATTATTTGTTTTGTTCACTGCCACCCTTCAATTAGAATATAAGCTCCTTGAAGGAAGGGATTTTAGTCTGCTTCGTTCATTGGTATATCCCTGGTCCCACAACAATGTCTAGCACATAGTAGGTGCTTTAGAAATACCTGCTGAATAAATGGGAAGAAAGCAGGCTCTCAATACAAGTTTTTGGTGGTGGTGGTGGTGGTGGGACCAGACAAACAAATCACTCTTGAACTCTGGGTATTTTTCAAATGCCTTTGAATAGCTTTCACCTTTTGTATATAGTGCCTATCCCAAGTTCAGAGTAATAGCACCCTTGCATTGGTAATATGCTCTCAAACCATCAGTTACAAAACGGTCCTTAAAGATATTTTGCATTTGGGAGTAAGTGGATGACTTTTTCTTAGGGAGCCATCAGTTTGAATAAAATATCTCTAGTCAGTAGATTCACTTTTTTAAGTATAAACTTTTTCTTAAAATATGCTGTGGAGAGAGGTATTATGCCTTCTCAAGACCCCAAGTTCTCCCCAATATCTTTCTTCTAACTTCCGATGTAAAGCTGGGATTGAGCTGGTATAGGCTCCACCCTGATAAAAGGAAGGGGCACGGAACAGGAGTAGGGTGAGATGAGGGCAGAAAGTGGCGCGTGGACAGCATAGGACCTGTCTTCACGGGAAGGCAAAAACCATCATGAACCTAGGGTAAGGAACCAAGACAGCTCAGCTCAGGGTGACAAAGTATAATAAGAAGGGACGTCTTTGGAGGCTCACATCAGGCAAAAACAACAAAAAAAACCAAACTTCTGTGTATGTCAAGGAGAGAAGATTAGAGGAAGGAAGAGTGGGGGACATAATCAGTTCTGCAATCTTGGGCCAAGCAACTGGATGTGGCTCTGATCTCTTCAAGCTGGTGAACAGGCCATAAAAAAATGCAGTGAATTTTAACAAGCTTAGTTTTGAAACTTTGAAATTACTCAGCATGACAACTGCTAACAACTTCCATGTATATATATGACAATCTGACAACCATAGAGGAAGAAAAAAAAAATCAGCCAGAGAGTTCTCATAGATTATCTAGGCCAAATCTCTTATTGTACCTATAGAAAAATCAAGGCCCGGAGAGAAGTGACTTGTCCACACAGCTAATTGGTGAAAGAGGTAGAACCCAAATTTCAGATTACTCACTCAATCATTCACTGACCACTTACCTCTGTGCCTGGCAAGCACTTGGTTATCAGGGCCTCCAAACAACATAGTATCCCTAACCTTAAGGAGCTCTGTGTTTAGTGGGGAAAACAAAACAATAATTACAGTGCAGTGTGACAAGTTCCATCACTGAGGTAGGCAGAGGGGATCTGGGGAGCACAGACAAGGTATAGCTGACCTAGAGGAATTCCCACTGGAGCTAACAAACAACTGAAAATCTTAAAACAAAACAAAACTAAAAAGCCATGGCTTACAACTAGATAGAGAAGATAGAGCACTCCAGGCAGAAGGAACAATATATGCAAAGGCCGGTTTGGATGGCGTATCACATACACATGCAGGAGGAGAGGCCAGTCAGGTGGGGAAAGGCTGGAGAAAAAAGCGACAAGGTTCCACCAATGAATTTTAAGCTGTAGACAGATAAGACTAGATATGAGTTTAGACCAATCCTTGGCTGCTAGATTCCTTTTAGAGATCAAGATAATGTTTCTCTTTCCTGATAAATTTTTTGTGCTTTTTACCTGAGTTACCTCTTTGCCTTGGCTGTTAAGAAGCTCAAAGGTGAGTCCATGCTCAACCACAGGAGTCAATTTCTTTTACTACTTTATTATTGACTCTCTCCATCCTCCACCAATGGATTTTAAAATAAAAGGAATGGATGCATATGGTAAAAACCAAACTATACAAAAAGATATGAATATCCTCAACAAATATTTATTGAGCACGTACTAATATTTTTCTTTTCCCATACTCCTCTCACTACCCTGTTCATCTCTCCCAAAGGACAAAAAACTACTAGTATCTTGTGTACACCTACAGGAGGGGAAAAAAATATATATACACATACATACACACATGTATGTATATATACATACATGTGTGTAAATATACACACACATATATTCTCTACTATATTTTTCCATATCAGCACATACTTTTTTTTTAATGGCTGTCAGGAATTCCACTGAACTTATTTATCATAATTTAACTAATGCCCCAGTCATGGATATTAGGTGGGTTCCAGTTTTGGGTTGTTTGTTGTTTTTGCTATTAGAAACAATGCTGCAATGAACGTCCATGTACACGTATTCTGGCACGTATACCTTTATTTCTGGCATGGATACACTTTTGCACATATATTCTTATGGCAAATTCCTAGAAGTGGAAGTGGTGAGTCAAAAGCTATTGACATATAAAATGTTGAAAGACAATGACAAATTGTCTTCCAAGAAGGTTGTACCAATTAACTTCCACTCTCAGTATGTGTATGTGTGTGTATCTATGTGTTTTGTACATACAAAAAGCTTTGATGATTACCTTTTACATGTGGGAAGCATGTAACTTAGTAGGAAAAGCTTACATTTTGGAGTCAGACAACATAGGTTCAAATCTAAGCTCCTACCACTTGCTTAAGGGCATGTCCTTAAGTAAATTAACCAGAATGTGCTGGGAAATACCTACATGCACATACACATATATCATACATACACACTGAGAGTGGAAGTATAATTTTACATACATAGTGTAAAAGAATACCTGTTTTCCCATATCCTCACTCAGATTGGATATTATCCAACTTAGAAATTATGACAACCTTGTAGGTGAAAAATGGGATCTTCTTTCGATTAGCATGTTCTTATTTTTATTATGAATAAGGTCAAACACCTTTTCTGATGTTTACTGACCATTTGTATTGCTCTCTGTGTGAACTGCCCGGCCTTATCCTTTGCCCATTTTGATTTCTATGAGCTCTTTGTAAATTAAGAATATTACCCTTTTGTCTTCTACACTGCAAATATTTCCCCCAGTTTGACATCTGTCTTTTGACAAATTCTTACTCAAAGCTAAGATTTAGTATCACCACATTGTTTTGCTGTAAGTGGCTTCAAATTCCGGTATGAAAGTAAGCAGGGTACAATAATAACTGTCACCAATTTATTGTGTATCAATAACAGTAGGCTTGAGTCTGTACACGATTTTCTCATTGAATCTTCACTACTAAGCTATGCAAAAGGTACTATTCTCATTTCTGATTTATTATGCAGAATCCAAGTGTCACAGAGGTTAATCAATTTACTTAGTAGGTCATGTCCTTGAGAGAGTGGTGGGAACTTAGGTTTGAACCCATGTTGTCTGGCTCCAAAATGGAAGCTTTTCCTGCTAGGTTACAGGCTCCCACATATAAAAGGTAACCATCAAAGCTTTTAAAGAAGAAACTTTTATGATAAAAGAGATCAGAAACTAAACCATGTAAAACCTGAAAATGTGCTTCATGGGGGGGCTCACTGTGTCCAAAAGACAGGCACTATGTAAATGTGGATTAACAAAAAAGTCAATAGTTTTAACGAGAGGAAAGTGAAGCGAAAGGCCATATGGAGGTAAGACATGAATAACACCCTTCTTTTCTCTCTTACTGAATTACCCTTTCCAGAAGCAATTTCTAGCAGAGTCCAAATAAAGAAGTGACTTTGAGTTCTGGGCAGTTCCACAAATACTAAACAAAAACTTCTCAATAATTCTCCCACTTAATCTTCCTGATTAAAATGGATGAGGAGTTGCAAGAGAATGTTCTTTTATTTTTTTGGGGGGGTGGGGGGGCCACGCTGCGCGGCTTGCGCAATCTTAGTTCCCCGACCAAGGATTGAACCCAGGCCCTGGCAGTGAGAGCGCAGAGTCCTAACCACTGGACCGTCAGGGAATTCCCAAGAGAACGTTCTTTATATACCTCAACAAGATGGGATGTGGGGTGCTGGTGGCACAGAGAGAGTGTCAGGAGCTGTAATTTTCAAAGAGGAAAATATAATATAGAGGAAAATCATTTTTTCTGGAACTAGATCATATTAGCATGTATTTCCACAGCTCATCCCAGCCTGGAACAGGAGATACCTTGATCAATTGCAGTGGTATACTAAGAACAAATGACATATACCTATTAGTTTGGGATTTTAAGTAAAGGACAGGTTGTCATAGGCAGACCTGAATCTGCCTATATTCTTTGCATCTCTCTCTCTGGGTGCTGTGGCTGGTCGTAGGTCACTGGTGCCTGCCAGATAGGAAAACACTTCATTCACCCTAAGTTTTGCGCATACACATGAGTGCACACACACATACACACACACACACACACACACACGCTTTCATTAGCCACTAATAAATGTAGCTTCCCTAGGAACAGATTTCAGCCCAAGGTGGTGTCAATTTCTCACGCACCAAGGAGATGGGGAGAGCTACTGGCACAGAGAGCAGGGGAGATAACAGGTTTATCTGCTGGCCAACACCGCTCAGCTGCTCTGTCATTTCGACAGGATAAAATGGACATGAAGGATGGCTATGGAGCTGTCAATATAGACAGGGTGGATGTGGTGGCCCCACTGCAGAGAACAACCTCTAAGGCAGGACCCAGGAAGAGCAGAACATACGCACGCATGCGCACACACATTAAAGGAATCCACAAGGCGCAGGGAGGGGAAGGTCACGCAAATCTACACTTTGAAGTCACTAGGTAAGGAGGCAGGGGTCTTAGTGGAGAATTAGAGAGCCAGTATTGAAACTGTGTGCCAGTGTGAGTCCTTTCCTGCTGGGTGCCTTGCTCAACAGTCAGACAACTGACTGCCTCAGACACTAATTAGTGAAACTGCCCAGAGGAGTGGTTCTGGCCCATTCTTCCCCCAGCTCAAATCCCTTCAGGGCCTCTCCAGAGTGATTAGCAATGGGTTAGACCCCCCTGGATATATGCAATGGGGGCTAAAAGTTTGAATCTCTAGGGTCAATCAGAATTCTGTAATTTTCAGAGCTGAAAGGAGAATCAGAAATCTTTGTTTCAACTCCTGAGATTTCGAGTGTAGAAACAAAAGCCCTGATAAAGGATGTGATTTGCTGCTTCCAGTCAAAAGTACCTTTCTAGGCCACTGAAATCTAGATCTGCAATTTGTCCCCCCACTCCTTATTTTTTCCTTCTTAAAATCATGACAAACACTTTTGAGAATCTGATGAACCCTTATGCATGCTATTCCCTCCCGTATATATAGATACAAATGCCACATTTCCATGAAGTTTCAGAGCGTTCCCATCTCTTAGGGATGGCCAAGATCTAGTATACCCAGATCAGAGATCTTTCCAGAATGGCACAACCAGACTGTGGCAATCACTCTAACCAGCCTCCTGCAGTATGTGCCACTTTTGTAAAGAATGAGATGGAAGTGCATTTCCCATCCTCATCCTTAAAAAAGTATGGTCCAAATCCCAATAGGCTGACGTCACCTCTCTCTGTGAGGAGAGTTATTCATCCAGACGGGCCTATAAACAACTAGGCCCATCAGTGTCCTACTGCTGAGAGGTACACTGAGAGGACTAACTCCAGGGACCTCTCCAGAAACGCTAAGTGAATTAATTGATTATGTGGGGCTTCAGGATCAGACAGACTTGGATTCAAATCTTGCCTCTGACACTCACTAGCTGGTTAAACTAAACCACTGGCATACTGTTTAATCTCTGAGCCTCAGTTCTCTTATTTGTAAAATGCAGCTGTCCCTTCTATTAAATCCATTGTATCAAATGAGATATGTACACAGTAGGCACTCAACAGACATTAGTTTGAGATCTGCTGCATTGAAAAAGAGCATCACAAGAGATTCTCTCACTGAGGCACCTGCCAGAGATCACCACCTCACTCCTTCTGCACTGCATCCTGATCACATGTTGGCAACTGAACATGTTTCAGTCGGCCTGGGCTATTCTAACTAGCCCCTGCTGAGATAAATAGGAACTTAGATGGCTTGACTTTCTCAGCTGGTAGGGCTATTTTCTACAACTCGAGATTTGTTCTAACTCTAAAATGGAACAAGGCCAACTTCACTCAGAATCTTTAATCCCACAATAAATTAAAATAAAGACCTTATGTGTGGTTGCCTATAAAGCCAAATAATACAAGATTCTGGGAGACCTGCAAACAGCCCTGAGGTGGGCAGTGGCTATTTATCAGTAAGCCGAAGGACACAGCACATCTAAGCAGAGATGGTCCTTGCCTTTTGATCTTGCTGCAAGAACTGAAAACACAACACATGATCTGCAGAGGAAATGAAAAAGACACTCTCCTTTATGAGTTTTATAACCACAGGACAAGTAATTACAGGGCTGGTACATACACCAGCCATTCCTTTACTCAAACTTCTGAGTACCTACTGTGTGCCAGGCAATGTACTAAGTACTGGGACCGTAGAGATGAAAGAAGATGGCCCACTCTAGAGAAGCTCATCCTCATCATCTTATGGGCAAGGCTGGAGGTGTTACACTGGCAAGTAAATGTCTGTGAGCTCACAACCCCAAGTTTTCTATGGCAAAGCTGGTAGGCAGAAGCTAGAATTTTGGGTTCTAGGAGCACATTTAATTCTTGAAGCACATATTTGGACCACATTCTCGAATCCTGGGACAAATGGACTACTATTTATATTAGCAAGTCTCCCAAGGTGAGGACTGGGGTGGAGGTAGGGAACAGAGGGAAGAAGGTGACAAGGTGCACAGTAATAATCCCCAAATGTGACTTCCTCATCCTTCTGTGCTTCTGGATTTCAGAAGTGTCCCACTTGCATCTCTGTTGGAGTTTTGGTCCCATGAGGCAGGGGAAGATTATATTTACCAGAAAGGAAAAGGAGGCATTAACCAGCTGAGCTGGGCCACAGGACTATCTTTGGGACAGGAACTGACACTGATTGATTCATTTATTCATAAGATAGAATCCTACAACATATAAGATACAGTGTTTGGGGACTGAGACAATCAGACAATCCTGCCCGCTAGGTGACTGAGGTATACTATGTCTAAAATTACTTGACAGAAAGTGATAGTGAATGGGGAAGGGGCAGAAACTACTAATGAGGCAAATACTCTTCCAGTGAGGATATCTGGGAAGGCTGGTAGGCAAGATGGCCCTTGAGCGGAGCCTTGAAGAACAGAAGCAGGTAAGAGAAGAGCCTCGGCAGGAGAAGGGGCAATGGGAACAACATTATTCCAAACAGATGGACAAGCGTGAAGCAAAGGCATTAAGTTGAAACGTACAGGGTACAGACAATGAACTGGGAGGAGACCAGGGTGGTGGGAGGGAAGGGGGACAAAAGGTGATTAGGTTGGAAAGGTGGGGAAGGGGTACAGATAATGGATAAATGTACATGCTGGACTATGGAAAGTGGACCCTAACCAACACCCCAATGGCCTGGCATTTAAATACTGGCCCAGCATGGCTCATTGGGGAATGAATTCAGGGCTGATCTGCCCACCCAGCTTCAGAGCCTGCACCTCCTTCCAGCAGCCCAAATGGTTAAGAAAGATATGGGTCAGCCAGAGTTCTATTCTTAGGATGGAAATGGTCCCTGTACTTCAACCAGCAGGCCCATGTCATGGCAAGATCTTGCAGGGCCACTTTAAAATTCAAGGCCATGCTGAAGAGCTGCCTTTGTTTAAGGCCATTAGCTCTTTTGTTTTAATGAAATCACACAGAAGTGATCTTCCCTCATTTCTAAAATGAAAGCCATCTCTGTTTTATTGCTGAACCTTGCTGCCCACCTCCCCCTGAGCTCCCCCAGATGGAGAGACATCCTGCTTTCTGGTAAGACTCTAGATGCAAACGGGATGTTTAAAATACCCTAATTAGATCGATCTTGACTTCAGCACTGGTGTGTTGGAATACAGATTAATCTGTTCCATGCCTGGCACTGGCAGCTGACGCAGCAGGAGGCCCTGTCAAATAAAGCCATAACATCACACTGCTCTGCCTTTATTATTATTTTTTCCCTTTTTACATTTCATTATAATGGACATCTGCCTAGCAGGGGATGTGGTAACCCAAGAAGAGTCATGCATGTGCACTCAGCCACTCCAGGTGAATATTGATGCAAGTCAAACACTCTTTTCAAGACAGATGGATCTGTGTTAAGCATCTATATATAGTCCCTTTTAACACATACACAAAATACATATATTCCTATTCTTCACAAACATTTACTGAACTCTGGCAGGCACTGGGCTAGAGACTGGGGACATAAAGAGGCAAAATTTATTGTAAACCTATTATGTGCCTATGTGTGCTCTGCATGTATTACTTTATTTAATTCTCACAACAATCCTCTGAACCGTGTTTATTATCCTCCCCATTTTACAGATAAGAGACTAGAGACTCAGCTAGGAAAAGAACTTTGCCTCCCAGGGTTTCACAGCTAATTAGAAAGTAACCTCATTAGTTCCACTATAATAAAACTTGATTATTTTCCTCAAGAGTTAAAAAATACCCAATAAGCATATTAAAAAAGCATTCAGCCTCAGTAGTAATACAAATAAAATCATGAGATAGTTTCATTTGATAAAAGTTTTCAAAATACCTGACGCCTGGAAGGCTGTGGGGAGCTCCCATAAACTCTCCTACACTGCTGGCCCTATGAGTACTGATGACGCAGTACTGAAACTGCTTTTGCTATGTGAACCTCCCCAACAGATGGTAAGCTCCTCCAAGGCATGGTCCATCTTATTCACTGACACACCTCAGTGTCTAGCCTTGTGCCAGACATTCAACTAATACTGAATTTGACATCCTAACTAAACAGCGTGGTAAGCGAGATGTGAACTTGGAATACAAATGATGAGACTCCTGAAGGCCATTTTTCCAAAAAGTAGTTTTTAGTATGTTTGTTGTTTGCAATTTTGAATGCATTTTCCATTGAAACAGGCCCACTGAAACCCATTTAACCTGAAATACAGCCAAAATTAATTCAGTATTCTCATTTTTCAGTTGCAGTGAGATTCTACAAAGTGTCTAAGCATCTACTGGGTACAAAGCAATATGACAGGTGTTGCTTTTTAAAAATTTAGTTCCACTTCCCCATGGAATTTCTTTCCTTCCTTTCAGAGTTCCAGTAGCACTATGGATTTAAGAAAGTGTTTAAGTGCTAGCTTAACTAATTTACGGATTTGAATCTGTGGGAAAATGGGCCTTACAGCAAGAAAGGGCTATGTATGCCCAAGAAATGCTTCTTTCTGCTACACAATTATCCTCCAAGAACTCAGAGTGAAACAAAAACAAAAACAGAGGGATGTGGCATCTAATTCTCCCAACTCAGGGCTTGAGCTGAAAGCATGAAGTTCCCTAGAAGTCTAATGTTCATATATCAGGGAAGGCCCATATCTTAGATGGGCTGAAGAAGAGGTCCATGGAACTCTAAGTGTCTGCCACGTGCGTACGCAACTGTCTCCTTGGAAAATGATTCCAATCTGTAGTTTTCTATGGCTCCTACAAGGTGCTTTGTCAGTGAAACCAACCCTATCACTCCAGCAGAGGCAGTGTGGATTGGGGAATGATACTGGTTCTGGGGAGTACCACTCTGAGATGGCCTAGACAAGCTCTGCCCAAGAAAGGTGTTCTATACCAAGTGGCAGCATCCTGACTGGTAGAGACTGCCAGCTACCTACCCAATTTCTCTTCTTATTTCTTACTAATAGAACCTATATTTACTTGGTAATATGCCCAGCTTAAAAAACCAAACAATAACAAACAAACCACCACTTCCCTTATAGCTAGGTATGACTGTGTGACTAACTTTGGGTCAAGACTTAAGATGAACTGGTATTTGGGACTTCCAGGAACGGCCATGACCCCTTTTGCCCTGCTCCCTTCCCCTTTTGCTCTTCTATGGATTCGAATGTAGACATAGTAACTAAAACTCTAGGAACCATCTAAGACCATGAGGCAATCCTGAAAATGGAAGCCAGGCATTTTATAGGTGCCTGGGGCACATTAACAAGCAAGCAAACATCCCTGGCCCTGTGATAAGGAAGAGAATGACAGAAGGAAGCTGGGCTCGGGCTGACACTGTGAAAGTGCCAGTCCAGTCCTGCTGACCTCTGGGCCGACTTTACATGAGACAGAAATAAACCTCAATGTGTTCTATTTTGTTTAAACCACTGTGATTTCGAGTCTCTGTTACTAGCAACCAACTGCAATTCCTAACTGATATACTAATTCAGTAAGTTCTTTTCCAGGAAGTCCAAAGACAGACTGCATCCTGAGAGTCAGGTATTTACCCCAAGAAAGCTGAGTGTGCAGTCTTACTCATTTTTGGAACCAGCCACACATCCCAGTGGGGAAAATCCTAGAACCAGGAGTAACTGCTGGTGAAAGGTACATTCCCCTCTTTTCATCTGTCTTGAAGGATCTCCTCAGGACACTTTTCCATTATATTCTGGAGAACCTGGCTGGAAGGACTGATACAACTTTTTTTTTTTTTTTAATTAAAAAAGTTAACCCTCATCCTTGTAATGGCAGAAACGCATGCCTGGAGTTTCAGCACCTTTGTTTCCTCTCTGCATTCCCAGCAATACTCACATAAGCAGTACTCACACCCAGCAGTATTTTGAAGAACTGGTATGAGACGGCTCAGATGCGTGGTTTCTGACTCACCAGCCTGAGTCCTTTAGTGAGCCCCCCTGATGAAGCCACCTGAATGTCAGGTGTGGCTGGTTAGAGTTTACTTTCCTTTAGCACATCACTTAGGAGTATTTCATCTAAATTAAACTGACTCTGTGGCCTAGAAGCTCTTTCAGGTTTAAAAGGTAAATTATACAGTTACCACTCCTCTCCCCACCCACGCCCTACAAAAAACATTAAAAAATCTTTAGATCCTAAAATGAGACAATCACTATGAGTATTTGTAATGTGGCTTTTATTTTTTTAAAGAGTCCTTTTCAATGGTTAGCTTACTGTATTCTCAAATAAGCCTAAAAAGGTTAGGAAAGCACAGCAGAACCCTGTCATAACATGGATTTGGATATACTTGAGGTTAAACCTAAGTGCCAGAATTCTCCCACATTCTCCCCTTCCTCAGTGATTTCTTCGCTATTCCAATTTCCCACTTTCCAAGTATCAACCTGCCTTGGCTCAGGAGAGCTGATCATCACAGCCCCAAAGCAAGGGAGGTATTTTCACACTCCTCTGAAAGCCATCCCTGGATGCCTGCTTCAGATCAGAAATTCAGTTTAGGGGGAACAAAAAAGAAAGAAAGAAAAACCTGTTTCCAGGGCCTTCAGGGAATGATCTAAACCTACCTCTGCACGACTTTCATCTTATTCACCAGTCCTGCCTTTGCACTCTTCAAACAGCCACCGCTCCAACTCCTATTCTTCCCACATTTAGCAGTAAAGTGCTCTTTTAAGCTGCTGCAGCCTCACCAACTGTTGGGCTCCACACACTCTTCCTCCAGACTCCAGGGCTTCGCTGATTTCCAGAGAAACCAGAAAAACCTGCTCGCAGACCCAAGGTGGCCTTATGTTCATTTTCTTGAAGTCTGACTTCTTAACCCTTTTTCCATCAGCCAGTAATACAGCAGTGAAAGTACAGAAAGAATTTCAGTGCTGCACTAACACAGTTCTTTCATTTCCATTGTGAGACTAACGAACTAAACCATTCTATAATCTTGCACACACAAAAACTACCGGGAAAACACGCAGTCATCTCTGCGAACTTGCTTCAGGATCATATTCTAACACGTATTAGACTCATAATAGGGAGGAGATAAAGGAACCTGGCTAATCCTAAAAAACGCACGGCATCTGGGAAGACAGAGTCCATATTGTGTTTTACGAACAAGATATAATCAACAATTAGCAGATATATGGAGTACTTTGCCATCATCATTTTCTCACAAGCTAATTTTTCCATATACTCAGTGCAACCATTTTACAGTTGTACAAATAAAGAACTAAGGGTCTGAGAGATTTACGTGCCTTTCCCGACGGGTCTTCCTCCCTCCTTCCCTCCCTCCCTTCCTTCCTTTCTTCCTTCCTTCCCTCCCTTCCTTCCTTTCTCTCTCTCTCTCTCTTCTTTTTTGCCTGCTCAGCTTGTGGGATCTCAGTTCCCGAACCAGGGACTTAACCCGGGCCACGGCAGTGAAACCCGAAGTCCTAACCACTAGGCCACAAGGGAACTCCCCAATGGGTCTTTCTTAAGAGGAAAAAAACCATTTATTAGTGTTACATGCCAGGTTACTGGGCTAGGTGCTTCACATACTCTTTCTCATTCTATGTTCATGACCACACTTGGAGTGAACTATTCTCCCCATTTTACAGATGAGAAAAAGTAAGGCCCAGAGAGGTTGTATGTTTTATCCAAGTTCTCAGAGCTAGTAAGAGCCAGAGGCTGATCTGACCAGTTTTCACTCCACTGCCCCAAATCTGCCTTTTTAGTGGTAAACTAAATTTACTAGCACCCAAATTTCTGGGGTACTTCTTAGAAAACTGAGCTGTAAAAAATAAGCAGGGAGCCCATTTTGAACATAGCTATAAATTGAATGTCAATGTCGCTTGCTTTATACAAAGCAGATGGTTTCTGGAAAAAACTGACTTTGAAGTAATTTCTCTGAAACAAATCCTACTTGTTTACCACTGTGGAATCCAAGATGCATTCCCAAAGAAAGAATTCCCCAGCCTGCTTCATCATCACTGTCCCTGCTGGCAGTGGTATCCCAGAACTCCCCTCAGCCTGGCTTCGTGCTTTCCCTTGCTCAGTGAGACACCCCCACGAGGACTACAGGATGTCTTCCTGCTCCTGGAAAGCCTCTGACCTCACCCTGGTAGCTCCTGGAAACTGTGTGTAAGATAGTAGCACACATGTTGGCACAGGGATTGGAAAACTGAGATTTTATTCTCCAGCATGACATGAATAAGTACAGTAATAATCAGAAAGGCACTCTTCCTTTCTGGCACCATTAGGTATTCAACAAATAATGGCTGAAGAAAACTAGAGTGAATGAACTCATGGAAGACGTCAGTCGAGGATTTCTTTGAAAGGCCACCTTACAAAGGTTTTCACAGACTTCCTAAATGACTCCTAGTTCTGGGCAAACACCTCAAGATGACCTCCTAAGTCATCAAGCTATGCTCAGATGTGGGCACCTCTCATTTTAAAGCTTAATCCTGAATTTACTACTTGCAAAATGTCTTCTGTAGCCTGGAACTTTGACAGAGATAAGACATGCTGGGAATACACATTTCCAGAATTACTTCTTAAATAAAGGCCATGTTGGAAGGAGAAGGGAAGAGGGCTAACATTTGTTAAGCACCTACTATATGCCACAATGAATCTGAGAGATAACTTACTGAGCTCACTGGGCAAGATGTGGGTCTCCTTCCACCACTGTTTTATTGCTTCAGGGCACGTCTCATGCTTCTGTTGCACGGTTTTGTTGCTAAGCAAACCTGCTTTCTTGAGTGATCAAGGGGTCTCCTATACTTTTTCTCTACTTACAGTCCCCTAGTGGGATTAACTATTTAATCACCTCCTTTGTCCCTTCACCCTGTCCCTGTCAGTTTTATAGATCCCTGCTACTCAGTGTGGTCAGAGGACCAGCAGCAGCGGCACCACCTGGGGCTGGTTATCAACACACAACTTCAGGCCTCACCCTAGACCTACTGGAGCAGACTGTGTTTTTAAAAGATCCCCAGGTAATCTGTTGGCAATATAAACACTGAGAAGCACTGTTGAAGATGCAGTATATCTGAGATCAATGAAGTTAATTAATGTGCCTAATGTGATATTGTGATTTATAATGAGAACTATTATATTTGGTCCTTGTCCCCATTTCTGGCAAAGAGCTCCTAAAACCCTTGGAATTTTCTAAGTGATGAAAGCTACAACGGTGTCTCTTGTTATGTTAATGTTATGTTGCTAGGAGAACCAACCAAGAGATTAGAGTGATTGGAGGATTGCAACTTTCAGTCCCAACCCCAGATCTGGGAGGGGAG
Source organism: Leucopleurus acutus (assembly GCF_964270905.1). Lineage (NCBI taxonomy): Eukaryota > Metazoa > Chordata > Mammalia > Artiodactyla > Delphinidae > Leucopleurus > Leucopleurus acutus. The sequence continues at coordinate 66,177,169 of NC_139158.1, read as the reverse complement.
AGGGGCTAATAGATCGAATCAATCACTAATGGCCAATGATTTAATCAATCACGCTTATGTAATGAAGGCTCCATAAAATCCCCAGAAGGATGGGGTGTGGAGAGCTATCGAGGTGCTGGGAGAGCGGCATGCCTACAGGGGGGGCATGGAGGTTCTGCACCCTATCCTCATGCCTTGCCCTATTCATATCTTACATTTGGCTGTTCCTGAGTTATATCTTTTTATAATATACCGGTAAGTAAAATGTTTCTCTGAGTTCTGTGAGCTGCACAGAACCCAAGGAGCAGGTCTTGGAAACTTCTGGTTTATAACCAATTAATTGATCAGAAGTACTGATAACAACCTGGGCTTTCGAATGGTGTCCAAAAGGAGTGGGAGTGGGGCAGTTGTAGGACTGAGCCCTCAACCTGTGGAAAATGCTCCTTTCTCCAGGTCTATAATGTCAGAATTGTACTGAATTCTAAGACAGCCTGCTGGTGTTCGAGAACTATTTGTTGGTATGCAGAAACCACCCTCACCTTCACGTTGGAAACTGAGTCTCAGAACACCTAATTTAGTTACACAACTGGTATAAGCTGGGATTTGAACTCCAGTCTGCATGTTCTATACGATTTTCCCCCTACACTATTAAGAACTATGCAAAGCTTACAGCTTAGAAAAACACATCTAACTTAGTATAAAACATATAGAAAAAACTTTATAACAAGATTATTTCAAAAATTTAGGTTGATGTTATAAAAAATGTTCACATCCCACATTACAAATATGCCCCCCCCGCCAAATTCACATCTTACATAATACAAAAAAACTTGGTAATAGAGCTTTTCTGCCCTGCCTTGCCAGTATTATAAAATTTCCTGTTTTATTTCTAGAAATAACTAAAGGTTGCTTTGGTGATGATTAAAAGTCATTTAACTCTGGTTTTCAGTTGTCTCTTTAAGAGACTAAAGCATAGGATCAAGAACATAGGCTTTAGGTTCCAGCAGACATTAATTTAATCTGTGCACGATTTGAGAAAGTGCTTAACTTCTTGGGGGCTGTTTCCTCAGTAATAAACCAGGCTAATGATACTCCACAAAGGGCTGATGTTAGGGATAATGACATCATGGATATATTGGAACCCAGCAAATACTCAATAAATGTGAGACACCACCACAGCCATCATTGTCAACAGTAACCTCAGACTGGCTGGCACATCATCAGGAAAATCAGCCTGCTAACGAGAAAAGCAAACACTGTTATCCCACGAGTTTGCCAGCCAGCAGGCATACTTAACAGAGACATGACTTATTAGTAATTGATACTTTTAAGAAAGTTGTAGGCATGTTTTTAGTGATCATCAAAATGATACGCTTAATTTATTTTATGGTAACCCTGCAGCAAATATGGAACAAATTAACCATCATTTGCTTTCTACTTTGGAGCCAGAGACAAGGAAGAAAAGTGTTAACAAGGAAACAATTGTAAGGAATGTAGAAGAGACAAGGGAAAAACACTGAATGTAATACACACCACAACCATATTGTACGTGTGCATAATCTTATAGTATATAAAAACACTTCCCCATACACCATCTTATCCAATTCTCACACACTGTGAAATATTATTATCTCCCTCTTTAAGGGTGGGGAAACTGAGGTTCAGAGAGTAAATGACTTACCGAAGTCACAGAGCCTATGGTAGAAACACAAATCCAAACCTTCTGAACCCAGCCCAGGGCTCCTTTCTAATAGGCTACTTAAGGGATTTAAAGCTACTACTGGCAAACAGAGGTGCTCAGCTGCAGAAAATCACCCCATGATGGTTACAGCAAGGTTCTCTAACTGCATCCCCAGGGTGACCTCCCCAGCTCAACACATAGATCCTTCAATAAACCTGAATCTTAAAGAGAAAAGAGATGCTTCACTTTAACCTGATACCTGAGAATAATTTGTTTAGGGATCCTTTGTTTGGCTACCAGAAAAGAGTAGTCAACATCTTTTCAACCTCCTTCTTATGCTAATTATATTTCATCAGCATCTGGACACCCATAAGCAAAATCAATCTGACTATAAAAGCAAGCCAAAGACATTTTCTTACCATAAGAGAAACAAACAAGTAAGATTGCAACATGATTAAACACACAGAGCACTTCCCCAGCAACCTGCAAGCTGCTGTGTATAAAAATCACATCCAATATCACAAAAGTCCAGGAACGTGGACACTAACAAATATCTCACACATGTAACTGTATTCTTTATGAGCAGTGAAATGTATACAGGTTTATTTTCAGTTTATCTCCTTCTACCTTATATCTACTGTTAGATGCCAACATGTCTAACACATTAAAATATTCACACATTAAAAAAAAAATTGAAAGGCATCTTCACTTCCCTTATACTATAACCACGTGAACTCAGACATATTAGCCTTCAGTCCACACCTCCTTTCCTTACCATCCTGAAGTCCCAGCACATTAACAATACTTGGAAGAGGCAACATCACCATCCAAGCACAGCTTACCTTTCCAAACTGCTATCACCTCTACAACCTAATCATTTAACCTGAAATCTATCCTGCCTTCTAAAAATATACAGTCCAGTTTCCTAATTGTATTGAAAGACTCATCCCTGTCAAATATGCTCAAGACACACTGAGTAAAAACAGCAGCAGGTTACAAAACAGCATATACACCATGGATCCACTTATACAAAATTATACGCACATATATCCAACCCCCACCCATAACACAGATGTTTGAATGGGCGTGTCCACGATGTTTCTAGTCATTAACTCTGGGTGGTGAGATTGGGGGTGATTTTAACCTTCCCACCCTTCTTTTCCACAATGCTTGACTTTTCTACATTAGGTTAATTATTCACACTCAGAAAAAGCAATAAAGATATTTTTAACAAGGCTTCCCCTAAGACCCGCCATGTCAACAATCTTCTCTTGGCCCAGAGAGAAAGTAAAAAGTATGCTTGCCAAGGCTTATGCTCTGAGCATTCTGGCTAGTGGGTCTCAGCACTAGCTGAGCAACAGGCTCTGGAGCTTTTAAAAAATACAGATGTTTGGCGTTCCGATGCTCAGAATTCCTGGAGGTGGGGCCCAGGCATGGGTATTCTGTCAAAGCTCTTCAACTGATACTCATCAGTGAGGGTTGAAAACTATGGATTCATGTCTCATTCTCAAGGGGGCCAACAGAGGGAGAAAATAGGCCAGAGTGCTGAGTAAAGTGTTTAAAGGCAAGCAACTGCAAAGTAAGCAGATGGGAATGTTTAGGAACAGAAATTGAAGCCTGAAGCAGTGCTGAGCTTCAGGCCTGAGAGGCCACCGAGAAGAGAGTAGACTATCAGTGGACAGATACACCCTAAAGTCGGAAGCCAAGAAGAGGTGAACAAAGTGTGGCAGGGCAAAATGTTTGGAATTGAGAGAGTTTATGCAGTACTGGGTGCAGGACTACTGATGACTTAAATCAAATACGAAAAGACACCAAGCAGTTTAAATTAGGCCCACTACTACTAAGCAACACTGATTTATGATTAAAAGAAGAATTAGAAGAGTACTGCATATGATTTAATTTTCAGAAACCTTGGAAAAATCTTAGCTTAACATCCTAGTAAGGCCATGCACTAGCTGTGTCTTCGGAAAACGACAACTTCTTCATGCCTCAGTGTTCTCACCTGTAAAATGTAGGTAATAATCCATGGCTCACAGGGTTCTTGTGAGGATTAGGTGAAATGATATAGTGAATGCTTTCACCTGATAGGTTTTTGCTTATCAGAGTACTCAACAAAAAAAGCCCCCAGTGGTAACATTAGGAAGCATATCATAGTAAAGATTACGTGTTGAATTTTAATAAACCAGGTTATTATAAACCAGGTTTAATAAACCAGTTAATTACTGCCTAGCCCCTACGTTACTTCCCCATTTTGGCACCACCTAATGCTACAGAAATAACCTAAAAAGGTTTGGCTATTTCTCAACTGCTGCTTCAACATTCCTGGTATTTGTTTTACTTCTGTAAAGGAGATACACTGCACATTAAACTATTTCTATAAAACTTAATCAAGATTATAAATGAAAACTAACAGAGTTATATTGACAAAATAATAAATGTAACAGTGGAAAACTCTATATCCAAAACAAGAATTCAGCTAATGCTACCACTAAAGAACTAAGTTTCTACCTGGAAAAATGAAAAACGCAAAAGAAAAACCGTGATAGATGTTTCTCCTTCATCCTTTCCACCCAGGCCTTCAATATCAAAATTGAGTTTGTGCTAAATTAGCTGAAATAGTCAAAATAATTAAAATTATTACTCTACCTATGATCTATAAAAATTTGGGGGAGTCCTTTTTTACTATAACACAATAAAATAACTGTAAGAACAGCAATAACTATTAACATTAATGAATGCTTACCATGTGCCAGGTACTGCCCTAAGCACTGTACATATATTAACCCAGTCAATCCTCACAACAGCTCCTCAGGGTCCTTCAAGGTCTGGCTCCTGCTTAACTAATCTAATCTTCTGGCTCCATGCTCTTTTTACCAAGGGCTGGTGCCAGACTGGTCTCAGAGGGTACTCACGGCAAGCTTAATAAAACTACATATCCACCAGCATTATGCAGACTGGTGGAACCAGAAACTCTGAGAACATGTCCCAGAAGGCTACATTTTAAACGAATTTCCAGATGGTTCTGAGGGGCAGCTAGTCTGAGGCTCACTGTGGTCTGTGCCTCCCACCTTTTATTTTATACACGCTGCTTTTTTCACTTGATATTCCTTCCCGTGGCTAACTCACACTTAAGGTTTGGCTCAAGAGCCACATTTCTAAGGTGGAGTTGTTTCTAACCTCCACCTGTTCTCTCACCACCTAGGTTAGATTAGGAGCCCCTGCTCCGTGCTCTCTTCTACCACTTTACCTTGTAATATAAATACAGGTTTCCATGTCTCCCTAGCTGCACTGTGAGCTTGTTCACCTTCCATCTACAACACCAAGCCTGGCACAAAGAAGGGGCTAGTGGTTTGTTTAATGAAAGAATGAATGAAGCCTCACTGACCTACCTTTAGGGCTCTTATCCATAGGAACAGACGCTCTGCAAGAGCATCAAACTGAAATAGAAGGGTATAGGACCTCACTCAAGGTGATGAATTTTGACAGGACCAGCACAATCAGGATTATAACTGAGGGTCCAGATTAGCAGGCCATCATGATAAACTGGCTGTCCCATCTCTTGGTAGCTCCTGTTATGACCCAGCCTCTCCACATATGCAGTCCTGGTGCACAACTGGGCTTCACACCCATGAAAGCCAAGGAGTTTTGCTCCCTACACATAAACATGAAAACTGAGAGAGGTAAGGATGACTATTTTTGAAAGGAGGCTGACATGCAGCAACTATTTTACCATTTATTAAATGTCCACTTGCTAGAGACTATGTAGGATGCTCATGATCATTATTCTTCACACAACAATTTGAGAAAGGCTTTATCTGCCTTGTTGATTGAAGAGGAATTCAAAGTCCAGAAAGAATAACTTGTCTAAGGCCACCAGCTATTTTGGGGGTAGAGCTGGGATTGAAGCCAGGTTTGTCTCCTACAAAGACAATCCTCCTCCCCCTACACTGTGCTGCCTCTGGATACCAACCAGAAGACCACTGGAGCCACCGTGGTGTTAGAAGAAGCTTTAGAAGCAAACCTAGGCTCAAATTCTTCTTTTGTCACTCACTTGCTAGAAGGTACTTGGTAATTAACAAACTCTTTGAGACTCATCTATAAAAAAAATGATAGAAATGCCTAATTCATAAAGTATATACACCTGTAAAGCCCTCAGTATACTCGCAGATGCTCAATAAAATGTGAGTTGGCCACTAACCTCCTCCCACAAAAGAGAAGAGCAGTTTTCCAGGATGGTAAATACATCCTTTGTTTCACCATCTTCCTCAGTGGCAAACAACTATGCTGTGCTCTACTTGGGAAAGGCCCGTGGGTTAATCCTTGTATGACTGGAACCAGTTAGCAAACCAGATGTGTAACACTCAAAATCATCCCCTCAAGCCTGATGAGAGGAACCCTAAGTCCAAACACATTGCTTATTTCAGCATCCTTATATTTTGTCATCTGAGGTCAGGAATGAGACAAGCAGCTGGAGGGAGAAAAAAGAAATTGATCCAGGAACTATTCAGTTATAAGGTTTTCAGACAGCGACAAAAAACAACAGCCAGACATTTCCATCCTTGTTTAACATATGGTCCTTGGTAGCAGATGGCTTAATGCTACTCTTAAAATTAAATACCACTTACTCTTCACTTGTTCATTATTCTGAGCACTACAGCCAACTCTTTGGGATTTTTAAGCTTGAGGAATGCAAAAGGAGGGGGCGAAATCTTTGAATTCTCTGTTTACATGATGTAGAGAAGTGGGGACCTGGGGATCCCTAGTACATCCTCTATGGGAGAGGTTTTTGTCTTACATTCCACATAAGACTGGCATGTTTACGGTCTACCCCTATGAATGGCAGATCCAGGGAGAAAAAGGATTTTTTTCTGTGGGTACTTCGAAAATTACCAATAAAGTAGAAGGAAGAGGAACACAAAAGGGAAATCTATCCTCAACCCAGCCACTAATATTAATGAAGCAGGCACTATGCTAATCATTTGATCTGCTTTATTTCATTTAATCCTCGCATAGCAGCCTTATGAAATAGATTCCAATATTATCCCAAATTTACAATTGAGGAAATACAGGCTCAGGGAGGTTAAGCTACTTTTCCAAAGTCATAGAGCTAGTAAATGGCAGAACCAAGACACCAACCCAAGTCTTGTCCTGTGCATGTGGGGAATATTAGAGTTAAGCATGGTGTGTTGATTTCTGCCTTGGGTGCCATTTACCAGGACAGGAAAAGCAGAAGAGACTTGGGTGATGAAGGAATGAGTAAAGTTTTGAATGAGCTGAATTTGAGTATCCGGTGCAGTTGTCTTCTGGTTAATTAGTTGTGCTAATTAGAGCTTGTACGAGAGACAAGGCTGAAGAGTTGGGAATCAGTGGCAAAGAGATAGAGGTTAAAGCTACAGGTAGTAGATGAGATCAAGGAGAGTATGGGGAGTAAAAAAAAGAACTGGGGGAAGACACTGCCAATCCAGACAGACAAAGATGAATGCTTGAGGGACAGGCTGAGGCAAAGGATCTAGAGATTCGGAACACTGGGAAAGAGCAGCTCCCCCCAGGACAGGCATTCAGTTTTATTCCTGTCACATGTTAGGTCTTAAATTTTGAACATAGTAGGAGCCCCAGTAAAAGTTGGCCCCAAACGATGCCATGTCATTACCACAGCCCACCATGGACACATTAAAAATATTTCTTTTTTGCTTATGTTGGCTAAACTCCCTTCTTTTCTGACTGCAGGAAAGGTTTTGCTATTTCCCTCTCCTAAGCCTGGTAGGTGGTGGGAGCTCTGGTCTGCAATTCCTCAGTTAGGAGTCCAAGAAGCACCAGGCAACTGTATACCTCCTGACTTGAGGAGTCCACGAGAATCACCTACAATTGTCTGCAGATGACAGAAAAGTATTCTTTAAAGCAGTGACCTGTTATCAACTGCTGTCATTGTTGATGAGGTTAAATGTGTGCATATGCCTAGCATGCACACACACACCTACACACTGCTTGGTAGCTCACCCCCTTAAAGCTCATAATAGCCTCTAGGGGAACCATGCTGAAACAGTGCAATTAACTAGAACTGCTATAAACTCAGTAACTCACCTACCTAATGAAGCAATACAAGGAAAATTGGACCTATTTTAATAAGAATTTTTAAAAGAGACAAGAAGTAAAGGTCAAATGCCATTTCTGGATCCCAGCTCTTTTCTTCCTCCCTCATATTCTGAAGCAGTTAATTCCAAGGAGACAATATATACTGTGCTATTCTTTATAAAACCAAGGAGGCAGCCAATCATGCTATTGCACCCAAGGGCAAATTTTTTCCTTCTAACCCATCCCCCAAGCTAAGTGCCTCCCCTGATCTATTTCAGAAGGTTTTATTATGCAAAACTGAATGGATTTCAATTTTAATTCTTTTCCTTCTCCACCCCAACTCACAAAAGAAGAACTACATTACCCACAATTCTAGGTTATAAGGGTGGTTTCTACTTCTTCCCTCCTCTCTCGAGTCAGCTTAATCTAGAGACTGTCCTCTCTCAAAGCTCTTTTCTTGGCTTTAGGAACACGTTTTTATGCCGCTCCACTATTTAGCATATCATGACTCCTGACATTCCCGTCAAGAATGAGTTTGCCCATTCTCATGCAGCAATCATACAGCGATTAGATCGATTAGACCACAGTCCAATAAAACCCACACTCTCCCAATCCTCCCATACCCAAGGTGTAGGCAGTCTCTTTGCCTGGCTTCCCAGTGACGTCTTAGAAGAACGGGTATGTGTGACTAAGGTCAGGGTGGGCAGAACTGGAGACAGATTTAGTAGAGGAGAGAACTTACACTTCTTGAAGTGCCTACTCTATTCTAGAGTCTATGCTAAGTTAACATCTGTCGCCTCACCTGACCCTCACAACCACCCTATGTGGTAGATCTAGCATTTTACCTAAGGCTCAAGTAAGGCTCGGAGAGTTTAAGAATTAACCCAAGATCACGTGGTTGACAAGCAGTGGATCATTCTGTACCACACCAGGCTATACTGCTACCATCGGAGTTTGGGGAAGATTCTAAGAGATGACAGGGGCTGAGACTGGACCAGGATGAACTTAACCCTGATATGTGACAAGCCCCTGAATCTGACAAGAAAGGGAAGCTTACAGGGCAGCCCTCCAGAGGTTCTGGATGGGCAAGCTGATTCCCAGCCCATAGTCCTTTATTAGGAGTTGCTGGATTACCAAAAGAAGCTTGTCATAGGGTGGCCTCACCTATAAGCAAGTTCCATCCATAAAATGTCTCTTAAAGGCACAGCTCTAAAGGAGGGGGGAGGAGTTCTGCCATAATTTCTAAGCCCATGAGACAAGGAAAAACTTAAGGCTAGGAACCCACTTGTTTTGCTTCCAGACAAGCTGGTCACCCCAGGTGTACGACCAACAACTGTCAACTGTATTGACTCAACCTTGCAAGGTTCTGGGGAGAGCCCCAAATCCATGTCTGTCTTTAATGAGCAGTCTTTTAGGGAAGCAGTTATCCATTCATGCAGTCAGTAAATATACACTGTGTATCTACCACATGCCAAGCACGGGACTAGGCCCTGGGACGCAGAGGTGACAAGACTATTGGTTCTATAATCTTAAGGGCTATGAAGTCAAAGTCCTGGGTCCAAGAGTCCACTTAATAGGAGGTTCTATTCAAGCCTAGGAGCTCATGTTATGTTTCCCTGAGAAAGGGACATCAAAACTAAGGACTAGGGCTTCCCTGGTGGTGCAGTGGTTGAGAGTCCGCCTGCCGATGCAGGGGACACGGGTTCGTGCCCCGGTCCAGGAGGATCCCACATGCCGCGGAGCAGCTGGGCCCGTGAGCCATGGCCGCTGGGCCTGTGCGTCTGGAGCCTGTGCTCCGCAACGGGAGAGGCCACAACAGTGAGAGGCCTGCGTACTGCAAAAAAAACAAACAAACACTAAGGACTTGAAGGATGACTATAAGGCAGGCGAGCAGACAGGTCAGAGAAAATTGTTACAGATGGAGGCAAGAGCATGGTAGAAACCTGGGGCTGGGCATGTTTGCAAATACTTCTGATGGTCTGAGCTACCGTGCTCTAGCTTACCACACAAACCTGGTCTACTTCCTTCAGAAAGGTCAGCACATGGAGAGCAACCCAGAAGACAGGACAAAGAAACCTTGCACAAGGTGCCCCTGCTTTGCCCTGCCTCCATCCTCACCCCACCACCGTGGCCAGGAGCAGGAGCTGGGGTGGGAGAAGGGCCGGGGCTGTGTTTTCTCCTTGGGGGTTACTCTTTGGGTGCCGCTGTATTCAGGATGCAGAGCTCATCCTCACCAGCCATTACAGTCCAAACGTGCCTTCCAGGAGCTGTCTTCCCAGTCCACTGCCCTCACTAATATAATGTTATCAAATTCCTAATGTGGGTACTCTAAAGCAAATGTACTGCTACCAGCATGCCACCAGGCACATTTTTCAGAAGGAAAACAGCTCCTCACTGAATCTGTCATTTCTCTTCTCAGCGCCATGCACACAGAGCAAGAGCCTGCTAAGGGCTGTTTCCCTTCACTTTCTTCAAGCATGCTCAAAATGTACCATCAAGCCTCTCAATACAACCCAGCAGGTCAGCCACCCACAGTCCTCAAGGAGTTTCCTGGATTATAGGACAAAGCCTTGACAACTAGGGCCTGTGCCTCAGGATCTTAAGGTACAGATATCAGAGCTTCTAATTCACTAGTCTAGTTTCCGCATCTTACAGAGCAGGAAGGAAAACGCAGTTGAGAGAAGTTAAGCAAAGGGTCTAAAGTCACACAGCTATTTAGCTGTAGAACCGCAGCTTGGTTCCTTTCTTAGCTGACTTCCTTATCTTAAAAAACAAGGATACCACCATCTACTTCATGGGTAAGGCCCAACTAAGATAGCATATAATGCAGCAGCACTAGGAATGTGGCAGGTTTTCAATGAATAGTGACTGTCTCCAAAATTTTATCTCCTCGATCTCCAATACCACCCATTCCCTCTCCCATGGCCTCATTTTGCTGAATTTCCATTGAGGAAAGAAAAAAGATCAGCAGTAGGCTTAACATGTTCAGAGCTGGTGTTTGGTCAGTATCTGGTCTGAGGTGAACTGAACTCTCTACGTGTTCTCACATCTCTAGTCCATAGTTCTTCCCCTGCCAGACTTCCTGCTGTCTCTGGAGAGCTGCTTTCATCAGAGAAGATATCACTGGAGGTGACCACTGAAGGCATCACCTTCACCTTTAGCCACTCCAAGTTGGTACAGACTAAGTCAAGTCAATTTGAGAAGTGATAGACAGGAACTCCCAGACTTTCACCTAGGAGGGTAAGGAATGAAAAAGATCCTGCAGATACCTATGCCGTTCTACTAATCATGATGAAAAAAAATCAAACCATGGGACAGATGTTAACTTCTGACAAGACAACCAAATTAGCCAGCCAATCAGCCCAGGTCCTCATCCTTCACACACACCACCTCCTCGTCCCCCTCTTAGCACCCTCCCCATACTTTAAAATAACCACCCAACCATGTAAATTCCCTGGTGCAAGTATCTGTTAACCTCCAACAGAACTGTCAGTGCTCGTAAATCCAGGGCCTTCCAGATTGCACTGCGGCTATTTACTGGGGAGAGAGATGCAGCAGGCCACTAGACAACAGCAGGAAGACAATGGCCTAGCAGTAACTACTCTGCTTACAGCACTGCAATTCATGGCATTTTGCTGGGAGTATGCACCATCAGGGAGGAGAAACATAAAAAGGGGAACCTGGGCTGTAAATAGTTTATTTCGGCAATTCCTAATGGTGGCTGAATCACACTTTAATACAGAAATACATGAAAGCACTACTCTGGCGGTGACATGTGTCGCCACCTCATTACTCTTTTCAAAAGGGTCTTCCATCAGAGAGACTCCTCGCTACAAATTATAGTGAAGAAAACAAAACCTTCACACACAGACTTATTCACAGGCCAGAAGGGAATGGAACCACTAGGATTCAAACAAGCAGAGAACGAGTGCAACAAAGGCCATCAGTGATCAGGGGTCTCTGGGTTGCTTTTCCATGCATAGAAAATAAGCAAAGAAAAAAGAAAAAGGTAGCACACTTCCGCCTAAGAGTCAACTCCTCAGCTGCATGACAGAGTTTTTCAAAGTAGTTCTCATTGCCCCCCATTTCTCCTAATGTATCTTCATTAGGCTGACTTCTCCAGTGAACCTTACCTTCATGCTCCTTCTCAGTGGTTCCCACTTTCTTGATCTTCCTGGGAGATTTCATAAAAAGGGGAAAGATGGTTCGTAAGCCAAGAATATCAACAAACTTATGGCAATTGTCTGTGCCCTCGGGTCCAATCATGGCATGGTCCAGCACTTTCAGGGCGCTGCTCCGGGAGATCTTCTTTTCTCTGGGAACAAAAGAGGTTTTCATGAATGTGTTCTAGTCTTAAAAAAAAAAAAAAGTGTATTTACTGCAATACTCATTACAACGGAAAAAATAAAAACAAAACAATGTCCACCAGTAAAAAAATTATTACATTATAGTATATCTACATGGAATATTACACACTTTGTTAACAATTAGGAGAGTATGTGGTAGAATGAACAAGTTCTTACGGTCAGAATGATAAGCACAAAAGATAATATTCAAAATTCTGTATGAAGCATTATCTCAATTATGTAAAATATATGCATTAAAGGAGACTGGAAAGAAATAGATCAAGATACCAACATGTTCAAGGTGGTAGGATTATGGATCACCTATTCTTCCTTTTTCTTTCTTTTTAACAGCTTTATCAAGATATAATTCACATACCATACAACACACCCATTTAAAATGTACAATTCAATGAATTTTAGAATATTCACAGATATGTGCCACCATCACCATAGTCAACTATAGAACATTTTCATCACCCTGACAAGAGATCCTCTACCCTTAAGCTACCATCCCTCTACCTTCCCCATTCCATCCTAGCCCTAAACAATCACTGATCTACTTTCTGTCTCTATGGATTTGCCTACTCTGGACTTTTCAATTTAAATGGTATCATACAATACTTAGTCTTTTGTGACTGACTTCTTTCACCTAGTATAATGTTTTCAAGGTTCATCTATGTTGTAGCATGTATCAGTAGTTCATTCTTTTCTATGCTTGAATAATAGTCCACTGTATGGAAATGTCACCATTTATCTATCCATTCATCCATCATGGACATTTGGGGTGTTTTTACCTTTTGGCTATTATGAATAATGCTGCTATCAACATTCATGCACGTGTTTTTGTATGGATATATGTTTTCATTTCTCTTCGGTATATGTATACCTAGGAGTGAAACTGCTAGGGAATATGGTACGCTATGTTTAAACCTGTTGAGGAACCATCAGACTTTTCCAAAGTGGGGCTACATCATTTAAAATTCCCATCGGCAGCATATAAGTGTTCTGATTTCTCCACATCTTTATCAACACTTATCATCTGACTTTTTGTTTTTTTTTTTTTCATCTGACTTTTTGGTTCTAGCCACCCTAGTGGGTGTGAAATGGTATCTCACTCTGGTTTTAATTTGCATTTCCCTGATAACTAATGATGTCAAGCACCTTTTCATGTACTTACTGGCCATTCGTATATCCTCTTTGAAAAAATGTCTATTCAGATACTTTGCCCATTTTTAAATTAGCTTAACTATCTTTATTATTGAGTTGTATGAGTTCTTTATTCTGGATACAAGTCCCTTAACAGGTAAATGATTTGTAAATACTTTCTTCCATTCTAGGCGATATCTTTTCACTTTCTTGACAGTGCCCTTTGAGGCACAAAACTTATATTTTTCTTCTGCTGTTTGTGCTTTTGGTGTCATAGCTAAGAAACAATTGCCAGGGAATTCCCTGGTGGTCCAGTGGTTAGGACTTGGTGCTTTCACTGCAGTGGCCTGGGTTCAATCACTGGTCGGGGAACTAAGATCCTGGAAGCCATGTTGTGCAGTCAGAAAAAAGGAAACCACTGCCAAACCCAGTGTCATGACGATTGACACCTATGTTTTCTTCTAAGAGTTTACTAGTTTTAGTTCTTACATTTGGATCTTTAATTTATTTTGAGTTAATTTTTGTATGCACTATTAAAGTGTTAATGATGATAAAGCATGCTATCCTGGGTCAGAATAGCCAGCCAGGATTGGGTCCCAGTGAGTGGAGGAAAGGAGAGTAGATAAAAAGCTTGCTGACAGTGCCCTTTGGTGCTAGACCATGCTGGTATACCTGAGACTGTTCCATTTTTAGCACTGAAAAGAAAGTACAACATCCTGGGAAACCCCTCAGTCCTGGGCAAACTGAGATAGTTGGCCATCCTACTTGGTGCCAACCTCAAAAGATCAAGGATGTATTGTGACTATTCCTACCTTTATTCCCCTTGCTATGGGGAATAAACAAATCAATCAAAACAATCCAAGATACTCACAAATGACATTCAACCCAACTACTGAGTTTAACAGAAAAAAAGAAAAGGCTTCTACTAAGCACTTGCCTCCATACGGCAGGCACTACACTAGCTGCTAGGAATTATAAGCTCCCTGTCTTTAGCCGATTTAAGAACAGGTAAATAAAAATAATTTCAAAAGCCCAAAGCTGGGGCTTCCCTGGTGGCGCAGTGGTTGAGAGTCCGCCTGCTGATGCAGGGGACATGGGTTCGTGACCCGGTCTGGGAAGATCCCACATGCCGTGGAGCGACTGGGCCCGTGAGCCATGGCCGCTGAGCCTGTGCGTCCAGAGCCTGTGCTCTGCAACAGGAGATGCCGCAACAGTGAGAAGCCCGCGTACCGCAAAAAAAAAAAAAAGCCCAAAGCAATGGAAATTTAACTCCAAGGAGGTGAGAGGTAGAGATAATTAACTTTATCAAGGAGAAATCTGTGAAGGTGTCAAATGAAAGGTGACATCTGAACTGAGTCTGAAATATGAGTGTTTGTCAGGCAGAGAAGGGAGAGCCATGACATTGGTGGCAGTGGTGGGTAAGCGACCGGGCAAAGGTATAGGAGGCCCGTAAGAACATGCCACTTGGGGGAACTGGAAGTAGCTCTCAATGACCAGGGGTTGGGCTTCCCTGGTGGCGCAGTGGTTGAGAGTCCGCCTGCCGATGCAGGGGACACGGGTTCGTGCCCTGGTCCGGAAGGATCCCACATGCCGCGGAGCGGCTGGGCCCGTGAGCTATGGCCTCTAAGTCTGCGCATCCGGAGTCTGTGCTCCGCAACGGAAGAGGCCAAAACAGTGAGAGGCCCGCGTACCGCAAAAAAAAAAAAAAGACCAGCGGTTAAGAAGATGACTAAGGGGAGGTGGGCAGGAACAGGTCATGACAGGCCCTAGATGTGCTGCCAGGGAACCTGGGCTCCATGCTGTTGACATTGAGAAGCCATGAAATGTTCAAGAAAAGGAGGACTCTACACAGATAGATTTTAGAAAGCTTAACCTGGCAGTAGTGTGATGAAGGGACTGGAGTGACAGAGCTTTGGGTCAGTAAGCATATATAAGAGAACATGACAAGAGCGTAAGTGAAAACGACAGAGTTCTAATAACTGCAGTGGTGTGAGAAAGGCATATTTGTGAGACATGAAACCTTAAATATCTGGAGCAGGGTAAATAAATTTCTAAATTCAATAGGAAGGGTATTTTTTGCACCAAGATGAAATTCTAAAAGGACAGTAGACAAATAATATATATGTTTTCACTGCAGCTGGACTTGAGCACCCTACTCTACAAACTTAAATTTACAAAGGTTATGGCTAGGGCAGATAACCATGTGAGCAGAAATTAGGAAACTGAAATACAATATCCTTACTGTTTAGTCACTCAGAAAAAGTCCTCTTGAAATGAATTACAGTCATGTAACAGGGCACCTTCCGTTACCATGCAGCATACATTCAAACATTTCACATATAACAGAATTGTTTGAAATGCTAAAGGTAAATGACGCTGGTTTCGCCAAGTCTCTTTTTTTCCCTGCCTAAGCAAATTCAACAAACAAAAGATCTTAAAAGTAAAACCCTTCTTCAGGTAAGCAGTGTAAGACACGTTTAAAGGGGGCAGTAATTGCATATTGATCAGGCAAGCTGGATGGAGGTGAACGTTGGAATACTCACTGGGCTCAAGTTCAGGCTTTTAGCAATCAATAGCTGTTTGGCCTTTCTTGGGTTGACTTTATTTGAAATATTTATTCTACTCGAGGACAAGCAGTTTATCTTAGTCTTGGCTGGGTTCATCAGGTTGTTGATCATGCCAGGACCAATGTGAATGCTGGCCTCTATAACATGGGTGGTTGTGGGAAATGACTGAGTCACCTACTGCTCCCTCCTCTACCCAGGTGAGCCTTCTGATGAGAAGGGAAGGTGAGGAGTGGGAAGTTTCCCTTGTTGCTTTAATTAGCTTATTCTTCTTTATTATACAGAAATACTTTTGTAATGAACATGCATTCTGAGTATAATTTTTTTTCTCTTTCATCAAATATAATATTTATGAGGCATCTAATAGGTGCCAGTTATTAAGCTGAGGATGTAGAGAGAGGCACAGCTCATGCTTCTGAGGAGCTCAGTTCACAGGGGAGACAGACGTGCAGACAATGAAGAGCCAAGTACTACAATGGAGGTGTACACAAAGTAGAACATGAATGCAGGAAGGAGGGCTGACTATGAGTCAGGGAGGCTTCACAAAGCAGATGATGCCTGAACCAAGCTTCACTGGATGTCTTTCCCAGACAGGCAAAAACGATAAGGGTATTTCAAGCAGAAGGAAACAGTAGCACATGCAAAGGCATGAGTAAGCATGGAACATTCAGGTAAGTGGTGCATGGTACTGCTAGAATATAAAGAGCACGAGGGGCAGCAGCAAAAAATGAAGGCTGCTGGGCTTCCATGGTGGCGCAGTGGTTGAGAATCCACCTGCCGATGCAGGGGACGCGGGTTCGTGCCCCGGTCCGGGAAGATCCCACATGCCGCGGAGCGGCTGGGCCCGTGAGCCATGGCCGCTGAGCCTGTGGGTCCGGAGCCTGTGCTCCACAATGGCAGAGGCCACAACAGTGAGAGCCCTGCGTACAGCAAAAAAAAAAAAAAAAAAAATCCTGCTGATTTTGTGTATTGGAAAGATCACACTTGCCACAGTGGGTTGGACAGTATGGGGGGAGGAGAGGGGGGGAAGAAGCAGAAGAAAGAGGGGAAATGCATTAGAGGTAGAGACACTGATAAGAAAGGCAAAGTAACAGACTATGAGTGAAAAGAGTTGAGTTAGATTGAACCTGAGGTGCCTGTGAGACATGGCAGTGATGTTCAGCTTAGACTTGTGGGTCTGAAGTCCAGGAATGAGATTAAAAACAGAAGGAAATATATAAGAATAATTATATCTATGGTTAGTAATTGAACCTATGATGTGAAGATTACCCTGAGAGGGGGCAGAAAATATGCAGAAAAGAGGGATTAAACCTTGGGGAAAACTTATTTGAAGGACAAGTAAAAGAGGTAAAGTCTACTCCCTCCCCGGCCAAAAGAGACTGAGGGATTAAGGAGGGAAAAAAAGTGATAGGCATTCTTTAAAAATTACTGTGAACCATAAACTTATTCTGGTAAAAAATTTGGATAATGACATATGAGATCATTTTTGTTTGCTTTACTATGTACATGATTAAGTTCCTTTTAGCTCCCAAAATATAATATCACTTTCCAGGGTCCAGGACTTCTATGAATTTGGCAGTAAGATCAATATGACTAAGTTCATAGCTGCTCTCAAACTACAGTGCCAAAGGACACTGGTGCTATGGCAGTGCTAAGAGACATTCCACCACTAAAATAGAATAATGGTGGTCTTCTATATTGCTTGATACATTTTTTTCAATTGCTATTCCTATCCATTTTTTATAAACTACTGGTACCAACCATTACTTGACTGCCTATGCCAGAAAATGAAACAAATATGTAGAAAACAGAGGTAAGATTTTTGTTTCTAGCACTATGGTGAGCTAGATATGCAGAGAAACCTCACACAGAATGGCTGAGCAGACAGTGAAGTAAGATAAATAATCAGTGACCAAAAAACCAAGACTCTAGAGAGCACACGCTGGCAGGTTGGCAAATTTTATGAAAAGGGTCAGACAGAAAATATTTTAGGTTTCACGGGCCACGTATGGTCTCTGTGGCATCTTTGTGTTTGTGTGTGTGTTAAAATATTTATAACGCTTTTAAGGTATAAAAACCAGCTTACTGGCCATAAAAAAACAGGTCTCAGCCAGATTTGGTCTACAGGTCTTTAGTTGCCAAACTCTAATAAAGAGGATCAACAAAGTCCACTCTGGTTCTTTAGAAAGACCAATAAAATTGACAAACCTCTAGCAAGAATGATCAAGAGAAAAAGAAAAAGCACAAAAAAATAATAATGGTAATCAACAGAAAGGGAGAAAACTACAGATACAGCAGACATTAAGAACAACAGAACAAAGGAATAATTCTATGCCATAAACTTGGAAAACAGGTGAGATGGACAATTCCTAGGAAAATATATTTTCCCCAGCTCAAGAAAAACAAAAAAATCTGAATGGAGAGCTAGTTAAAAATCTCCCAAAGAAAACTCAAGGTCCAGAAGGTATCACTATCAAGTTATACTAAGCATTCAAGAGCAAAATAGTTCCAATTTTACTTAAACTCATATAGAAAACAGAAAAATAAGGAACATTATTCAACTCATTTAATAAGGCTAAAACAAACAATTAACAACCTCTGACAGCAAAACTTTTCTGAGAGAGTAAAATTACAGGCCAAGCTCATTCATACATATAGGTATAATATTCATAAATAATATACAGAATCCTAGAAAACATAAAAAAGATGGGCTCATTCCAGGAATGCAAGGTTAGTTCAATATCAGAATATTCATTAATGCAATTTTCACTATATTAATATTAAAAGATTATTTCAATAAATGTAGGAAAAGCATTTGATAAAATTGATTGATCAATTAGGTGAAATCTGTGACAATTAGAGAAGTTTCCTTAATCTGATAAATGCTATCTCCAAAAAACTTAGAGCAAATATTATACTCAATGGCAAAATGCATTTCCTTTAACAACAGGAACAAGACAAGTTTGCCCTTTATCACTGTTCATACTCAATGCTACACTAGAGGTCATAGCTAGTAAAATTTAAACACACACACACACACAAGTTAACAAATTCCTAAAAAGAAATATGATAGAAAATAATCTTGTTTCCAACTATTAACCACTACTCTCTAAAAGAGGCATATACCCAGTGGTTTGAAACTAAAAGTTCAGCTAGCTCTCCAGAAAAAAAGTGCTGATTTGTTGTGTTTGCCAACTTACGTGGCAAACATCCCATCATAGTATATTTCAAGTCACCAACATGATCACTAAACACAGTGTTGGAAAGAGAGGTGTACAAGCAGCTTTCATGAGCCTATATGAGCCAGCTCTAACACATCACTGCTTATACACCCTCCTCCCACCACAGACATCAGGTTTGGCCATGTGACTTTTAATGGCCAATTAGATGTGAGTGTAAGTAATATATGTGTCTTTAGAGAAGTTTTCAGATTTATTGCATTATCCAGTCTTTTCCCTCTGCCATGAGAGAGTCATGTCCCATTAAACACTGCTCCTTCAGTCTGAATCCTGAAATAAAGATGTGAAGCAGAGCTTCGGATGGCCAGTGATAGATGTATCAGGAGTAAAAAACAAACATTTGCCATTGAGAGTCCCTGAGATTTGGAGATTGTTATTGCAACAAAAGCTGACCAATACATGACACAGCAAAGTTGTTAATAAAAGATCAAAACACAAAAGTTAACTGCATTACTATCTACCAGCAATAAATGGTAAGAAAATATAGTTTAGAATGTATTTTTTTTTTCAGTATATAATATACTGCTAGACTTCCACTTTGGGTCAAGATGGAGTAACAGGGACTGGATTTACATCCCCTCCCATGCCTAAAACAAAAAAATGAAAGGATAAAATATGCAAAACAATGGTTTTCAGATACTTTACATCAGGTAGCACAGGAAGTAATCCCTGAGAGAGGGAAACACATGCAATGAGCCCAGCTGGCTGGTAGGAGAGAATTTCTATGCCTCAGGGCAGGGAGGAGGCACAGTGAGGAGTCTGGGGAGACCACTGTGGCTGGAGTTCACAGAGCAGGGTACCAGAAACAAGAGCTGCACAGAGATCTGCAGAGGGTACCCGCTGAGTCTTCAGTTCAGTATTGATTAGAATATGCATGAGGAAACTAACCAAAGCTGTAGAAAAGAAGCACCTTAAAGAAGAAGGGGGAAACAATCCCTAGAGCTCACAGGGGCCAGGAATAGTTTGTGTTTCCACCAGTTGCAGTGGAAAAGCTTGGTGAATTCCCAGTGCAGCAGATAAAGTACTCAGAAGGGTACTGCTTTAGTAATGAGTTAAATTTGCCATAGACGAAATGCTAGTCTGGTCCCACCTCATAGTAAGCTTAAAAGTGAGCCTCAAAAGGAACAACTATTTCCAATTAATTTAACTAGAACCTAGAACAAAGTTCAAGAATATTTACTAACAACACTGTAAATCAACTATACTCCAATAAAATTTAAAAATAAAATAAAAATAAAGAAGCACACACATACACCAACACACCCACACAGGAATATTTATAAGTATACCAAAAAGAAATCCAAATTCACAAAAAATTAAGCATTCAGACATTCAAAGAGATAGGAAAACATTAACCATAAAGAGAAAAAAAATCATTAGTAAAAATAATAGAAATGACAGAATTAGAAGACAAGGATGTTAAAACAGTTATTATAACTACATATGATATGTTCAAGAAGATAGAGAAAAGCTTAAGCATGTTAACTAGAAACAGGGAAGATATAAAAAAGACCCAAGCTGAACATCTAGAGAAGAAAAATACAACGTCTGATGAAAAACACACTGGATGAGATTAACTGCAGATTACACACTGTAGAAGAAGAGTAAACTCAAATACATAACATTAGAAACTATCTAAAAGAAAACAGAAAGAAAAAAAAGACTGAAAAAATGAATAGATCACCAGTGAGCTGTACTTAGCCTAATATACAGTTCACCCTTGAACAACCTGGGGATTGGGACACCAACCCTGTGCACAGTCAAAAATCTACGTATCTTATACTTGGCCCCCCATAGCCGTGGTTCCTCCACATACACAGTTCCTCTGTATCCACAGACTCAACCGACAGTAGATTATGTAGTACTGTAGTATTTACTATTGAAAAAAAATCTGTGTATAAGTCGATCCATGTAGTTCAAACGTGTGCTGTTCAAGGGCCAACTGTACATGTAACTGGAGTTCCTGAAAGGAGGATGGGGGCAAAAAAAAACTATTTGAAAATATGATGATTGAAAATTTTCCATATTTGATGAAAACTATAAACTCACAGATCCAAGAAGCTCAATGAACACCAAACACAAGAGACATGAAGAAAACAACACCAAGGGACATCATAAATTATTCCAAATCAATGATAAAGAGAAAATCCTATAAACATCCAGAAAAAAAGACACATTACATACAGAAGAACATATAAGAATGAAAGCAGACCTCTCATTGCAAACTAAGCAATCCAGAAGACAGTGCAGCAACACTCAGAGTACTGAAAGAAAAAAAAAAAGCCTATTAACCTAGAATGCTATATCTGGTGAAAATATCATTAAAGGTGAAGGCAAGTAATTTTTCAGACATACACAAGTTGACAGAAATCATCACCAATAGACCAGCACTACAAGAGATGTTGAAGGAAATCATTTGGGAAGAAAAAAACTGATACAAGATGGAAATCTGGATCTACACAATGGAATGAAGAGCCCTGGCAATGGCAAATATGTGGGTAGATACAAAAGACTTTCTTCTTACTTTAAAAAAAATCTCTTTAAAAGATAATTGACCACTTCCGGACTTCCCTGGTGATCCAGTGGTTAAGAATCTGCCTTCCAATGCAGGGGACGTGGGTTCGATCTCTGGTTGGAGAACTAAGATCCCACATGCCGCAGGGCAACTAAGCCCGTGTGTTGCAACTATGGAGCCCGTGCACTCTGGAGCCTGTGCACCACAATTAGAGAGAAGCCTGTGAGCCACAATGAAGAGCCTGTGAGCCACAATGAAAGATCCCGCGTGCTGCAACGAAGATCCCACATGCCGCAGCCTAATTAATTAATTAACTAATTAAAAAAAACCCAGGGGACTTCCCTGGTGGCGCAGTGGTTAAGAATCCGCCTGCCAATGCAGGGGACATGGGTTCAAGCCCTGGTCCGGGAAGATCCCACATGCCTCGGAGCAATTAAGCCCATATGCCACAACTACTGAGCCCACAGGCTGCAACTACCAAAGCCCACGTGCCTAGAGCCCATGCTCCACAACAAGAGAAGCCACCACAATGAGAAGCCCGTGCACCGCAACAAAGAGTAGCCCCCGCTCACCGCAACTAGAGAAAGCCCGCGCGTAGCAACGAAGACCCAACGCAGCCAAGAATAAAAAAAAAAAAAAAAAACAAACCCAAAAGATAATTGACCACTTAAAGAAAAAGAGCAACAACAGCATATAATGGGGTTTATACTATATGTAGAAGTAAAACGTGTGACAACAGGAGCACAAAAATCAGGAGGGAGAAATGGAAACGTAGAGTTGTAAGGTTCTTACACTATAGCTGAAATGATATAACACTACTTGAAGACAGACTGTGAAGAGTTAAAGATGTACCCTATAAACCTTAAAACAACCATTAAAAAGGCAAAGAGGAAGAGCTAATAAGCCACGTAAGAAAATAGTATGGAATAATAAAAAAATACCGTGAATCTAAAAGAAGGCAGACAAAGCAAAAATGGGAACCAGAAAAAGAGATGGGAAAAATAAAAACAACCCACAAGAGGGGAGATTTAAACTTAACTATAAACCACCATGTTAACAATCACATTAAAAGATATACTATACCAACACTAATCAAGAGAAAGCTGTGGTGGCAAAGTAAATGTCCACCCAAAGATTTGTACATGAATATTAATAGTAGCTTTGTTCTTAAAAGCAAAAAAACTGAAAATCTAAATGGCCATCAACAACTGAATAAACAAACTGTGATATATTCAGAAAATGGAATACTACCCAACAAAGAAATAGGGACAAACTATTGATACACATGGCAGAATCTCAAAATAATTATAGTGACTTAAACAGGCCCAACTAAAAAAAGAGTAAATACTATAATTCCATTCACACAAAATTCTAGAAAATGCAAACTAACCTATAATGGACAGAAAGCAAATCAATAGTTGCCTGAAAACACTGAAATAGGGGAGAGGGGTTATGGGTTACTAAGGGGCACAAGGAAACATTCGGATATGATAAATATGTTTGTTATCATGCTTGTGATGATGGCAGGATGAGTCTAAGCTGATGGAAGGGCTCAAAGATAGGTCCTACACCATTTCCTGCCAGGTAATCTTGGTTCAGTTTAATCTGCCTTCTCTGCCACAGCACTTTCCCATTTATAGAGGTAACACCAGCCTGGAGGGCTGCTGGAAGCATTACTTTGTACTTTTGAAGCATCTTTCTGATTCCTAGAGATCAGGTACAGACTCCTATTACTCATCTAAGTGAGAATGGCAATATTCAGTGAGTGGGGAAAGGGATGTTTGCTGGACAAACAACAGCAAGATCTGTGTGTGCAACTTGGAGCAAAAACTGGCTACAGCCCCATTAGGAAGCACAGCTGAATTCTAAAAGATCTGCATTATCATTTTGCTCTTGCAGTTGAATCTGGAGACTGAAGGTCAGAAGAAAAGGTTCTAGAATTTAAAGGCACCACCACCACCGCCACAGCAACAACAAAACCTTTTGTAAAGGATCACAAGAATAAAACTGCGATAGAGTTTGGATCTTCACATGTTCATTAGGAACAAAACCAATAAAGAACAAAACCAAGGGAATAAAATTTCAAGGTTAAAAACAATTCCCCAGGCTGGCCTACCTACCTATATGCTTTGGTACAAACTTACAGCCCAGAATTGGGCCTGCAAAGACTTACTTTGCAAATGGTATACCATTACCACTTTATTTGTTTTCTTTGTCAGAGACAATTTTCTTTAGATTAAGGAAAATCTTACTAAAAAAAAAAAACTCATAGGAAAAAAGAATTGATGGCTTCTGAAATGGATGTATCTATGTACCCTTCTCTTTCCTTTCCTTCTTTTTTTTTGCCTATACAGTTAATAACCAGAATGGGTTCACTGTATTTCTGTTACACAACCCCAAGCTGCAATTGTACACACCCCTTGGGATCACGGTGGTCTCTTCTTTTTCTAAATGGAACAGGGTTTTACAAGAGAAGTAATAAGCTTCATGTCAACATTTCCAAGGAAACTGACAATGTAGTTTTTCTGTCTCCCACTGGCTTTGTTGTTTCTTAAAGAACACTGAACCATTTGATACAAGGACATACTGTTAAAAAGTGGTTTGTGGAGGCAAGAAGCAAACATTTGGAGTACAGTCTATAATTAAGCCCAGTATACTGAAATCTTCTGTTTGTAGCAAAATCTTACCAGAGATAGGCATCTGTAACCAAGTACAAAGAAATGGCAAACCAGTCCCCATCCAGGGGCAATGAGGGCATTTTTATAGCTCCACCCTCATTTCCTGCCAAATTCTAAAATGGCTATACCCCCATAGGTATAATCTAGTCTTATTAATACCACTTGGTTCATGTTCATATCTGAACTCTCCTGCTGCTAGCCAAAGACCATCCAAATATCCTCTCTGCACCCTAACTCTTGACTACCAAACGAAAAGAATGAGACCAAAATGCCTGACACACACAGGGACTCTGGCTCTCCCTTTCAGTACACAGTTCTCCACTGCCTAAGAGGCCCTGCAGGTCCCACCCTCACCTCATCTTTTCTCTTTCCTTATCAAAATGCTACAGCCAAATGAGAAATTTTTTTTTTTTTTGAGTTCCTATACTCTAGGACGGCTACCTGCTGCTTTTTCCACAGCATGAGTTCCATTTTAAAATATCACCTCAGCAATCTTTTCTCCTTTTCCAAAATGTCTTCATCTATCCTTTGGCAGAGAGACAGAAAAAAACAAACAAAAAAAATAGCCCTTTTTTCCTTATTGATTCTGTCAGGCACTGTGAAATCCAGGTACTCTTAACACAGGAATGAAAAGAAGTCACCTGACAACTAAACTGACACTGGGGTGGAAGGGTAAACCAGAGGGGAAAAGCTTGTGAGGTAAGGGGTACTAGACCTCTGAACAGTCCCCAGAAACAAAAGCTGAAACTCAACTACAAATCTACATGAAGGACTTCTTTGAAACTTGAGTAGAAAGGTTATAAGAAATGAATAACCAAACCATAACCCTGAAACACCTAGGAGTATGATGGAAGAAGAGTTGAAAGGGTGAAGTATTCCCAAGGGGGATAAACTGAAGTGCGGGCACTTGAGTTGGCTTCTGCTCTGAAGCCCAGCATGGCCACAGGCCAAAGAGGGCAGTGAGCCCAGGCCTAGAGCTGATGCCTGGCTTCCCTGGAACCTTGAAGATCAGGCTCACAACCATCGTGTAGACTGTTTTATGTTCTTCACACACTAAAAAATTTCACATGGGAAAATAGGACTAAATATCTCTTGGCAGAAAATTGTGTTCTCAGCTACATGACTTTTAATAAGTCACTCCTCATTCTTTGGGCCTATCTATGGGGTCTGCCAGCAATTCTACGACCCAATGACTCTAAACAGCAAAAATATTTCTCAGATTTTTCTTATTCATTTAGAAAATATTTACTGGGAGCCTAATGTATACTGTTGCTAGATTCTGGGGATATAAAATGGAAAACCTGGTCTCTGCTCTCAAGAGTCTTATAGTGGGCTTCCCTGGTGGCACAGTGGTTAAGAATCCACCTGCCAATGCAGGGGACATGGGTTCAAGC
This sequence comes from Leucopleurus acutus, assembly GCF_964270905.1. Taxonomy (NCBI): domain Eukaryota; kingdom Metazoa; phylum Chordata; class Mammalia; order Artiodactyla; family Delphinidae; genus Leucopleurus; species Leucopleurus acutus. Next base: position 66,151,555 of record NC_139158.1, on the reverse strand, counting down.
CCTGGTCCAGGAAGATCCCACATGCCGGGGAGCAGCTAAGCCCGTGAGCCACAACTACTGAGCCTGCATGCTACAACTACTGAAGCCCGTGCACCTAGAGCCTGTGCTCAGCAGCAAGAGAAGCCACTGCAATGAGAAGCCTGTGCACTGCAACAAAGAGTAGCCCCTGCTCGCCGCAACTAGAGAAAGCCCACGTGCAGCAGCGAAGACCCAATGCAGCCAAGAATAAATGATATATATATAAATAAATTTATATATAAATTTAAATTTATTTATATATAAAATAAATTTATATATAAATATAAATTTATATTATATAAATATATATAAATTTATATTATATAAATATATAAATTTACATAAAAATAAAATAAAATATATATAAAATAAATTTATATATATATATATAAAAAAGAGTCTTATAGTACAGCCAGAGACAAACAGATGTTACACACAGTGGTAAGTGCTCCCACAGAGGTATGCAAGGGATACCACAACCTAATCTCTACAATCTAGAGGGTGAGTAGGGGTGTAAGGACAGGCCTAGGAGAAGTGATACAGGGGCAGAAGCTTCTTAAAGAAGTTTAGCCTAAACATCAAGGGTGAATCACCCAGAGAATACAGCAATGTGTTAAGGAATCTAAAGTAGTTTGGTTTAGACAGTAGAATGTAAATGTGTGGAAAAGGGAGAATGAGAAGACATGGTCACAGGAGAATTAGGCAGAGACCAGATCCTGAAGGGACTTGGTAGCATTTCGAACGTTCATAAACAAATAAATAAAGCTTCACTTTTTAAAAAGTAAATTTCACTAACAGAAAAGAAACAGAATAATTTCCACATTTTCACAGAAGAAGGAAAAGGATGAAAGAACTAAAAGACAAGACAAAATAAAATAAAACCATGAAGGAAATCATCAGAACAAAATAAACAGAAGAGGGACTTCCCTGGTGGCACAGTGGTTAAGAATCTGCCTGCCAATGCAGGGACACGGGTTTGATCCCACACACCGCAGAGCAACTAAGCCCGTGCGCAACAACTACTGAGCCTGTGCTCTAGAGCCTGTCACAACTACTGAGCCTGTGCACCACAACTACTGAAGCCTGCATGCCCTAGAGCCTGCAAGCCACAGCTACTGAGCCCACGCGCTCTTGGGTCCATGCGCCACAACTACTGAGCCTGTGTGCCACAACTACTGAAGCCCATGTGCCTAGAGCTTGTGCGCCGCAACAAGAGAAGCCACCGCAATGAGAAGCCTGCGCACCGCAACAAAAGAGTAGCCCCCACTCGCAGCAACTAGAGAAAGCCCGCGCACAGCAATGAAGACCGAACACAGCCAAAAAAACCCACTATGTTTAAAAATAAATAAATAAACACACAAACAGAAGAAAAGGGCCAAACATAATAGTCATTGTAATAGAAACAAGTACATCAAATTCATCTACTTAAAAAAAAACTCCCGCATTGGACTAAAAAACCAAGAAACAGCTATATGCTCTTAACAAGAGTCACATATAATATAAAATGACATAAAAAGTTAAAGAGGACCTTCTCACGCCTGTGGCCAGGGCTAAGAAAAGCTCCCTCCAGGGCTGACCTTCTCATGCCGGCTGCCAGGCGCTAAGGCTGGATCTATCACTCCCGTGGCCTCTGGCTTTCCCATGCACCTGTCGCCACCAGAGCCCTTGTGACCCAGGCAGTCATGCCACCTCCGCACCCTGTCCTCACCAGGGCAGACCCAAGTGCTCCAGGGCAGCCTCAGGAGCAGACTCCTGTGGGTGGCTCACATGCAGAGGTGAGGCTAAAACCACAGTTGAGCCCCAGGGCAGGGCGACTAAGGCAGAGGAACAAAAGTCTTCCTGTGAAGCTGCACAAGCCTCAGATTAAGTCCTCGTGATCAGCTTGGTAAACCCTGCATCTACAGAATACCTGGATGGACAACGAGTGTTCCCACAAATGAAACCAGTCTAGCTCTAGCAGCTGCAGACTAGTACGTACAGGAGGTGGGCCAGGTCAGAGCCTGAGCTGCCCCCAGAGTGCCCACAGTGGGACCAGAGACCTAACTAGAGGTTGTGGAGGGCCTCCTGGGGAGCCAAGTGCTGGCTGTGACTCATGGTGGGGGGCAAGGACGCTGAAAGCTGAGACCCAGGAAAATATAATGATTACTATTTTTTAAAATGTTTTGGTCTGTTGTTTTATTATTATTGTTTTTATTTTTATTTGAGTTTTTAAAAACTTCTAAAATATATCTTAATTTTTTTATATTTCTTTCTACATTACTTTTTTGTTCTGTGTTTTTTCCTTTTCTTTTTTTCCCTTTGTTCTGTTTTGTTTAAATCTTTTTTGCTTTGTTCTATTTGTTCTTATCTTTATCTTTTAAAAATTAACTTTGTGTGCTTGTTTTGTTTTCTTTGCTTTTTCCTTCAGTTTGCATTCTGCTCTTGTTTGGTTTTTATTTTTTTGTCAATTTTGTTTTTAATTGTTTGATTTCATTTTGGGGTTCTTTTGTTTGTCTGCTTGTTCTCTTGTTTTTTGTTTACCGTGTTTTTGTTTCTTTTTTTGTACGTTTTGTGTTTGTTTCTTTGTTTTTGTTTGTTTCTGCTTTTACCATCTGTCTGGGGCTTTGTCTGTTTCTTCATTTGTTTGTTTGTTCTTAGTTGTTGTTGTTGTTTGCTTGTTTTTATCTTTGCTATCTGTCTTTAGTTTTCATTTGTTTTCTTCCTGCCCTTTTTTTTTTCCCCACCCTATTACTGCCAAGCCATGTGGCTTGTGGGGTCTTGGTTCCCAGGCCAGGTTTGGGGCCTGAGCCTCTGGTGTGGGAGCGCTGAGTCCAGTACACTGGAATGCCAGAGAATTCCCAGTCCCAGGCAATATTAAATGGCAAGAGGTCTCCTGGAGGTCTACATCACAACTCCAAGACCCAGCTGCACCCAAATGCCTGCAGGCTCCAGTGCTGAATGCCCCACACCAAACAACAAGCAAGACAGGAACACAAACCCACGCATCAGCAGACAGGCTGCGTAAAGTCGTACTAAGCCCACAGACACCCCAAGAACACACCAAGTGATGTGGCCCTGCCCATCTGTGTGATGAGATCCAGCTCCACCCACCAGAACGAAGGCACCAGTTCCTCCCACAAGGAAGCCTACACAAACCACTGAACCAACTTCACCCACTGGGGGCAGACACCAGAAGCAAGAGGAACTACGACCCTGCAACCTGCAGAAAGGAGACCCCAAACACAGTAAGTTAGACAAAATAAGAAGACAGAGAAATATCTTGCAGATGAAGGAGCAAGATAAAAACCCACAAGACGAAAGAAATGAAGAGGAAATAGGCAAGCTACCTGAAAAAGAATTCAGAGTAGTGACAGTAAAGATAATCCAAAATCTCAGAAAGAGAATGGACAAAATACAAGAAACATTTAATAAGGACCTAGAAGAACTAAAGAACAAACAAACAGTGATGAACAACACAATAACTGAAATTAAAAATACACTAGAAGGAATCAATAGCAGAATAACTGAGGCACAAGAATGGATAAGTGAGCTGGAAGAAAGAATGGTGCAAACAACTGCTGCAGAGCAGAATAAAGAAAAGAGAATGAAAAGAATTGAAGACAGCCTCAGAGACCTCTGGGACAACATTAAACGTTCCAACATTCAAATTATAGGGGACTCAGAAGAAGGAGACAAAGAGAACGGGTCTGAGAAAATATGTGAAGAGACTGTAGTCAAAAACTTCCCTAACATGGGAAAGGAAATAGTCAATCAAGTCCAGGAAGCTCAGAGAAACAGGAAATATGAATAGACCAATCACAAGTAATGAAATTGAAACTATGATTTAAAATCTTCCAACAAACAAAAGTTCAGGACCAGAGGACTTCACAGGAGAATTCTATCAAACGTTTAGAAAAGAGCTAACACCGATCCTTCACAAACTCTTCCGAAATATTAGAGGGAGGAACACTCCCAAACTCATCTATGAGGCCACCAACACCCTAATAGCAAAACCAGACAATTTATCACAAAAAAAGAAAATTACAGGCCAATATCACCGATGAACATAGAGGCAAAAATCAGGCAAACCGAATCCAACAACACATTAAAAAATCATACACCATGATCAAGTGTGATTTTTCCCAGGGATGCAAGGATTCTTCAATATATGCAAATCAATCAATGTGATACACCATATTAACAAATTGAAGAATAAAAACCATATAATCATCTCAATAGATGCAGAAAAGGTTTTCAACAAAATTCAACACCGATTTATGATAAAAACTCTCCAGAAAGTGGGCATAGAGGGACCCTACCTCAAAATAACAAAGGCCATATACGACAAACCCACAGCAAACATCATTCTCAATGGTGAAAAACTGAAAGTGTTTCCTCTAAAATCAGGAACAAGACAAGGGTGCCCACTCTCGCTACTATTATTTAACATAGTTTTGGAGCCTTAGCCACAGCAGTCAGAGAAAAAAAGAAATAAAAGGAATCCAAATTGGCAAAGAAGAAGAAAAACTGTCACTGTTTTCAGATGACATGATACTATACATAGAAAATCCTAAAGATGCTACCAGAGGGCTTCCCTGGTGGCACAGTGGTTGAGAGTCCACCTGCCGATGCAGGGGACACAGGTTTGTGCCCCGGTCCGGGAAGATCCCACATGCCGCGGAGCGGCTAGGCCCATGAGCCATGGCGGCTGGGCCTGCGTGTCCGGAGCCTGTGCTCCACAACGGGAGAGGCAACAACAGTGAGAGGCCCGCATACCGCAAAAAAAAAAAAAAAAAAAAAGATGCTACCAGAAAACTACAAGAGATAATCAATGAATTTAGTAAAGTCGTAGGATACAAAATTAAGGCACAGAAATCTCTTCATTCCTATACACTAACAACAAAAGATCAGAAAGAGAAATTAAGGCAACAATTCCATTTACCACTGCAACAAAAAGAATAAAATACCTAGGAATAAACCTACCTAAGGAGGCAAAAGACCTGTACACAGAAAACTATACAACAGTGACAAGCCTCTTAGATAGCCTCATCCACCAGATGGCAGACAGCAGAAGCAAGAAGAACTACAATTCTGCAGCCTGGGGAAGGAAAACTACATTCACAGAAAGATAGACAAAATGAAAAGGCAGAGGACTTTGTACCAGATAAAGGAACAAGATAAAACCCCAGAAAAACAACTAAATAAAGTGGAGATAGGCAACCTTCCAGAAAAAGAATTCAGAATAGTGATAGTGAAGATGATCCAGGACCTTGGAAAAAGAACGGAGGCAAAGATCGAGAAGATGCAAGAAATGTTTAACAAAGATCTAGAAGAATTAAAGAACAAACAAACAGAGATGAACAACACAATAACTGAAATGAAAAATACACCAGAAGGAATCAGTAGCAGAAAAACTGAGGCAGAAGAATGGATAAATGACCTGGAAGACAGAATGGTGGAATTCACTGCTGTGGAACAGAATAAAGAAAAAACAATGAAAAGAAATGAAGACAGCCTAAGAGACCTCTGGGACAACATTAAACCCAACAACATTCACATTATAGGGGTCCAGAAGGAAAAGAGAGAGAGAAAGGACCCGAGAAAATATTTGAAGAGATTATAGTCCAAAACTTCCCTAACATGGGAAAGGAGATTGCCACCCAAGTCCAGGAAGTGCAGAGAGTGCCATACAGGATAAACCCAAGGAGAAACACGCCGAGACACATAGTAATCAAATTGGCAAAAACTGAAGACAAAGAAAAATTACCGAAAGCAGCAACGGATAAACAACAAATAACATACAAGGGAACTCCCATAAGGTTAGCACTTGATTTCTCAGCAGAAACTCTACAAGCCAGAATGGAGTGGCAGGATATATTTAAAGTGATGAAAGGGAATAACCTACAACCAAGAGTACTCTACCCAGCAAGGATCTCATTCAGATTTGATGGAGAAATCAAAAGCTTTACAGAGAAGCAAAAGCTAAGAGAATTCAGGACCAGCAAACCAGCTCTACAACAAATGCTAAAGGAACTTCTCTAAGTGGGAAACACAAGTGAAGGAAAGGACCTACAAAAACAAACCCATAACAATTAAGAAAATGGTAATAGGAACATATATATCAATATATGTTAAATAATTACCTTAAACGTGAATGGATTAAATACTCCAACCAAAAGACACAGGCTCACTGAATGGATACAAAAACAAGACCCATATATATGTTGTCTACAAGAGACCCATTTCAGACCTATGGACACATACAGACTGAAAGTGAGGGGATGGAAAAAGATATTCCATGCAAATGGAAATCAAATGAAAGCTGGAGTAGCAATACTCATATGAGATGAAATAGACTTTAAATAAAGAATGTTACAAGAGACAAAGAAGGACACTACATAATGATCAAGGATCAATCCAAGAAGAAGATATAACAATTATAAATATATACGTACCCAACATAGGAGGACCTCAATATATAAGGCAACTGCTAACAGCTATAAAAGAGGAAATAGACAGTAACACAATAATAGTGGGGGACTTTAACACCTCACTAACACCAATGGACAGATCATCCAAAGAGAAAAGTAATAAGGAAACACAAGCTTTAAATCACAAAATAGACCAGATAGATTTAATTGACATTTATAGGACACTCCATCCAAAAACAGCAGATTACACTTTCTTCTCAAGTACACATGGAACAGTCTCCAGGATAGATCACATCTTGGGTCACAAATCAAGCCTCAGTAAATTGAAGAAAATTGAAATCACATCAAGCATCTTTTCTGACCACAACAATAAGAGATCAGAAATCAATTACAGGGAAAAAAATGTAAAAAACACAAACACATGAAGGCTAAACAATATGTTACTAAATAACCAAGAGATCACTGAAGAAATCAAAACATACCTAGAGATAAATTACAACGAAAACATGACAATCCAAAATCTATGGGATGCAGCAAAAGCAGCTGCAAGAGGGCAGTTTATAGCAATACAAGCCTACCTCCAGAAACAAGAAAAATCTCAAATAAACAATCTAACATCCTAAAGGAACTAGAGGAAGAAGAACAAACAAAACCCAAAGTTAGTAGAAGGAAAGAAATCATAAAGATCAGAGCAGAAATAAATGAAATAGAAACAAAGAAAACAACAGCAAAGATCAATAAAACTAAAAGCTGGTTCTTTGAGAAGATAAACAAAATTGATAAAGCATTAGCCAGACTCATCAAGAAAAAGAGGGAGAGGACTCAAATCAATAAAATTAGAAATGAGGGCTTCCCTGGTAGCGCAGTGGTTAAGAGTCCACCTGTCGACACAGGGGACGCAGGTTCGTGCTCCGGTCTGGGAGAATCCCACATGCCACGGAGCGGCTGGGCCTGTGACCTATGGCCGCTGAGCCTGCGCGTCCAGAGCCTGTGCTCTGCAACGGGAGAGGCCACAACAGTGAGAGGCCCACGTACTGCCAAAAAAAAAAAAAAAAAAAAAATTACAAATGAAGAAGGAGAAGTTACAACAGACACCACAGAAATTCAAAGCATCTTAAGACACTACTAAAAAAAACTCTACGCCAATAAAATGGACAACCTGGAAGAAATGGACACATTCTTAGAAAGGTATAACCTTCCAAGACTGAACCAGGAAGAAATAGAAAATATGAACAGACCAATCACAAGTAATGAAATTGAAACTCTTATTTAAAATCTTCCAACCAACAGAAGTCCAGGACCAGATGGCTTCACAGATGAATTCTATCAAAATTTAGAGAAGAGTTAACACCCATCCTTCTCAAACTCTTCCAAAAAATGGCAGAGAAAGGAACACTCCCAAACTCATTCTATGAGGCCACCATCACCCTGACACCAAAACCAGACAAACATACTACAAAAAAAAGAAAACTACAGACCAATATCACTGATGAATACAGATGCAAAAATCCTCAACAAATATTAGCAAATAGACTCCAACAACACATTAAAAGGATCATACACCATGATCAAGTGGGATTTATCCCAGGGATGCAAGCATTCTGCAGTATATGCAAATCAATCAATGTGATACACCATATTAACAAACTGAAGGAAAAAAACCATACGATCATCTCAATAGATGCAGAAAAAGCTTTTGACAAAATTCAACACCCATTTATGATAAAAACTCTCCAGAAAGTGGGCACAGAGGGGACCTACCTCAACATAATAAAGGCCATATACAACAATGCCACAGCAAACATTATTCTCAATGGTGAAAAACTGAAAGCATTTCCTCTAAGATCAGGAACAAGACAAGGATGTCCGCTTTCGCCACTATTATTCAACAGTTTTTGAAGTCCTAACCACAGCGATCAGAGAAGAAAAAGGAATACAATTTGGAAAAGAAGTAAAACTGTCACTGTTTGCAGATGACATGATACTATACATAGAGAATCCTAAAGATGCCACCAGAAAACTACTAGAGCTAATCAATGAATTTGGTAAAGTTACAGGATACAAAATTAATGCACACAAATCTCTTGCATTCCTTACAGTAATGATGAAAAGCCGGAAAGAGAAATTAAAGGAACACTCCCATTTACCATGACAACGAAAAGAATAAAATACCTAGGAATAAACCTACCTAGGAAGACAAAAGACCTGTATGCAGAAAACTATAAGACACTGTTGAAAGAAATTAAAGATGATACCAACAGATGGAGAGAAATACCATGTTCTTGGATTGGAAGAATCAATATTGTGAAAAAGACAATACTACCCAAAGCAATCTACAGATTTAATGCAATCCCTATCAAATTACCAATGGCATTTTTTACAGAACTAGAAAAAAAATCTTAAAATTTGTATGCAGACACAAAAGACCCTGAATAGCCAAAGCAGTCATGAGGGAAAAATATGGAGCTGGAGGAATCAGACTCCCTGACTTCGGGCTATACTACAAAGCTCCAGTAATCAAGACAGTATGGTACTGGCACAAAAACAGAAATATAGATCAATGGAACAGGATAGAAAGCCCAGAGATAAACCCATGCACCTATGCTCAACTAATCTATGGCAAAGGAGGCAAGGATATATAATGGAGAAAAGACAGTCTCTTCAATAAGAGATGCTGGGAAAACTGGACAGCTACATGTAAAAGAATGAAATTAGAACACTCCCTAACACCATACACAAAAATAAACTCAAAATGGATCAGAGGCCTAAATGTAAGACCAGACACTATAAAACTCTTAGAGGAAAACAAAGGAAGAACACTCTGTGACATAAATCACAGCAAGATCTTTTTTGATCCACCTCCTAGAGGAATGGAAATAAAACCAAAAATAAACAAATGGGACCCACTGAAACTTAAAAGCTTTTGCAAAGCAAAGGAAACTACAAACAAGACGAAAAGACAACCCTGAGAATGGGAGAAAATATTTGCAAACGAATCAACGGACGAAGGATTAATCTCCAAAATATATAAACAGCTCATGCAGCTCAATATTAGAAAAACAAAAAACCCAATCAGAAAAATGGGCAGAAGAGCTAAATATAGACATTTCTCCAAAGAAGACATGCAGATGGCCAAGAATCACATGAAAAGCTGCTCAACATCACTAATTATTAGAGAAATGCAAATCAAAACTACAGTGAGGTATCACCTCACACCGTTTAGAATGGGCATCTGGGGATGGTGGTGTGCTGAACTGGGTGACTGGGATTGACATGTATACACTGATGTGTATAAAATTGATGACTAATAAGAACCTGCTGTATAAAAAAATAAATAAAATAAAATTCAAAAATTTTAAAAGAATAAATAAATAAAGAATGGGCATCATTAGAAAATCTACAAACAACAAATGCTGGAGAGGGTGTGGAGAAAAGGGAACCCTCTTGCACTGTTGGTGGGAATGTAAATTGATACAGCCACTATGGAGAACAGTATGGAGGTTCCTTAAAAAACTAAAAACAGAATTACCATATGACCCAGCAAACCCATTACTGGGCATATACCCAGAGAAAACCATAATTCAAAAAGACACATGCACCCCAATGTTCACTGCAGCACTATTTACAATAGCCAAGTCATGGAAGCACCCTAAATGCCCATCGACAGGCGAATGGATAAAGAAGATGTGGTACATATATACAATGGAATATTACTCAGCCAAAAGGAACAAAATTGGGTCATTTGTAGAGACGTGGATGAATCTAGAGACTGTCATACAGAGTGAAGTAAGTAAGACAGAGAAAAACAAATACTGCATATTAACGCATATTTGTGGAACTTAGAAAAATGGTACAGATGAACTGGTTTACAGGGCAGAAATTGAGACACAGATGTAGAGAACAAATGTATGGACACCGAGGGGGGAAAGCAGTGGCGGGTCGGGGTGGTGGTGTGATGAATTGGGAGATTGGGATTGACATGTATACACTGATGTGTATAAAATGGATAACTAATATGAACCTGCTGTATAAAAAAATTAAATTAAATTAAAAAAAAAACTATAAGATACTGATGAACAAAATCAAAGACGACATAAACAGATGGAGAGATATACCATGTTCTTGGATTGGAAGAATCAATATTGTGAAAATGACTATACTACCCAAAGCAATCTACAGATTCAATGCAATCCCTATCAACTTATCAATGGCATTTTTCACAGAACTAGAAGAAAAAATTTTACAATTTGTATGGAAACACAAAAGACATCGAATAGCAAAAGCAATCTTGAGAAACAAAAATGGAGCTGGAGGAATCAGGCTCCCTGACTTCGGACTATACTACAAAGCTATAGTAGTCAAGACAGTATAGTACTGGCACAGAAAAAGAACTATAGACCAATAGAACAGGATAGAAAGTCCAGAGATAAACCCACACACCTGTGGTCACCTAATCTATGACAAAGAAAGCCAGAATATACAATGGAGCAAAGATAGCCTCTTCAATAAGTGGTGCTGGGAAAACTGGACAGCTACATGTAAAAGAATGAAATTAGAACACTCCCTAACACTATACACAAAAGTAAACTCAAAATGGATTAAAGACCTAAATGTAAGGCCAAACACTATAAAACTCTTAGGGGAAAATATAGGCAGAACACTCCTTGACATAAATCGCAGCAAGATCTTTTTTGACCCACCTCCTAGAGTAATGAGAATAAAAATAGAAATAAACAAATGGGACCTCATTAAACTTAAAAGCTTTTGCACAGTGAAGGAAATCATAAACAATACAAAGAGACAACCCTCAGAATGGGAGAAAATATTTGCAAATGAATCAACTGACAAAGGATTAATGTCCAAAATACACAAATAGCTCACGCAGCTCAATATCAAAAAAATAAATAACCCAGTTAAAAAATGGGCAGAAGACCTAAAGAGACATTTCTCCAAAGAAGACATACAGATGGCCAACAAACACATGAAAAGATGCTCAACATCAGTAATTATTAGAGAAATGCAAATCAAAACTACAATGAGGTATCCCTCACACCTGTCAGAATGGCCACCATCAAAAAATCTACAAACAATAAATGCTGGAGAGGGTGTGGAGAAAAGGGAACCCTCATGCATTGTTGGTGGGAATGCAAATTGATACAGCCACTATGGAGAATAGTATGGAGATTCCTTAAAAAACTAAAAATAGAACTACCACATGACCCAGCATATACCCAGAGAAAACCATAATTCAAAAAGACACATGCACCCCAATGTTCATTGCAGCACTATTTACAATAGCCAGGACATGGAAGCAATGCAACCTAAATGTCCATCAACAGAGGAATGGATAAAGAAGTTGTGGTACATATATACAATGGAATATTACTCAGCCATAAAAAGGAATGAAACTGGGTCATTTGTAGAGACATGGACGGACCTAGAGACTGTCATACAGAGTGAAGTAAGTCAGAAAGAGAAAAAGAAATACTGTATATTAATGCATGTATGTGAAGCCTAGAAAAATGGTACAGATGAACTGGTTTGCAGGGCAGAAATAGAGACACAGATGCAGAGAACAAACGTATGGACTCCAAGGGGGGAAAGTGGTGGTGGGGGGGTGGTGGTGGGATGAATTGGGAGATTGGGATTGACATATATACACTAATATGTATAAAATGGATAACTAATAAGAACCTGCTGTATAAAAAAATAAATAAAATTTAAAAATTTAAAAAAAGGATTATAAAAGAGACATAAAGAGGTGAAAATGAAAAAGATGAAATGAAATGGAAGATATAGAAAAGAATGATACAAGGACAACATATTAATAAACTTGAAAGTCTATGAAATTGAAAATTTCTAGCAAAATATAAAGTATCAAATTGTCTTTAAAAATCAGAGCATTGATGAAAGAAATCAAAGACCTAAATAAATGAAGAAATATACGATGTTCATGGATTGGAAGACTCATTATTGCAAAGATGTCCATCCTCCCCAAAAGAACCCATAGATTCAATATGATACCAATCAAAACCCCAGCAGAGTTTTTCTAGAAATTAACAGGCTGATTCTAAAATTTATACAGAAAGACAAAGAAAGTAAAGAACTAGAATAGTTAAAACAATCTTTAAAAAGACATTAAGTCTGAGGATTCACACCATGTAATTTCAAGACTTAACCATAAAGTCAAAATAGGGTTGTGTTGGCAAAAAGATAGATACACAGATCAATAGAGCAGAATAGAAAGCACAGAAATAGACCCACACATATATAATTGATTTCTGACAAAGGTGTAAAGGCAATTAAACAGTCTTTGCAATAAATGGTGCCAGAACTGGACATCTATATACAAAAATAATAAATAAAACCAAGAACCTCAATTCATATCTAACACTATATATAAAAATTAACTTAAAATGGATCACAGACCTATAAATGCCTAAAACTGAAAGTTGTAAAAGAAAATATGAAAGGAACAGTTTGAGACCTTGGGTTAGACAAACACAGTTTATATACCATACCAAAAGCACAATTTAAAAAATATTTTTTACAAATTAGACTTTATCAAAGTAAAACTTTTGCTCTTTAAAAGATACTGCTAAAAAATGAAAAGGCAAGCCACAGACTAGGAAAACAATATTTCTAAAACATGTATCTGACAAAGACTTCTACCTAGAGTAAAGAACACTTAAAACTCAATGAGACAACCCAAATAAAATTTAGACAAAAGGTCTGAACAAAGGTTTGACTTTAACAAAAGGTATAAGAAAGGTCAATATGAACATGAAAAGATGCTCAACAACCTGAGTAATCAGTTATATGCAGATTAAAGCCACAATACATACTCACTCAAATGGCTAAAACTAAAATCTGACAATACCAGGTATTAAGGAGGATACAGAGCAACTGGAGTTCTCATGCCTTGCTGGTAGGGATATAAAATGATACAATCATTCTGGGAAACAACTTGGTAGTTTCTAATAGTAAATTTTTATTTAATATATAACTCACTCATTCCACTCCCAAGTATTTAACCAAGAGAAATGAAAATATATGTTTATCCAAAGACTTTTAAGCAGCTTTATTCACAACAGCAAAACAATGGAAACAACCCAAGTGTCTAGAACAGGTGAATAAATAAACAAACCGATATGCTGGAATGCAGAAATATAATCGAATACTACTAAGCATAAAAAAAGAATCACACTACTAATACATGCAAAATAAATGAACCTCAAAAACAACCTGTTGAGTTAAATAAGCTAAACAAAACACATACTGTATGATTCTATTTATATGAAATTCTAGAATGGCAATGTTTGACTCGGGTCAAAGGTGGATTGGTGGGAACTGATTGCAAAAGTGATCAAGGAGATTTTGGAGGGTGATAAAAATGATCTACATATGCATTGTCCGATATCATAGCCACTAGCCACATGTAGCCACTGAACATCTGAAATATAGCTAAATTTCAGATTTAAATTGAGGAGCTAAAATTTAAATTTAATTTAAATAAATTTAAGTTTAGAAATTGATACTTGATTCAGTTATTGGGAAACAGTTAAGTATGTTTAGAGAAACCTAAGTATGGGAATCTACTTTTTCAACTGTAAATTTTATGAAATCTAACTACAAATCAAGTACTGTAATGAAAATTTAGCATTGAATTCAGATGTTAATGTAAAATACACACTGGATTTTAAAGACTTAGTAGGAAAAAATAATGCAAAATGGCTTAATAATGTTTTTATTGATTACATGTTGAATTGATTTATAATATACGGCATTAAATAAAACCTATGATTTTGTTTCTTTTAAACTTTTTACTGTGGCTACTACAAAATATAAAACTATGTATTGCCAACTGAAAGTTGTCACTTGCCATCTGCCTCTACAAGGATTAGGTCACTAACCACAGCAGTCGCTGACCTTCAACACACCCTGAAAGGAGTTCAGGGTGGAGATATCAGGAATGAGGCACTCTGTGCTCTGGCAAGAACTGGCAGAACAGGCCTCCAGAGAGTTATTTGCAGAAGACTTTTTGTTGTTGTTGAAGTATAGTTGATTTACAATGTCGTGTTAGATGCAGGTGTACAGCAAAGTGATTCAGCTCCATTACAGATTCTTTTCCATTATAGGTCATTCCAAAATATCATATATAGTTCCCTGTGCTATACATTAGGTCCTTGTTGTTTATCTATTTTATATATAGTAGTGCGTATGTGTTAATCCCAAACTCCTAATTTATCTCTCCTCCCAACCCTTTCCCCTTTGGTAACCATAAGTTTGTTTTCTATGTCTGTGAGTCTATTTACGTTTTGTAAATAAGTTCATTTGCACCATTTTTTTAGATTCTACATATAAGTGACATCATATGATATCTGTCTTTCTCTGTCTGACTGACTTCACTTAGTATGATAATCTCTAGGTCCATCCATGTTGCTGCAAATGGCAATATTTTATTCTCTTTTATGGCTGAATAATATTCCATTGTATATATATATATATATATATATATATATATATACACAGCATCTTCTTTATCCATTCATCTCTTGATGGACACTTAAGTTACTTGCATGTCTTGGCTACTGTAAATAGTGCTGCTATGAACATTGGAGTGCATGTATCTTTTCAGATTACAGTTTTCCTCTTTTCTAGATATATGCCCAGGAGTGGGACTACTGGGTCATATAGTAACTCTATTTTTAGTTTTTTAAGGAACTTCCATACTGTTCTCCATAGTGGCTGCACCAATTTACATTCCTACTAACAGTGTAGGAGAGTTCCCTTTTCTCCACACCCTCTCCGCATTTATTATTATTTTTGTAGACTTCTTGATGATGGCCATTCTGACCGGTGTGAGCTGATGCCTCATTTTAGTTTTGACTTGCATTTCTCTAATAATAGCAATGTTGAGCACCTTTTCACGTGCCTGTTGGCTATTTGTATGTCTTCTTTGGAAAAATGTCTATTTAGGTCTTCTGTCCAATTTCTGATTGGGTTGTTTTTTTTGATATTGAGCCGTATGAGCCGTTTGTATATTTTGGGAATTAAGCCCTTGTCTGTCACATTGGTTCCAAATATTTTCTCCCATTCCGGAGGTTGTCTTTTCATTTGATTTATGGTTTCCTTTGCTGTGCAAAAGCTTATATGTTTGATTAGGCCCCATTTGTTTATTTTTGCTTTTATTTCTTTTGCCTTGGGAGACTGACCTAAGAAAACATTGTTATGATTTATGTCAGAGAATGTTTTGCCTATGTTCTCTTCCAGGAGTTTTATGGTGTCGTGTCTTATATTTAAGTCTTTAAGCCATATTGAGTTTATTTTTGTGTATGGTGGAAGGGCAGGAGAAGATTTTATAAGCCTAATTTCTTGTAACCTCTCATATCTAGAAAAACAGTAAAATCATTAATCTGCTCCTTGCGACTAGCAGCAACCCTCTGCCGAAATGTGTGCTTGATTGCACACATTCCCCTTCACCAAAATCATATATGTACGGACCTCCCCGCTTACCTCTTCAGAACAGTTCCTCAGAGCTATCTGAGAGGCTGTCTCCCAGGCTATAGTTCTCATTTTGCCCCAAATAAAACTTAACTCACAACTCTCACGTTGTGCATTCTTTTCAGTCGGCAGTATCTTGCATCTTCATTGTGGTGAAAACAAAGGTATATACATTTGTCAAAATTAAAATTAGTGTTTGATTGCATATAAATTATGCCTCAATAAAGGTGATAGAAGTATTAAATTGGGTAGTATTGGGTTGGCCAAAAAGTTCGTTCGGGCTTTTCTGTAAGATGGTACGACAAACCCGAACGAACTTTTTGGCCAACCCTATATATATATATATATATATATATATATATATATATATATATATATATATGTATGTGTGATAATTTGTGCATATAAATGACTATCTTGTTGGTGACCTTTCCTTATCAATAATCAGAAACATTAAAAAAAATTCTGTGGACATGCAAAATTAACTGTTCCTCTCAATAGTTAACACATTTAATTATATTATGGTTATTTAACGTTGGCCTCCATCACTAGCAACTGAGTTTCTTGAAGGCAGGAATCCTGTCTTGTCCATGTCCGTATAAGCCTAGCACTTAACATAGTAAGTTAACATAGCACTTTACCAATGTTTTAAGAACTGCAGAACTGTCCCAGCCAATTTATATATATAGTCTAATATCCACAAAGATCCCTGCAAATTTGGCATTATTACTCCCATTTTTCATATGAAAAAAGTGAGGGTCAGAGGACAGAAAGCTTAGAGTAACTCACCAAATATCCAGAACTAGTAAGTGAAAGAACTATGTTCCAAACCCACATTTGCCTCAACTCCAAAGCCCACTCTTCCATACTACACCATACTGCCACCTCTCCAGGTGGGCGTTTCATAACTGTTTGATGAACGTCTAAATCAAAATAAAGATTAGTATTTAGGGGCAATGGAAGCACAGAAATTTTCCTGAACTTCTAGTGTTACAGCTTCATAGTCTTTGAATGGGTTCCCTTGAGACAGAGCAACTTGGCAGCTCTTGCTAGAAGATCAGGAAGGATGAATCTAGTAGGAAAAAAAATTCCCTCCCAATTAAACTTTCCATTTGGGAGTCTGAAGAAGAAAAATAACACAGAACAAAGAACATGGGAAAGAGAAAAAAAGAAATGCTGAATCTGCTAATATAGTTAATTTATGTGAAAGAATTAATCTAATAGTAACTTCAGCATTCAAATATGAAAAGTTAGGAGATCCTACAAAGGTACAGTTTCTAAGTCTTTTGGAGCTCCTTTTTAATTAGGCTCCCAGAATCTCAGCATTCCTGTTTGAATAATCCATATTTCTGGTTATTTATTCAGCTCCCCACTGCTGCACATTTACAAGCCATATGCTACAGGAATACATCACCTCATATTTGCACTCAAACATCCAAAGACACTGGCAGTTCAGACCTTTAAGAAGCTTAGAGAAAAGTCCCTGCAGAGTATAGTTTTAAGGTTAGAAGGTCCAGGAAGCCAAATGCATCTCCTTTATATGCTATTTGCTTGAGAGAAGATGGGTCATTTCAACAAAAGGACAAGCAATTAGAAGGGTAAAGGAGATAAACAAACAAAAGACTCAAGAGAGTAAAGCTAGCAAAAATCAGCTGAACACTAAAGGTCTCTGAATAATTCCAGTGCCCCTCTCTGCACTTTAAAATAAATTTTAAAAAACAATTCCACAAAGGAAGATTCTTCAATCAATCTAAGGTCTAGTACACATTGGACAAACCAGAGGTCTACTGTGCCCCTGGGCCTACACAAGCCTTTAAAGAGGAGAGGTTTTAGTAACATATACCTTGATAATCTTAAAGACAAAAATAGTTTAAACACAAAAATTTGTAGAATTTGTCATTGGAGAATTTTTTATAACAACAAAACACTGGAAATACCCTCAATATCAATAACAAAGTAAGACTAAGTTATATTCCCTTAGAGTGCATTATTCAGTTATTGAAAACTCTCATGAAGGTTATGTCAAAACATGGGAAACAGCATGTTAAGTTCAAACAAACAAAAACAGTATAGAAAATTACATGTGTGGTAGGCCTAAAAAGCTGTTAAAGAGAAAACAATTATGGGAAAAAAGACTACAAGGAATAGGCACCCAAAGTTGGGCTGTGTTCAAGTGACACAGCTGTTTTTTAGCTTCTTGGAGGCAGGAATCCTGTCCTCCAATTCTGTATAAGCCAAGCACTTAACATAGTACCTTATCAGTCCTACTACTAACAGTAGTTTTGCATGTCTATATTCTAAGCTATCAAATTTATTAAAAAATTTTTTCAATGAAATATATTAACAGAATTTTCAGTGTACTTGAATATGTTTCAAGACAGCAGACTCTGGCTCAATTTCATAAAGAATAATCCCATGATTATAGTCTCTCGCATCTCTCAATTGAAAAAACTGACCATTGATACTACAACTCCTTCTCTGGTTACTCCTTCACACCATTTCTCTATTTCCCTTCCAAGCCAGATTTCTCAAAAGAATTATCCATAACAAGCTATCTCCCATTTACTTCCAACTTTAGGATTCTGTGAATTATACTAACATGATATTTACTATAAATATTTTAAGAAATTAAAGCATAAATAAGATATACAAGAAAGCACTATAAAGAAAAGTTCTAGAACTGTCTTGCACATTTTCATATCTCCTATGCTAGCCACATAGCACATGCGCAATGCATTATTGAAAATAACACATAATGAAAAATATGTATAAGTGAAAAATATGAATTATATTCTGCTGTCAATAATAAAAATACGGACAAACATATGGCATAGACAGGTCTATGTGGAATATAAAGAAAACTGGGCTAAGTTTAGAAATTAACATAGGGTATGTTGAGAAGTTAACGACTAGATTTCCCAAAACCAACACACTATAAGAAGGAGCAAAAAAACCATTTCCCTTTGATGGAGTGGTCCTATTCCCAAATGACCTAACCACAGGGCACAAACAGACTGAAATATACTTTTTATTCATCCAATCTAACTTTAGAAAAGACCATACACACACTTGAAGACTTTACTGTTTTATATATCTAGGAAACTCAATGGAATAAAAGGCCATAGCTACATGTTCTTGAATCCAGGCTAACAGTGACGAGTTCGGCAAAAAAAGATGGAGAGCTAGGAGATAATAGGAGATAAGAAGCATACCTTAGCATGAGATTCATCAGTTGAAGACCCTCACCCTTCAGGAAGCGCTCACGATTGGAACTGAGCATTAGGCAGGAACAGAGTGAATCAAACAGATTCTCCATCATCTCCTGCTCCTCGGCTGTGCTAGGATTGTGTCTTTTAAACACCTGTCAAGTAAAGATATCAGAAAGCACAGAACCATAAGAGAATGTCTTTTCATCAACCAGCACTCAACAGTTTCCAAAGCCCATCTACTCCAAAAACCCTACAACTGAGGAAACAGAAGCTTACCAAACAAAATTCTCATCAGTTTCCATTATAGAGAAACTGGGCTTTCTGACACACAGGTTAAATAAACGGCTATCAGTTCATGCAAAAAACCAGAACACTCAACTGACCACTGAGTCCATGAATAACTGATAGTTCCAAGGAGGCAATTTAACAAAAACCAACAAAACCTTTTCATTGTGAAATATATTAACATGTAGAAAACTCTATAAAAGACAAGTATAGCTAAATGCATAAGGTGAACACCCCTGAAGCCAGCATTCAGATCAAGAAACAACTTTGCCAGCTACCCCCCAAAGCCCTCCACTTGTGCTACCCAACCACATTTCTTCCCCTTCTAAAAGAAACCACAGTCCTGAAGGGCAAATCTTGGCTCAATATAAGGAACAGTTTCCTAACCATCAGGGCTACTGAACTGCCTCATAGACTAGTTGTGGCTCTAAATCATGGGAACAGCGAAAAGCAGTTTTATCTTTGCCGGAAATACATGGCATGTTAAGAGGAAAGCCTTTTAACAGTGTATGCATACCCATACAGTCTACTACAAAATGATCAATAATCTTGTGGGAACAGGACTAAGTACTTTCCCAGAATTGGGAGATTCACATTTCAAAGCTCTATTTTTTGGGGTGGAGGCCAAGCCACTCAGGCTGCTGGCACCAAGACGAAAGCTGTATGCAAACTGACATCTCAGACACTCCCAACACGCTTAAGATTTTATCCAAATGATCTATTTTCAGTCCTGGTTTTGGAATAGCACAGATGAGATTTGTTAGAAAAAAAAATCTTAACAGTATTTTCAGAATGCCAGCAGAACAACATTTCAACAGGATTTACATTTCTTACAACGAGCAAATGGCAATTTCTAATTTCTTTTTCCAGCCTCCAGTGCCACATCCTTCCCTATCCTCCTCTCTGACCTCTATCCCACTGCATTGGAACTTGTACTCCTGAAGCTTACTTATCTGGATCCTAAATGAACAGACTCCAATTTAGTGGCAGACTGACGGGAAAGCAAGTGAATAATCTTGGGAGTGGGTCAACTAAAAATAATTTGGTATTCTTGGCTCAAGAATATACACTTAAGCAGGAAGCACACCGCTTTTGGATTGATAAATATCAGAAGACTGAGAAAGTCCACACCAGATACACAGTGATATCTGGTCATAAAGAGCAAATGACTAAGAAAAGGAGGCAAACCATGTACCTCCAATGTGACCTCAAACCTGCCAACACATTCCATATGGCTTGCATCACATGGCTTATTCCTTCCAACAACTTCCAGCTCCACCTCCCATTTAAAGCAAGCCATGGATCTTCACGGCAGACAGGAAGCATAAGAATTACTCACGGATAACTGCTGAAGAAGCACATCGATTCCATCCAGCTCCCCAAGCAATTCCCTGTTTTCTAAAAGGGGAAAAAAATAGAAGGAGAAAAAAAAAATGAAGCTAACTGTCAGATTTTACAGCCGTCTAACACTGATACATCAGCAAACAAAATCAATACAGCTTGACAGAGTACAAAAGCTGCACAGAGAGCGAGAGGGAGAGCAAGGGGATGCCAAAGGCAAGAGAGCTTGCTGTCATGATCTGAAACAAGCCTGGCTCCTATCCTAACAGAATTATCAATACCGAGAGGGAGCCTCACCATCGTTGTCCTGGAGCAATATGGCCAGCACTTCACTACAATACAGTTTGTTGGCATCAAAAGGCATCTTTGCCTGTTGGGAAATAGGAGAAATGAGAAAAACGTTAAGGGGCCTTGCTTCCTTCCCCAGGACAAATTTTTTCACAAGTACTAGGATCTGAGTTAGAGAGAAGCAGAAGTTAGAAAGGGAAAGGGCAGGTTAAGGGTAAAAAAGGTCTGCCTCTGCTCTCAAGAGACCAGACTCAAGCACTGCATAGTAAAACCATAAACAGCAGATGTACACAACAGCTCTCACACTCCTAAAGCCCAGGTGCAAATGTCACCTCCTCTGTGAAGCCTTCCCAGATTCCCCATTTTGAGTCTAGGGACTATTGTCTAGCATATAATACATACTCAAATGTGAACTGGATAAATGATTGAAAGTTTTGAACATTTAAGACTAAAATTCATCATGAAGCTTCATTCACAAGTTACAATCATAAAATTAGGGTGTAAATTAGCTGATAGATGATCAGAGAAGCTGAAAAGAAAGCAAGCTCTTGTTTTGATTAGTTGAATGTCTTTATAACAAAGTAGTTCCTTTTGGATTTTTTTTTAAATGCTTAAAATTTAATTTGAAATCATAAACCTAACTGCTCATGGGCCATAATCTGCCTACTATTTAAAAAGGAAACCATATTAAATATGCAGAAATATGTTAATATTTTAACACCCAAATTATTACCCATAATTCTTTCCCTGCTGCATGCTCTGCTACTTGGAGTTGCAGGGGGGACACATCTACTGCAGAGCCTATTTTTCATGGTCATCCACATTGTTGCCCCAGTAGTGCGACTCAAGTGCCTCATCATTAACAATGCCCCTTGGATAAAGGTACACAGAGAGGAGCGCAAGCCTCATCGATGTGTTTTTATTTACCGTACCCTTGATCCTTAAAATGCAGGCACAAAGACCACGACTGTTAATCAGCAGCAGCCTTGCTACCTATCCAGGTTTTAGAACCAACATATAATTACTGTACCTGGAAAGGACAGGGGAAGTGTTTATACTGAAGCTAATACCTCCATCCCCTTAGTGCCATTCACAGTTCTGTTTGGACACTGATTTTGCACTTAAGAAGGAAGAGTGGCCCCTAATGAAGCAACACCCAGCATCTTTTCAGTTCTCTCTGCATGTCTTCCCCATCAAGCCTAAGTGCACCCCATAGGGTTTCAGAAGGCTGACCGGGTATGACCCATCTTAGGTTAAAAGATCTGTAAATACAAGGTCTTATGTGTGCTGACTGCAAGTTATGCTCCCTGAACAAGCTTAAGGCCTTGTTTCAAGAAATTCAGTACAACAGCCAGGGTTTAAATGCAATCTGTGGCGTTTTTCACTTTAAGAAAAATAGTTTTATACAAATCAAAATACAAAAGTGAAAAGCCAAGGGGTGAGCATGTCTATTAGAATGAAGGATTCGCTAATAAAATCACTTACTCAAATGATTTAAGTTCAAGTATTGCTAGTTTAAATTATTTAAGCCACACCAACTTATACGCAGCTTTTTAAGGGTCAGGATTCTTGTTGCAAACAAGATACACTCAACTGAAAGAAGCCAAAAGACATCAGGCCACTAGAGCAATAGCCTTTCTGTGGTTCCAATGCCTCTTGTCTTTTATTTGATTTTATAAACTCCTGTCTCTAAGGTAGGAGAGAGGTTTCCTCTTTTTTTCCAACAAATATTTATTGGGCACCTGCTATATGCAAGACACAAAATTGAACGTGACAGCAAACAGAGGTGAATTTGACATGAAACTGGTCCATTGTTACGTCATTTAAAAAATTACACTGAATTAAAGTTAATTTTATCAAGTAATATATTTACGTTAAAAAAATAAATAAAAGGACATGAACCTGGGATGAGACATACCTAGATTTAACTCATAAGCATGTACTACCTACGTGACAGTAAGTCTGCAGTTCCCAAACTGTGTGCCAAGGTACCTGGGACATCATATTGAATTCAGAGGGGATTGCAAGGATTTACAGGATTTACAAGGAAAGCACAGTGACATCTCAAATCTGCTGATTAGTGAGCACGTTAACCACTAGCTTCAGGTACATTTCTTTTTTTTTTTTAACATCTTTATTAGAGTATAATTGCTTTACAATGGTGTGTCAGTTTCTGCTTTATAACAAAGTGAATCAGTTATACATATACGTATGTCCCCATATCTCTTCCCTCTCGCGTCTCCCTCCCTCCCACCCTCCCTATCCCACCCCTCTAGGTGGTCACAAAGCACTGAGCTAATCTCCCTGTGCTACGTGGCTGCTTCCCACTAGCTAGCTATTTTACGTTTGGTAGTGCATATATGTCCATGCCACTCTCTCACTTTGTCTCAGCTTACCCTTCCCCCTCCCCATATCCTCAAGTCCATTCTCTAGTAGGTCTGCATCTTTATTCCCGTCTTGCCCCTAGGTTCTTCTGACCATTTTCTTTTTTTTTTTAGACTCCATGTATATGTGTTAGCGTATGGTATTTGTTTTTCTCTTTCTGACTTACTTCACTCTGTATGACAGTCTCTAGGTCCATCCACCTCACTACAAATAACTCAGTTTCGTTCCCTTTTATGGCTGAGTAATATCCCATTGTATATATGTGCCATGTCTTCTTTATCCATTTATCTGTTGATGGACACTTAGGTTGCTTCTATGTCCTGGCTATTGTAAATAGAGCTGCAATGAACATTTTGGTACATGTCTCTTTTTGAATTATGTACATTTCTTTTGATGACATCTTTTCTTTGTGAAGTTGGGTTTGAGTGGTTGCTGTGATAAAAGAACTATGTGAAAATCAGTGTGGAACAGGAATGAAGATGGTTGTGTTCAATCTGATTCCAAGGTTTTAGAAGTTGTGTAGTACAACTACACAAGAGGCACACACATCTACTGGTAAGTAATTGTGGTATTTAAGAATGAAATAAAAAATATATTTTATTTTAATTCATGCATATTATTTTTTTGAACGGCTACTAAAGTCTTAGGACATAAATATGTATTAAATTTGTTTGGACCTAACTACTTTAAATGGGACTGGTAGGTCCTCTTTGGCACAGAACCCTGTAAAAACAAAATTACTGAGATACTCATGGCACCATAAATTAAGAATGGTCATCTATGACCGAAGTAACATTTCCTGGTCTCAAGTTTCTTTATCTGTAAAATGGAAACAATAAAATAACATCTTCTTTGGAGCGTTACTCTGAGAATTAAATAATATGGAAGTACCTAATACATAATAGTTGCTATAAGTTTTTCTGATGATTGGGATCAGAAATATCCAGGTTAGAATCTCAGTTCTAACAGTTACCAGCTATGTGATCTTGGCCAAACTACTCTGCCTCTCTAACCTGATTGATATCTCTTACGTTGAGTGAAACTGGGCTAGATGGGAAAGCAGGAGACTAATCTTTCATGCCTAGCCAAAAACAAAAGTCGCCATGGAAGTTTTATTTCTGTTTAAATCTCAGCCAGAGATGACAGCCTCCAAGCCTGCAAAATACCAAACTGCCAAATTACAAGGACATTTAGTCAAAATCAGGAGGAAGGAGAATTTATTTAGCAGGTATAGCCTCTTGGATTTTGCAAAGCTAGTCAACGGGAGTTGGAGCTTTGGGGGCTCTCTTCTATCCAGGAGCCTGATGATCCTAAATCTTTCAGCTGTCAGAGTAATTACAGAGTCAAGCATAGGTTTGTACTCAGCATGTACTGGCCTTGAATAAAATTAAACTTCACCTTTTTTGGAGCTGCTGCTTTTTTGGGAAGTACAAGACATTTATGCTACCACCCACAGCCAGAAGCTGCAGATTATTTCTGCAGCTCACCTCCGGTACCTGGAACACATGGGGCAGGTTCAGACACAGCTACAGCCCTGGACAATAGTCAAAGCAGATTGTGCCCTACAAAAATCCCATCTCCTGGTCATAAGAGGCTAAGGACTTAGCATCAACCAGTTGTACATGTAGTATAACATAGCCAATTCTCAATTCATTAGCTCAAGCGCCAAACATTGCAACTGTTTTTGAAGCAATGATTTAATTGGGAAACAAAAAGGAATCTCAATTTTGTTTCCTTGAAAAAGCAAAAAGGTTTGGTGTTATTTTCAATAGTACACAATATGCTAATAAGTTTGTATTCCCCATTAAAAAGTGACCTATGGTGCAGTGTCTCTCATACTACTGTTATCTGCTTACCTGTTAAACCATTTAATGTAATCCTCCGCAATGGGTTTTATCCTTATTAGCAGCACAAATGAGTGAGGTTTCATTTAGTGAATGAAGAAATCCATGAATATCTCTGTATACTGCTAAGCTACCAGTACATAAAGGAGACTCACCAATGTGCCACTCACTTAGTTACTCAAGGACTACTGAATAAACAGGGGATGATCAGTTAAATAGCAGGGTTTTATCAAGCAATGTAAACATAAGTACTCTAGGATGAGGGTTCTCAGACTTCAGCATGCATCAGAATCACCTGGAAGGCTTGTTAAAACACAGATTGCTGGCTCCACCCCAAGCTGGGCAGATTTAATGAGTCTGGGGTGGGTTCAGGAATTTGCATTTCCAACAAGTTGCCAGGTAATTTTGATGCTCCCCATTGGGAACCATACCCTGAGAACAATCCGGAGGAGATACACATATGATGGAGTCCCAGTCCTTGCTCTTAAGGAGTTTAAGGACATTGGGAGAAAGACAAGGAGCACACATAAAAAGAGGAAAGTCTGCCAGGTGATGAAGAAAAGATGCTCCATGAGGGTAAGGGTCACACAGTTATAGGCATATGTTACAACCCAGATCTGCTAACTCCCAGAAGAGAACCAGTAGAAAAAAAATAAAATGATTGATATTCAGGAAAGAAAGAGGGCAATATGGGCTGGGGGCAAAGTAGTGCTATGGAAAGGGTGCATGAAGAAAGTCTGGAGGCTTGGGCTTTAATTCTAGCTCTATCTCTAACTAGCTGCATGAATTTGGGCAAGGCACTTAATCTCTACAGGTCTTGATTTTTAATTTTTTATCTGCAACAGAACTTATAAAATTCCTTTCAGTTCAAAAAATGATGGAGGCAATGTGGAAGAGTAGGGATTTAAGTTGGTTAATGAAGGTGGTGTATAATTTAGAATTACATAGGCAGGAGTCATTCCTGGGGATGAAGGTGGTGTATAATTTAGAATTATATAGGCAGGAGTCATTCCTGGGGGATGGGGGGAACATGAACAAAGACAGACACAGAGGTCAACACTGTTGACCCTTGTTGACCTTTGCAAAGGGGGTAGGTACAAGAGATGTCTGAACAGTAATAAGGCCAGTGTTTCAAAACTGAGAAATGAAAGGAAAAAGGAAAGAAAAGAAAGATCAGGCCGCGTTAAAGGGCCTTGAAAAGTAGGCAGAGATGGTGGGATCTGACGCAGAGGGCAGTAGCATCACTCTAGGGAGGTTCTTGAATAGGGAATGGCATAATGAAAATGGAGTCTTAAATTAGTTTGGGAGCAGTGCGGAACAAAAATGCTCACATTTCTAGAGACCAGTGGATCTTAGTGAGGGTTGTACATTTATAATCACAGGTGGAACTTCTCTAAAATACACCGAAGACAGAGGCTTGAGACAGTAAGTCTGGGAATCTGTATTTTTAAAAGTTCTACTGGTGAAAGTAAGGATCTGGGTCCAGCACTCATTCTGACTCACCATGATATTTATGAGGGTGAAGATTAAAATAAGCACTTTCCTAGATTACGACAAATAAGAGCAAGGCATTGGTTTTAAAGACATGCCTTCTTACTGGCCTCGCCCTTAAGCAGAACCTTTCATTAATGTTCTGGGCAGCACAGGATTTTTCTAAGGGTACTTGCTTACTAGTAAAATAACCAAATAGCATTTTAATGTTTAGATACCCCAAAACCTTGAAAAACTGTTTCAGAGACAGCAACACAGCTATTTATGCCTTGAGGATTGCATAAACACTATGCCTAAAAGGCAAGAGTCAAAAGCTTGCAAGACTGCCAAATGGACCTCTTTATTACTCTCATAAGGGTAATGGTATCCAAGCCAAACGCCCAAAGGTCTCGATTTCCCTTCCTGTTACTAATCCAAAAAAAGACTGGCAAGTTTAAACGCCTTTCAAAAGGCAGAAGAGGCCTTACATTCTGGTTTAACGAAGAATCCTTGATTCAGTATCAAGTCTCAAGTAACTGGGAAAAATTGGTCCTGATTTCAAAAAGACAAAAACTATTGGATTATTTTGTATATTTTAAGGTTAAGGCCCCAACCTATGGCCACCCCATCAACAATTCAGGTCTCTGCCATCTATCCTACCCCCTTAACTACGTGTTTTACTTTCCTCTCCCCTACTCCTCACCCCCAAAATGTCTCAAGGCTTTGGAGAATAAAGATTTGTTGAATAATGAGGGAAGAAGAAACCGAGGGAGATGTGAAGCTAATTACATGCGGAAACCAAAGGACATCAAAACTCATGAGAGGAGGTTGGAAGGAAGCTGCAACCCTCCTTGAGAAAAGGAAGCTGCAAAAATGACAATGAATGAATTAACCAGACCTGATTTTTCCTGAAAGGAAAGGCGAGGGCGAGGGTGTGTGTGTGGGTAGGAAGTTGCAGTCTACTGAACTATGCCTTAAGTTTATCCTCTGCCAGCAAATGTGCCCATACCCACTGATGATAATATACAGCAGGCTAGCTGAATATCCTCAAGTCATGTTATGTAAGTCTATGTTACAGATTTAATGGGAACAAAGGATTAAATAAGAAGGATTGGGGAAGACCTAGACTGTCAGAGAGGGAGGGAACCATGGGGGCATATGATATCTTAGGCAGAATCTTCTTCCTTAGTCCTACCAAGACAGTGGGGGACAAATCGCACCTGATGCACCTCAGACTTTCTGCATCTCTATGACACTCTGAAGCACAGCAAGGCCAGGACTACTTAAAGAATCATACCAGCTACAAACACGTCTTCCTCTTTCTCACTGAAAAGTTGGGAACCCTTGCTTGCCGAGATTATTTCAGTAGCACATAGGCAGTTCCAAACTGCCTTCCATCATACCTTTGGTTAACACTATCCTGAGAGAAGCTCTTACCTCTCCCTTTCCTCATTTACTCTCTGTGACAGCACTAAATGTTAAAAAGATGGTCAAAAGGACTATGCTAGGAAGGAAACAGAATGAATAATCCAACAGAAATATGAACAAAGGATATAAATAGGAAGCTAAAAGAGATGAATACAAATGGCTAATAAAAAACTGAAAGTCAATACACTGTCCTCGATTTTAAAATTCCAAATTAAAATGAAATACACATTTTCACTTATCAGTTTGACAAAATTTTAAGTTTGGTAATACCCAATGTAGGTAACTATTAGACCTCTCAACTATTAGATTTTGCAATATCTACCAAAAATGTTAATGTGCACACCCTTTGACCTATCAATTCTATTTCTAGGAACTTATCCTACAAATAAACTAACATTAGCGTTCAAGGGGGAAAAAAATGTGCATGTGTACATGGGGATATTCACTGCAGCATTGTTTTAACAGTGAAAAACTATTATAAACAGGAGAATGGTTAAATTGACTTTGGTACAACCGTAAAATGGAATACTAGGCAGCCATTAGTTCAGCGAAAAGATCAACTTGCAAAAGAAAATAATATATCATTCTATTTGTGAAACACACACAAACAGACTCACATACTCCTATTTACACAGAAAATTTCTGGAAGGATAGATAAAATATTGTTAACAGAGGCTGTCGCTGAGAAGTGGAACTAGAAGGAATCAGCAGAGAACTTTTCAGTATAAACCTTCTGTACCACATGAATTTGTGTTGACAACATGTTTATATTATTTTCGGGGGCATTAAAGGGTACTTTTAAAACAAACAAAAGAAGAGAAGCAAAGAAAGAGGCAAGAGTTGCCAAAAGATTCCCAAACTATATCACATAGCCTAGGAGTAACAATCTGTGCCGATGACCCAGCATGAGCTGTGCCCAGAGCAAAGAGAGGTTTGAGCTACAGTCCCACAAAGCCAAACTTACCTTCAGCCTCTTCAGCAGCCACTGCAGAAGACCCTGCTGGGCAGCCTCTGTGCACATCTCAGGCCGGAACTCAGCCATGTTCTCCACAATAGCTGAAGGGAGACAGACACCAGTAATTTGGGAGGGCAACTTTGTTTCCACCTTCAACACGCTTGCTTCCCAAGACAGACGTTTTATTCCTCTTTCCACTTCCCTGTATTCCTCCCAGCCAGATGCTGTGTTGTCATTTTCAGATTAACCAGGGAGATGCTATGGTTTTTTTTTTTCTTCAAGTTATGTTACAAGTAAAACTCATAACTGAATGTGATGGAATTCAATAAAGGAATAGAGAAACATTTTCTGTGTTAACAGGGAACAACACTACAGCAGTGTGAATATCTGCCTAAGAAGGCCCTCTTAATCTCACTGTACTGGAGTCCCTGAGACCTGTGACTAAAGAAACAGGGGGCGAGGCAGAAGCCTTAAGGAAAAATCAGGGGATGAATTCAGAGCCTCTCCTCTCCTGATTCATCCATTTTCAGATCTCTTTCTCTGGATACTGCAAGGGAAGCAAGCATGATCTTAACTGAACAAAATACTGTGCATAGAGGGGAAAGACCATGCTGGCAGAGGTAACCGTCAGGTACTCAGGAGCAAACATAACTGGTACTGCTATCTCCTACAACAACCAAATTACTGTTTAAGGGAAAACTTTTAAATGAGGAGGCAAAAAAAGTGACTGTATGATTATGATGCTAAAAAAAGGACATTAAAAAAACAAAACCCAAACCTGTAGTCTCACTCTACAGCATCCAGTGCTTTCCTTCCTTCAGGGCTCCATCCGCTCCCCATCCCAGGATATGTTATTATCTACCATAAAGCAGATCGGAGTTCTGTGCTCTTTAAGCACAACGCCCAGCGGGTCTGAGTCTTGAAGAGAAACGGCTGAAGAAAGCACTACACCTCCTATCTGCTTCCTCACTCATGCCAGCCTCACCAATGGCAAGTTAAAGAATGACCAGGCAGCCCCTCAGGGAGTGGATACAAAGCTGTGGGAGCAGAGTAGCAACGAGACCCCTGAGAGATGAAGATCATTTTAATAGCTTAATTACTTTCTCACATTTTCTAAGAAATCAGCTCATTCATTTTAATCTCCAATGCCTTTATCTTATTCTGCTTACACTTTAGGTGGCTTTTTATTGTCCACTAGGATAAAATCCAAACATCCTGCCAGGGTTTAGGAGGTCTTCCATAATCTGGACAAATTTACTCCTCCGGTCCCATCTCCCACCACACCTATCTCTCACTGCCACAGTACATTTCTAGTCTTCCCCCAAAGCCCTTGCCCATTCATGGCTTTACAAATGATACTGCCCTGCCCGTCTCACATTTCTCCGTCAAAATGCCCCTGTCAGGACTTCCCTGGTGGCGCAGTGGTTAAGAATCCGCCTGCCAATGCAAGGGACACGGGTTCGATCCTTGGTCTGGGAAGATCCCACATGTTGCGGAGCAACTAAGCCCGTGCGCCACAACTACTGAGCCTGTGCGCCTAGAGCCTGTGCTCCACAAGAGAAGCCACCGCAATGAGAAGCCTGCACATCGCAACAAAGAGTATCCCCCGCTCGCCGCAACTAGAGAAAGCCCGCACACAGCAATGAAGATCCAACGCAGCCAAAAATAAATAAATAAATGAATAATTTTAAAAAAATGCACCCTGTCTTCATATTCAGCCCTAATCAGCTACCTGCTCCTACCCAGCAACTTGGAGACCCTTCCTCTTCACTTCCATAGTGCTCCCCACTATTATACCATTTGTCACCCTGTATGACCTTTCCTTTCTGTTCAAGACTTTCCCATCACTCTGCCTCTTAAGAAGAACTGTGCCTAATTCATCTTTGTGCCTAGAACAGTGCCTGACAAACATCGGATGGTTAATAAGGGAAAGAGGGATGAACCTCCTGAGCTGTTGGTAAGGGACCAAGTTGAAAGTAGACAGATCTTCATAGACTGCCAGGCCAGTGCTTTTTCCATTACATCGGGCTCTTTTTATTAACTGTCAGTTAAGACTTCTGATACTCTTTCTACTCAGCAGAATTCAGCATTAGGCTAACAGATGGCAATGCCAAATTCTGGCTCTAGACTACAGCCAACCCCCAAATCACAGACTGTTGTGTTCTCCCTTCTCTTACTCCCTAGGTGCCATGTCTTCCTCCTTCTTTATGATAATCTTCACAGTAGACAGTATAAAACTATAAGAGAAATCTGTGCTAGACACAGAGGAGCTGGGAGAAAATCTAATCTCATTAAAATGTCTACTTCTGCTGGGCCTTGTTCATTTCTCAAGCCCTGCTTACAGATATGTCACCTTTGGTTTTATAAAACAGTGACCAGTGATAAAGAGGACTACCCAAAAGCACAATTTTAAATAGGCTATTGGTTCAGCAACTTTGCAGGGGGAAAGACTGGAGAGACTCAAGGAGAAAGGAGGAGGAGGGGAAATATTGCAGAGGAATCCACTTAAATGAACATATGATAAAGGGGCAGCCAAGTTAACAGCAATATTTCAACTCACAGTTTACACGGCAAAGTACACATAAGAAGTGAAAGAAATACTCTTTTTCAAATAAAATGTCCTATAAAGGTACAAGCATACCTTGGAGGTATTGTGGGTTTGATTCCAGACCACTGCAATAAAGCGAATATCACAATAAAGCAAATCACATGAATATTTTGGTTTCCTATTATATATAAAAGTTATGTTTACACTATACTGTATGTAGTCTATTAGGTATGCAATAGCATTATGTCTAAAAGAATGTACATACCTTAATTTAAAAATACTGTATTAGTATATAATGCTAACTATCATCTGACAATGCAGGGTTGCCATAAACTTTCAATTTGTAAAAATGTAATATCTGCAAAGCACGATAAAGTGCAATAAAATGAGGTATGCCTGTATACAGTTGTTCAAAAGTTTGTAGTTCCACTGAAGGGAAATGTGAAGAAGAACCAACAGAAGGGGATTCAAAAATGGTAAAATATACACTTTCCAAAGCAAATAAAAAAGAATTCATCCTGCATAGACTTCATCCTAACTTTTGGAGGCAAAGGCAAAGGCCTGCTCAAAGAAGCCAGCAGTTTTTGTCCAGGAATGAGTCTGCTTTTATTACCGCAAGCCAAACCAAAGCAGCAGTTATATGAAATCTACGCAAGGGTCTTCATTTGGGAGCAGAAAAAAGGAAAACCCTCCTGCTGTTGACTCTGTCATGAAGGAGGAAGGAAATGAGTACCAAACCCCAAAACAAACACAAAGAAACGCAGAAGATGCTGGCACCCTTCCCCTTACCCAGAGTGTTGTGGACGCCATCTGCCTCTTCTTTCACAGACTCATCCAGACGCTCCAGATTCTGCACAAGCAGTGCCACCACTTGCCCGTCCACCTTCAGCAACAGGGGAGCAAAAGGAGAATGGGACACATGTCACAAACAGTCTCCAAAATGTTGTCATTCCCATACTCCTCTACTGAATGAACAAAGTAAACAACCTGCCACTTACGGTTTACAGTATGCTCTCCCATCCCAATACCTCTTCTGAGGTTTGAAGTGACCCTGAGGCAAAGAAGGGGCAGGCATCACTATCCCTAACTTTAGATTGAAGCTTAAGGGAACAAGGTAAAATTCAAGGTCACATATTTAACTGAGTGACATACTAGCACTTGAACCTAGGCCTCTGAAATCAAGTCCTGTGCTCTTTCTACTTCTATGCGGTATTTAAACACCTTACAAAAATGCCATCTTAAGTCAAGTCACAAGTTCATTCAAGTCAAAAGCACATTTCTAGACCACAGCACCAAGAGATATTCAATTGGGAAGTTTACTTGCCATATTTACACTAACATCAAAATTTAGGGTTAAACTCAAAACATTCCTAAGTTTCTACATCAAGCTTTTATGAAACTATTACTTTCGAAGAACTTCTGACTCCTTCTCGAAAAGAATATTAACAGAATAAAATACCTTATGTTTGTATTACACATAATGCATAAGAAAGCAATTACATTTCTCTTATTTAATTTGATTCACATAACACTTATAGGAAAATTTTAGTAGCCACATCATATAGATGATATTTAAGAGATTAATGACTTAGCCAAGACCACACAGCTACTAAGCAGTGGCAGCAGAAGCAAAAACCAAGCTTCCTTCTTAGGTGAAATAATGCTTACACTGCTTCACACTACCTTCTGGCACAATGTGTGCCCTTACAGAAACTGCCTTGGGGAACCCTGAGGCACACCAAGGAAGATAACTAAGGAAACACCTAATAATCAAGAAGTGATTATCTATCTGGTAATACATCTCTAAGTCATAGCCAATAAGTAAACCTATACTGGAAGATAAGATCTACTGCATACCCATGATATATCCTCTCTCTCATCACCTCAGTTTCTTCACTTAGGAAATGGGAAAAAAGTTGTAAAGATTAAATGAAATTATATGGCATACTTTACCCTGGGTCTGGTTCAAAAATTAAGTACAGAGTTTGAATCTAGCCCTTTACTTCTTCTGATACCTGATTATGCACTGTTCATATCTCCCACGAGCTAAGAAAAACTCAAATTCTTTGAAGGCAGGCACTGCACCATCATTTATCTTGGTACACTCCTCAAAGTCAAGTGCAATACTATACATTCAGTAATTTTGCTAAATTTAAATAAACTGACAAAACACTCTACTTTGTGTACTGTAGTCATATTTTTGTTTTTTGTTTTTTCTTTTTGCGGTACGCGGGCCTCTCACTGCTGTGGCCTCTCCAGTTGCGGAGCACAGGCTCCGGATGCGCAGGCTCAGCGGCCATGGCTCACGGGCCCAGCCGCTCCGTGGCACGTGGGATCTTCCCGGACCGGGGCACGAACCCGTGTCCCCTGCATTGGCAGGTGGACTCTCAACCACTGCGCCACCAGGGAAGCCCTGTAGTCATATTTTTATATACACTGCTCCATTTACTCTCATGTAATCCTCACAACTTTTACAGGTGAGAAAAACAAAGGTCCGGAGAGGTTAATTAGCCTGGTCAAAGTCACAAAGCTTGTGGCAGAAGTGACCAACTCCGAGACTATTTTTTCCCATCATATCCTGTCACTTTAATGAGGGGAAAAGAAAGGAGAGGAAAGAAAGGAGAGAGAAGGAAATGATCTCATTCAACTGATGCCTCCTGAACACTTGTGTATAAGGCACTCTATGGACAATTCAAACTGAGCCTGAGGATGGAACAATGGCAAGAGGGACAGATCTTCAAAGAAGGCCTCTTTACTCTTTCTGGGTGAGACTTAAGGGAAGCATCTGGATGGGGGAAAAGCTGAAGTTGTTGACTAATTTGGGATACCTGAATCACGAATGAAGCAGATTTTTCTAGGCTCTCCTTTATGCCCTGGTGTGAGAAGCAATGAAAGACACTAGTTGCAGATTGGAGGGGATACTGATCCCAGAATTGAGAACTCCTGTAAATACGAGAAAGAGCTGTTTCCCTCTCTTGTATCAAGGAGATATACAGTCTTGCTCTCAAATCTCACAGCCAGAAAAAGCTTCACCAAAGAAATCCACTGCAATATTTTCCTTAATTAATTGGACAATTTGGGTATGTGAGAGAAAACAGAAAAACATCTGGGGGAAAAACATGAACCATATCACAGTTTGTGTTTCCCTAAATCACCCTGACTGACTTATAATCTCCCTGAATCTTAAAGCAGCGGACACTGCAACTCCGTTGGGTATCACACTGCTTGTCGGTTCTGCAAACAGCCTCACCGGTTTCAACTGCTTATTGATGCTTTATGTGCATTATCCCCCCGTCCCCTTTCCTTGATTCTTAGTTATGTTACCCATGGTCTGCTGTCTGGAGAGTGGTGGGGACAGTGGCAGTAAGCAACACATTCAAATCCCAGAACTGAATGGTTATTGGTAATGGGTGTCTGGCTAGAGGAAATCTTTTTTTCTTGCTACAAAAATCTAACTTCTAACAGACAGCCTTTTTAAGCTTGCAAAGTGTGAAACTTTATGTTTAGCTGGGTTAAATGCAATTTTATCTGAATGCAGGAGGGTCAAAGCAGTCAAAATACATTTAGCTGAGAAAACCCTCAGGAAAACATTTATATTATGCATAGCTCCAGATATCATCTAGTAAGAAGCACAAATTAGCATTCTGTCCCTCTATACTCTTGGGTCTACCACCTTCCTGCCTGTTTTGGACCTGTGACTAACTCTGAAACTAAAACCAAATCCTGCTTAGGGATTAAAGCATCAGCTAGAGTAACCCTGGCCTTGGAAATCATGACTGTCTTAAGCCTGATGTTTTCTGATAAGTCATTGGCTTTTTCCACTTGTTACCAGGTCTCCCAAACAATACTCCACCAGGTCCTACTGAGACAGGGTTCAAGGGCATGATCCGTCATATTTTTCCACTTGACCAGAGAGGGTAGATACAAGAGAAGATGAGGAAATAAAAAAGGGATAGAAGAGGGGAGATGAGAGCGTTTGAAGGATTCCTTTTCTATTGTGCACAATCTGCCAACAAGGTTTCTCAAGAGTTTGACTGGAGCTTTTCTACGTACTATGAGTTCTGGAAATTTCATATTTAAAAAACAATAATAAACCCTCCCCCTGCCCTACACACACACCCACTGAATCTTGATCAAGCAATAAGTTTTGAAAATACACATAGTAATATGGTCATAATGTAAAACTTAGGCCTGCTGCAACCTAATATATTCTAGCTTCCACTCTTGCCCCTCCAATCCATTATCGACACAGCTCCCAAGAGTGGTCTTTCTAAAATGTTAGGTCAGACTATGTTACTACTCCCCTGAACACTGGCAATCCCACCCGAACTTGCTACAAGGCCTACAAAGCCCAGTGTGGTCTGGCCCTGACGGTGCTCTCTCCCTTCACCCCAGCTGTGCTCCAACAATACCGGCCTTTTTTTTGTTCCTTGAGTATGTCAAACTCATTCCTTGCCCTTGGTCATTCCGAATGGCTGGCTTCTTCTCATCACCCAGAACTCAGGCCTTTCCTGACTATCTAATTTGATGTGACTCTCCAGTTGCTCTACAGGACATCATTCTATGTTAATTCTCCATGTAACAAGGAGTCATTACCTGTTTTCTCGTTTACTTATTTACTGTTTCTTCCGACACTAGAATACGAGCTCCACAAAAACAGACTTTGTCAGTCTTGCTCACTGCTACATAAGCAATTCTTAGAATCCAGAACACACTAAGCATTCAATAAACAGTTAGTGAAATGAATGACCAAATGAATTCTGCTTGAGAACAAATACAGATGAAGGTGAGGACGTGAATAGAAATGGGAAGGGATAAAAGTGGTAGCATCCAGAAACTTACATAAGTACCCTTAGAACCACCAAAAACCTGCCAACTTCAGCCTCACCTGAGCAGCACAAATGCATTGCCACCAGCTCAAGCTTCAAAATTTACGTAGGGTTAATTGAGGGCAAGAATGGGTATAGGGCAATCTCCTGGCTCTCCACATCAAAGCCACATTGTGAAAATATAGTAAGTGGTGGCTCCCAGCCACATTTCCACCTCCTCTGGCTGTGACCCCTCCAAGCACCCTCACATTGAAGCCTCCCTACAGGGGCCATGGCCAATACCTACAGCTCTGCCGCCCCTCCTGGTTCTTCCCCATCAGAAGGGATGGCTCTCTCCTCCTCATTTGCAAAGAAGCTTGCATCTCTCACAGTCATTCTTAATGCTCTGCCTTGTATTATCATCATTACTTATTTCATCCTCTTTTTTTTTTTAAACTAAACATCTATCCCCCCATGTCTCATTTAGGTCCACACCCTTCAGATGTTTTTGGGTATTTGTTCAAAATGTTTTTTGAACATTTGCTGAAATGAAAAAAAATGTTTGTTGAAGTCAACAAACATTCACAAACATTTCACTGTGTGGCATGTGATATATATCATTTTAACTTGACATTTACTAAGTACTTAATATGTCCCAGACATTTATACCTTCATTAAGACAATGGCTAACATTTATTGGGTGTTTACTCTGTGCCAGACACTGTTCTAAAGATCTACTAAGTATCTCATTTATTCCTCACTTCAGCTCTACGCAATAGGCACTACTGTTATCCCCATTTTACGGAAGAATGAACTGAGTACAGAGAGGATAGGTAACTTTCTCAAGGTCACACAGATGGTAAGTGACAAAGCCACCAGTTTGGCCACTCCCCTGATTGGGATCACATCTCAGGGAAGACAAACTTAGAAACAGTGCCAGGATATACACAGTGGTAGGGGAACACAAATTCTGCTGAAGTGATGAGTCTGAAAAAGACTCAGGAGAGATAAGGTTTAAGTGAGGCTTTAAAGAATGAGTAGTATTCCAGATAGCCCAGGGGAAGCAAGCCTCGCCAAGCTGAGGGCAGATGTGAGCAAAGCATGGGATTGCCAAGCGCATGGCAAATTTTGGGACTAGTGAGTAGGGAAATGACTGTAATCTAATCATGACTCTCAAGGAGTCCAATGTCCTCTTAAGAGAGGCATGCCAGAGAACTGCCATCAAAGCAAATACCCTGTGTTCCCGCTCTTCAGAAAAGACTGTATTTCCCAGGCTACCCAATCAACTTGTTACAAAGCACAAATATTTGCCTTCTGCATAAGTAATAGCAGTGGATATAAACCAAACCTTAAACCCCAAAGATCCCTGAGAATACCAGGACAGCACTCTTTCCCCACAGATGTGCTATTCTATTGCTTAGGACTTCCAAATGAGAAAATGACCAAGGCAATAACTGCAAACTGAACATCACAATAAATTCTACTACATGTTCTCTAGCCTCTGCTCATTCAATTCCAGGCCTCCAATATTGGCCCCAAATTAAGACTACGAAGACAACTCAGCCCTTGTAATATGAGAATACTTATCAAACTTCTTCCTGAATGCAGCACAAGGGTAGAAAAAAAACAGATGAAGACCACCTGCCAGTTCTGCTCTCTGATATTTACTGATGGCTCCTGACTGGCGGCAGATAAGCAAATAATATATGGGAGTCTAGAAATGTTCAATTGTTTGTGATTCACACCAGCCCCACCAGTATAAAGCTGTAAGAGTCAAAAGCTTAAAATAATATAATAAGAAAGAAACTAAACAAAACAAACAGAAGACCCTGTATAGCAGCTACCTAATGGCTCCCCAGACTGAGGATGAACTGTCTCTTCCCAAACAAACAATAAAATCTGCAAGATCCAGCTTTCATTGGTGGGCTTGGCAACACAGAAAACACAAAGGGGGCTTTTGTGTGAATTGCTGTTTCTGGGTACGTTTTACAGGCAGCAGACCAGCTAGCTGTTCCTCTCTTGTTTCCTCTATTCACACAGGCAAAGGATGATAATTAAAATCAGCCCAGAGTCCAGGCAGGAAGGCTCACTCAGGGCCACTGTAATTAACCTCTGAAAGGTAAGACTACACAAATGACACTGTGGGGACATGGATAAGGAGCAAGTGCCACAGCCTTCCTTCAGATGCTCCTCCAAACAAAAGGACACCCCGACATCACCCTTTTCTGTCTGCACAGTGGTTCAAAGGAAAAATAAAGGTCCTGAATTCTACGAAAGTGGCAGTTTGCTCTAGGAAGGAGCTTGAAGGAAAAACGGCCATAGAAATTTTCATCATACTCAGTCACAAATGGCCCTGCTGGACTCCAGCCTCGCTCTCTGTAAGAGACAGTCCTTCATATCCAGTGGGTTCACAGCCCCTTCATTCACACCAAATGGTAGCTGTGAGCAAGGCACATGGGAAATTTCTCGTGTCAAGAACCTCAAGACAGAAAGGGTGAGGAGGGGTTGGGGAGTGTAGCAGTGGGGTCTCAATCATTTGGGGCCCTCGTCCCAGCCATTCTGATTCAGCAGGTCTTGGATGGGGCCAGAAAGCAGCCTAACAAGCACCCCAGGTGCTTCTAATACAAGTGGCTACATGGACCTTTGATAAACTCTGCAAACTGCATCAAAACCAGTACTTATTAACATTCTTAACCAGAGAGAAAAGACCAGACAGCAGAAGACAACAGAAAGATGGAAAATCAACAGAAACTTGAGGAGGGAGATAGCTTGGTGGGTGGACAGAGCTCCACAGGCAGTATCAGGGTAAGAGGCTGGAGTAGAGTCACTCCTGCCACTGGCCAGCTGTGGGGCCCTGGGGCCCTCTCCCATGCCTGGTAAGAGGGAAACTGGTGCTGTGGGACAGGACTGGTGCAGTGGGAATCCCAACATGCAGAAGCTCATCTTTGCTGTTACAGGGACTGGCTGAGAGTGATGCAGTGGAAGGCTTCACTTCTGCACCTGGGCTTCCTCAAGGGTAGAGTGAGTTGATGAGATTACATCACTTCACCTCACATATAAATTCTTCGGATTGGCTGCTTCCTGGAATAATACCTGAAGAAGATTCTGAGGCCTTGCCTAGGCTCCACAAAAAGGAACACAGAAATCAGCTGACCCTGTCTTCTGCAGTCAGTGGCCGCTACTTGGACCTGGATGAGCTAGAAGGTTTGTTCTTGTTTTTAAACGTTCTCCAATTCCCTATCTGTACAACAAATAATAATGATACCTGTCTTTACTAGCACTTGGGATTATAAAGCCCAGAGAAGAAAAGAAACTCTTTGCTGCAAAAACTCTTTGTAAAAAGGTCAGAAGCAACACAGTGAGGGCAGGCGTGCAGGAATGTGGAGTCAAAGAGAACACAGGTTCAAATCCCAGCCGTGTGACCACGGGCAGGTTGTTTTGCCTCTCCAAGCCTCAGCTTCATGGCTATAAATGGGAATTATAGCAGTAATACCCTTCTGACAGGTTACAGTGAGGATTAAATAAAGTGTAAAAAACAAGAAAACGCCTGCCTACAGCACATATTTCATAAATACTAGGACTCTACAACCCCTGCCCTAACACAGTTCCAAAGAATAAAGTACCCCACATGTTGCACTTCACTTTCCTACTCTCCTCATTCAGTCCCGCCTTGCCACTCACGGGCCCAGCCGCTCCACGGCATGTGGGATCTTCCTGCTCTGGGGCACGAACCCGTGTCCCCTGCATCGGCAGGCGGACTCTCAACCACTGCGCCACCAGGGAAGCCCTGGCTTGTTTTTTTTTGCACTTTACTTTCTTACTCTCCTCATTCAGTCCCGCCTTGCCACAGAGCTCTTCCTGACACCCAGCCCGTGCCACTCACAGAGACAATGGTGGGGAGGATGCCAACACCGTACACACACCTGCAAAACCCCAGAGGGACACGTAACTTACCAGAGCGTCAATGAGTACTTCTGCTCCTTCTTCACTCTCATGGAGGGTGTCTATGTCTGTTAATTCCTGAAGCAAATCAACCACAGCTATGGACACATGTGAAAAACGTTAAGGGTAACACATACGTATGAAAACCCAACTGACATTTTATTAAAATATTTGGTTCCCTTCCACTTCCTGGTCAATCGCTTCATCACCATTTACCTTTGATACACTCTAGTTTTATTAACATCTCTTCAACAAGGTTCTACTCACAGTGGGTGTTCAATAAATGTTGGTAACTGCTTCACTTAGTTCCTTTCCTTATGCTGCCTTCCTGGCAACTTATTCCATAGGTTCAGTGCATTTTCATAAATTTCAAAACTTCAAATAGATCACTTGGGAGGTCACTTTTCCAGTGAGAAAAAGGCCAACACACTTAACCTTACCTCATAATTTAAATTCTTGGAACTCAGTATAATCTTAACTATCTTCTACACCTCACCTTCAAAGACAGTAATGATTTCTTCTGAGATAAGATGGCTGGTGTTCACCAAGGAGTCTTCAGAAATCAGGGCGTGACAAAATAGGTTTAAAATGTAGAGGGAAGGATTTTCGTTGGACTGTGCTAGACCCCACCAACCTCCCTTCCTCTTAAATACCATGTTGCTTTGGACATAAAAGGAAGGTGAACAACGATGATTAAACACAAGGCAAAAAGAGAGAGACAGGGACATACAGGAGAAAGAAAACATGAAGGAGAGAAAAGAGGAGTTATGTTTGGAAACTGGAAGCCCAAACTAAACTAAGTTTCCCTTCCCTCACCTTGGACGCATACACACACACACACACACACACACACGCACGCACGCACATGCGCGCGCACGCACACACACACCACTTGCTCTGTCAACCAGCATTTACTGAATGCTTGTGATGAGTAAAGCACTGTGATAGTGACAAAGGCAAATCTATTCACTCTGGGCCTCAGTTTCCTCATTGATAAAATGAGGAAG
The DNA here is from genome assembly GCF_964270905.1 of Leucopleurus acutus. Taxonomy (NCBI): domain Eukaryota; kingdom Metazoa; phylum Chordata; class Mammalia; order Artiodactyla; family Delphinidae; genus Leucopleurus; species Leucopleurus acutus. The sequence goes on along the minus strand of NC_139158.1, from coordinate 66,110,113 downwards.
TTAAGGTAACTAAAGACATTTAAAAAAATTATATACCACAGGCAATTACCAACATGTAACAAATGAGGAATACAGACAACTTGAACTGCACACATCCTGAAAAAGGAGTAAACTGAACTGGGAAATAAGGAAAGATTTGCTAGAAGATGACTGGTCAGAAAACAGGCCACTAAATAGATGAGGGCAGGTAGGCTAGAAAGCAAAACATCAGGAATATAGACAGAGAGATTAGAATGTACAAAGGTATATGAAGAGAAGAAAGAGGATTAGGGACGGGGGGAGGGGAGAAAGTGATAACTAGACTCATATGAAGAAAATAATATCTTGAAGGAATAATATAATAGCTGTGTGCAGGATGCCCTAAAGCACTGTGAGTGTTGGGTTTGGGGGTGGGTAGATGGGGGGTTGGGGAAAAGCCAGGCCTGAAGGAGGAAGACCTGCTCCGAAGCTACAACACACAAAAGAGTCCAGAAGTGAGATGACAAGGGTCAGAATCAGGGCAGTTTCAATGCAAACTGGAAAGAAAAAATAAAAAGAAAGATACAGGACATATTAACAAGAATGATAGGACCTGCTAACTGCCAACTGATGTTACAGGTGTTTTATGAACACCTTTTGCTAAAAGAAAAATTATTCAAAGGTTTGTTTTATTTATCTATACCTGACAAGCTGACCATCATGAATAAGTAATTAAGCTTTCCGTGTCTTATTCTTTCACACTTTAAAGTAATATATACGCAAAACTTGGGTGTGCTATGAAATTCTATGTGTATAATGAGATTAAAGGTCTTTGGATAAAACTCCTTCATGCGTATAGTATATAGACTTTATTAACAAAGTAACCAGAAAGCTCTTGACACAAAGACCACGTATCAAACATGATGTATAGTAAACTAAAATATGTAAATTGTTTGAATTAAAAAACAAAACAAAACAGCCTAACCAAACTAACCTCTAGAAATTCTGAGGAGTAGGAATTAGTAGTTCTCCCTCTCTAAACACTGCTGTAGATGCCATCATAATAACTACCATTTTTAAAAAGTCATCATTATGCCAAGCACTGTGCTACTGAATTCTCACAGCAGCATTATAAGTGTGATCCCCATTTTACAGATAAGAAAGCGAAAGCTCAGAGTGGTTAAGTAACTTATCTAAAGGTCACTGCAATAGTAAGGGAGAATGTTAGGTCCACCTGATTCCAAAAACAATACCTTTGTCCGTACTCTTCATATTAATGCACAGGGGAGTATAAACCAGGTTTGAAAACAGCTAGATTCAGGTAAATTCTAGCTATTGACCCTACTATAATAACAGAGAAAAGGACTGTCACTTACTTCATCATAAATTATTAAAATCCCAGGAAAAAGAACAAAATGCTAACAACTCCTCATTCTCCTCATCTGAGAAGCTCCCATATTTATTCTCTTGAAAAGTTCTTACATATGAAATGTAAAATTCTTATTATTTATCCACCTGCTTATTTAATATGCATGATGACATTTCATCCATCCATCTATCCATCCATCCATCCATCCATCCACCATAGAGTCAGATGTCTATAGGACAAGGAAGTGAATTGGGCATGCAATAAGTACTATCATTACATCCCCTGAATAACATCATGCCCCACTAAGTACTTAGTAACTATGATTAATTAAACATTAGCCTCAAGAGACAGGTGGGGCATATATGAAAGAACAATAGATGAAGAGTCAGAGCAAACTCGAGGACGGGGGTCATATCATATTTATCTTTGCTTCGTATCTTTAGTGAACCAAACTGTCCCCAAATTGTTAATACTATGGAATCTTGCTCAAGCTCCTTTATTTCCTTACAGCTTAGTTTCCTCATCTGTTAAGAGGTGATAATGATCTCTGCCCAGCCTATCTCACCCAGTAGCTATAAGGAATAAATGACATCATGTATGTCAAAGGGCAAGTAAATCCAGGTACTGAGAAAATAAGAAAGCACTATAATGAAGATTGTTGTTAGTCAATTCTTCCCACAGAATGGCCAAACGCTCACTATTGCCTTCATTTTTTCTAAAACCTCTAAAATCTAAAATTTAAGCTAACAACAGCATGATCCTCCCTTGCTGGGTCACAATGGGTTGGAAGATCTAATTTTATATTTCAGCTATGCCACAGAAATTCAGATTGATCAAGTCCTTTTTCAGCCTCTAAGGTCTTATGGGACAGTATCATATTTTTCTTTGATTATTCTTATACCATGCTCACAAATGGGTCACATTAAACCTGGGGGAAAAAAGGAAAAGAAAATTTGGCAATGGTGATCGTTTTATATAGGAACAGAATAAATGTCTAACTTTTACCAAGAAAAGTCATTTCTTATAATGGTCCAGTAGATATCTCCTTGCCTACTACACTCCTGCCTCAGTTGAGAAGTCAAATAAGAAATCACTTAGCAGCTACCAGGTCTGGTAAACAACTCATCAATCCTACCACTAACTGATTTTACATAAATTCTCAACTTTCACCAAATAGCATTTCAGCAAGGCAGTAATGAGTCCATAATTGTAATCATTAACTCCCGAGTAATATAATATGATCCAGAAGATAGAGGTCATTTGAAGACCAGAAAGAGGAATAAGAAGTGAAACTAAAGATAAACAGATGAACTCTAAGTCTTAATGAGAAAATTCAGCATGGTCTGCCACCCATCCGGCGTTTCTTCACAAGCAGACTCTGGGGATGGGTGATAGGTTTTTCCACTGTAGTTACAATTTCATTTCACAAGGTAAAAGGCTCTCCCATCCAAGTGCAATAGGAAAACAGAGAGCCTGTCTTTGTGAATTACTAAAACACAGTTTTTGATAGCCTATTTTGTCATGTCAGGTAGAAAGGCCACCCCACTCACTCCCTCTGCACCTGTCCACTGCTAGGGCAATAAGCCAGTACAATAAGAGGCGAAGTAGAAAAGACCAGCTGGGTACAAAATGGCCCACAACACAATGGATTTTAGAAAAAGAGGCATGTTTGCTTTTATTTTGGCTTTAGATATTTGATTTTTTGGCCTCATCTCATGTAGAGTCTTGGGACAGAAACGGGGCATCAATTTCATTAATCTCCAGTGAGATGTGACCACAAGGAACAAAATTATTAAAAGAAAAAAAAGATAAAGAGGAACAAAATATACTAAGCAGATGGCTTTTTTTAAAAGTCCTTTCAAAAATGCTTCTTTAAGAAAAATGACCAGTCTGGATTCACAGTATGTAACTGATTTAATGGAACAAATCTGGGGTTTTTTAGAAGTCTTTTTTTCTTTTATTCCTAGATTAGAAGAGTGATTAGATATAGCTCAATTAATGCTGATGAATTTCTAAACAGACAAAACTGTCTTTTTCTCCTTTAAAAATAATAGCACAGAACTACCTAGAATGAATCTAGATTCTTAATTTTACCCCAATCCTTAATCAAAATAATATGAGGGAAAAAAATGTCCTCATTCAACATTTATTAAGTACCTACTAAATGTCAGTGGGCACTGTTAGGCCACAGGGGAAATGTCCAAAGCAGGCTACAACCACCCTAGCCTTCCAAGGACATGGAATTCACCTAAAACTCATAAGCAAGATCAAAAGTTACATTAAGAGGTCCTTTTCCTAGATTGCCATTTTGGCACTCTTCTAATCTGACTTACTTCAGAGCATGCTTAAATGGCTCCAAAAAAATGGGTGGTTTATCAGTACAGATTATCAGGGAAGTTAGACTACCAATCAGGAAAAGAAGTAAATTCTTTTCAGTGTAATTTTTTTTTAAAATAAATTTATTTATTTATTTTTGGCTTCACTGGGTCTTTGCTGCTGCATGCAGGCTTTCTCTAGCTGCGGCGGGCAGGGGCTACTCTTCATTGCCGTGCGCAGGCTTCTCATTGCGGTGGCTTCTCCTGTTGAGGAGCACATGCTCTAGGCGCGTGGGCTTCAGCAGTTGGGGCTCCCGGGCTCTAGAGCACAGGCTCAGTATTTGTGGTGCCCGGGTTTAGATGCTCCATGGCACATGGGATCCTCCTGGACCAGGGCTTGAACCCGTGTCCCCTGCATTGGCAGGCGGATTCTTAACCACTGCACCACCAGGGAAGTCCCTTCAGTGTAATTTTGATTCTAGAAATATCAAGACAAGAATAGCTCCTAGCAGAACAACAGCTTGACATATAAAGTCTTGTTAGACAGTGCTTGCAGGAAAGCACTGGAGCAATAGCCAACTCCCTCCCAGTCCAATTAGAAGAAAGCCCTTAGGAGGTGCAAACCCTTCCCAGCCCTACTCATGCTCATTAGCACTGGGGCTCGAACACAAGGCACCCCTGACTACTGTACACACCCTCTGGGATAATATGGTGTGTCGCATAGACCCAAACTGCTCAAGTGCAATTGATCCCTGCTGGTCTGAAAAAAACCTGTCTGCCCTTTATTTTCCAATTCCCACAATAATTCTTCACAAAATCCAATGGGACAACTTTACAAGTTCTCCTGGCTTTCTAGAGTTTGAGAAAACTAAGCAGTAATTTAGAAAAGAACAGTGCTAACGACCACTCCCTATTTCAGACAAAACAGAGCTGTCCCATCAGGACCAATGATCTACTCTAATTAACAAAACAAAGCTCTCCCTTCCTGCATATTAGCATGCAACCAACTGTACTGATGCCCTAAGTTAACAGTACAATGAGACCTCATTTTTCTGAATCACAAATGGGTGGAGAGAAAGCAGATTTGAAAAAATCTGGTTTATATTATTCAATAGTTTTTATTAAAGAATAGGGCACTTAGCTGAGAAGCAGTGGTCATGATTTTAAAAATAAATAAAGCCATGGACCTGATATTCCTATAAGTTTGTAGTGACTATGTGAGCACATCAGCTTCCAGCACGTGAGGAATGGCAATTTCCATTGCCACGGTAGGAATCATGAAAATAAACTTGAAATGCACACTAATCTCCACATCTATCAAAAGCTTACCCATCTCCAATGCCCAGTTCCCTAATCACTGCCAAACCAGAGATGACCTACGTTTTCTCAGAACACCAATGGTACTTCCTGAGCATAACACTCCAAGGGCACTCACCACACCTAGTAATGTGAGTGTTTTTGTATCAACTAGAGTTTTTTTTTTAATTAATTAATTAATTTATTTTTGGCTGCATTGGGTCTTCGTTGCTGCGCCCAGGCTTTTCTCTAGCTGCGGCGAGAGGGGTCTACTCTTCGTTGTGGTGCGCGGGCTTATCATTGCGGTGGCTTCTCCTTGCGGAGCACGGGCTCTAGGCGCGTGGGCTTCAGTAGTTGTGGCACACAGCCTCAGCAGTTGTGGCTTGCGGGCTCTAGAGCGCACGCTCAGTAGTTGTGGTGCACGGGCTTAGTTGCTCCGCAGCATGTAGGATCTTCCCGGACCAGGTCTCGAACCCGTGTCCCCTGCATTGGCAGGCGGATTCTTAACCACTGCGCCACCAGGGAAGTCCTCAACTAGAGTTATTATTTGTTTCCCTGATAGCACCCAACAGAGCTTATCATACAAAGGAGAAACCCGGTAAATGCCATGTTCTGCCATAAGGACTTTAGAAAGGATTCCACTGACTCTTCCCTCAAATTGAGAACACAGCAAATGACATATAAAAATAAGATATTTATGGATTTGCTGCCCTAATTTTTTTTTTTCTTTTGCTGATAGCAGAAGAGGTGATTAGCCACCAACTGGGGTTCTATCTTCCTCTTGTTTTATTCCTCCTTGGTCCTTTAGGCAAATTGAGTAAATTTGGTTTAAACTGGGCCACAGAACTGACTGTTTAGCAATACCTTAAGAAAATATCTTTAGGGACTTCCCTGGTGGCGCACTGGTTAAGAATCCGCCTGCCAATGTAGGGGACATGGATTCGAGCTCTGGTCCAGGAAGATCCCAGATGCCGTGGAGCAACTAAGCCCGTGCGCCACAACTACTGAGCCCTCATGCCACAACTACTAAAGCCTGCAAGCCTAGAACCCCTGCTCCGCAACAAGAGAAGCCACTGCAATGAGAAGCCCGTGCACTGCAACAAAGAGTAGGCCCCGCTCGCCACAGCTAGAGAAAGCCCATGAGCAGCAATGAAGACTGAACGCAGCCTAAATAAATAAATAGGGCTTCCCTGGTGGCGCAGTGGTTAAGAATCCACCTGCCAATGCAGGGGACACGGGTTCGAGCCCTGGTCCGGGAAGATACCATGTGCCACGGAGCAACTAAGCCTGTGCACCACAACTACTGAGCCTGCGCTCTACAGCCCGCAAGCCACAGCTACTGAGCCCACGTGCCACAACTATTGAAGTCCGTGTGCCTAGAGCCCGTGCTCTGCAACAAGAGAAGCCACCGCAATGAGGAGCCCGCGCACCGCAATGAGGAGCCCGCGCACCGCAACGAAGGGTAGTCCCCCCTCACTGCAACTAGAGAAAGCCTGCGTGCAGCAATGAAGACACAACACAGCCAAAATTAAAAATAAATTAATTTATAATAAATAAGTAAATAAAATAAAAAACCTTTAAATGTACCTTTGATTTTATTTTTCTGTAGAAACACTCCAAAAGGGTCACCAAAAAAAGGGCTCTGAACATGTTTAAATGATTTATTTTAAAGGAAAAATTGTTTTAAAAAGCAATATTTCTAAAAGGCAGCAGCTGTTGAATCCCACCTTGTGTTCCCTCCTAATGCATCCAGAGTGACTCTTCAATCCATGTGAGGGGTGTGCCCCTCCCTCTCTGCCCCTCACCCCCAGAGGTGCTCTTCACGGACCAGAATTCCTCTCCACAGCCAACTGATGGCTGCGCTCCAGCCTCTCAAGGGGGGAGATGAGGCACAGAAGCGCTGACAAGCCCTCACCAGCAGCAGTGATGCAGAGCGCCAGAATAAACTCTGAAGCTGCTTCTCACGGTTGAAAGGATGAGGCACAAGCTGTTTTCTCACATCCTCTGCCTCTTAAGGTTACAGCAAACCAGCCTCTGATCCAATTAAAGTCCCTATAGTTTATGTTTTCTCAGAGAAGGACAAAGCAAAGATGACCTGTGCTTGCTGGGACCATAACCAGCCATGTATGGTCTTGGTTGATAAATGAAGAGTTAAAATGATTAAAAATTTAAGTCCTGACTGCCACGAAATTGTTTATTCATGGTAAGGTGTTTCGGGCAGTTACAGCTGTACAACAGTAAATTGTTAACAACCGTTTCCCGAAGAAAAATTTCCATTATAGATCACAGATACGACAAGAAGCAGAGTGCAATGCTACTGGGAGATCAACGTTCCAACTGATAGAGGATATGTTAGATGCAAGTCAAGAGGGCCTACCCTTTCTTGAAACCACTTTCAAGAAAAACGGTACTTTGAGGAGGATGACATTTACCCTAATTGCTGCATCTAATTAAAATGAGGTAATTTTTAAAATTTCAAATGCACTTTAAACTTGATGTAGGGCATAATTTAAAAATTAGATTTAAAAAAATATCATTAGGGCAGCAGGGTGAAGGCTAGCAGACAAGAAGGGGAAAAAACAGTTTAGCTCTCAGAAAACAGGAGGGAAATGGCAGTCTGTCAAAGTTATTATAGGGGGGACTTGTTTTTTTTCCCTTCTTAAAGACCAGAACGTAACAACTTGGAACATCTGTGCCATTGTCTTTCCCAAACATCCCGATGTCAAGCACACTTCTTGTGTCAGTCTTCTCCCCAGCAGGAACCAGGTTGGTGAATCAGCAAAGTGTCAGCATCTTCAGAAAGCTGCCACTATTATTTTGAGTTAGCAAGAATAAAAGAAGAATAGAGTTGTGTTTCCAGAAACAAAATAGGTGATTGCTGTATTAATACACAAGGTAACAGGTGACTATACAACTCTGTCAGGGATGTAGTAAATCCTACAGGGAAAAGACTCAAGGTGCATTAGAAATGACACTGGACTGGAAATCAGGGGCCTGGAGTGCCAGCCTCAACCTCAACAGCTAATGGTCCAACATCTAGACCTTAGACTTGTTACTAACTAAACAAATAAGGCCCTGGACTAAGTCAACTCTAAGGTCTGTTTGGATTCTGAAAAGCTACCATTCTTAGGTGAATTGAAATGTGAAGTCACAATTAGAACTCTTGGTTACTAACTCTGTGAGGACCGGTTAGTACCTTGAATAGGGCTACTTGTATGCTAGATACTCAGTATGTTTACTGACAGATACTGCTTAAGCATCAGTGCAGCCTATGGTTCCTGGGGATCTAGCACAGTGCCTGATAAGCACTCAAAGCCATGTCTACCAAATGAATTCATGAGACCCATACCAAGCTCACCCAGAGACAAGCTAATTGACTAGGGTCCTCGTACAGCCCAGAACCTCCCGGTGATGAGTATGGGGAATATACTCATCAATGTAGGGACTGACAGAAATTCTCAATACTGTCTAACATTCCATGAATTATCAGAAATGGCTTAAAAGATCACCCTTCAAGAAGCCTGCATTAAGATTATTCACTGATTTATTTCTATGAGAATTATCAGGCAGGAAAGAACCTAGTCAGACATGCTCTCAGGAGAGAGATTACCAGAAAGATGAAAATAACATGAAGCAGCAGCAGATTTCCCATGAATATCACTCAAGCAGACTAACTACATTTGTCTCTTACCTTCGGAAATCTGTATTCAAACAGAACAACTATTGGAAGAGAATTTGCTTTAATGACGGTAACCCCAGCCACAGGTACATCAAAAACCTTTTCCACTAAAGCTGTTTCACATCTGATAGCAAAGACAAAGTATAAAAAGCTTTAAGTCATGATTCAGCTTCAGTTAAAAGTAACATTTACTAAATACCTACTATGTATCAGAAACTGCTTAGCACTTATATGAACTCCTTTGATCCTCTCAATAACACTGAAAGGCAAAAGTTTATATATATATATATATATATATATATGAATGTTTATATTTTTTTCCAGTAAATGCCATCTACGAATATACACAGTATCATTCCCACAGAAGAGTCTATAGCATTTAAGTCTTGAAAACAAGGTGATAACTGAATTCACAATTTTTAGATCCTTCGGTAATTTAATGTTCTATGCCCTTAAGGCTGTTAGACCTTAAGGTATCCAGGTCTGGTTACGTCCCAGTGACATAACTCATCTACTTTTGCAGATGAGAATACTAAGGGCTGGAGGGGCACCAAATTTCATACAGGGAATCAAACTTAGACTGTCTGTTTAGGTCTAATGCTGTCAACAAATACTAAATGTTATTGTGCACCCAGCCTCTTTTAAGGAATTGGGAATACAGCAGTAGACAAAGTAGATAAAAATCCCTGTCTTCCTGGACATTCGAATGTGAGACTAGAGGAGGGTTCAACTCCACTGGGCCATCTGTTAGCACAATGATGTCTAGATCAACAGATGTAAATCCTGTCTGGTTTTGCCTATATAATGGGCCCCCAAATCAAGATCCTGAAAAATTAGTGCTGTTAATGTATGAACAGGATACATCACGATGAATTCTAACACTAATAAGAGCAAGTAGGACAATTAAGGGTTGCCCAAGATTTATTAATAGATAAAAACCAGACTTTCGAATGAGTAAAGAGCAGCGTGTGATTCAAGATGGGAGAAAATTAAAATGGAAATAGAAAACCAAACGTGACAGCAGACGTCAGCAGAGACAGACAGGAGAAGAGAGTAAACAGCATTCCCCCACCACGTCTGCCTTCCTACTGAGGACAGATCTGAAAGGATATCTGTATTATCATGTCCAAGCAACCCGAGGAGAGACTGAACAGCATTCAGCTCTACCAGAAGGTGGTACAGGTCTGGCATGGTGGCCACCACGTGCATCTCCTGAATGATGTCATTTAGGTCCAGCTCAGATTCCATAAACCTAGGAAGGGAAAACAAGACAGCATTATTGAAAGGGAAGGGGTACAATCAGTACTGAGGAGCAAACAGCAACATAATCCAGACAGAGAGACAATCTGTCAAAGTGTCTATAACAGACCAACCAAGAAGTATGCTCGTCCAAAAATCATACTGTCACACAATTTCCTTGGGAAATCGATTTCCTCATTACAAAAATCAATCTCGGATTCAGATATAACTACAGGGTTCCCCTTACTCTTGCAGTCACAAGTTGCCTTTTAGAGGCTTCGAAAGCATTTTGCAGCATCAGATGCTCTAACTGCCCACCAGTCCTGTGGATTAGCTACCATTACCCCTTGGAATGGCAATTCACTCTGTTGTCCTGAACATAGTTATCCTACTGATCCAAAAAGGGCTTCTCTTACCTACCACTTCAGATCAAGAGCCAATTATTCCCCTTACCTAAAGGAAAGTACAGGGATTCTGCTGCCATCCAGAAATACCTTCCCCTCCCCCACACCCCTTCCAATGAGCTGATTAAGAGAAAGATCCCAAAGTAAAGTCTGGCATCCTGTAATCACCACCATACCTTAAGTAGCATGATAGTTCACTCACATTTCCACACCTGAACCTTTCCGCAAACCTATGCCCAGGCACAAAGAACAGAACTGCTTTGCATTCACCTCTGCATGCCTTCCCCCAGTGTTTGACATAGAAGAAATGCCCGCTAAGCCTTTGATGAACAAGACAGGAAGGTTTGTTCTGAAAAGGAAATGAGCTAATCCATGTAAAGCAACTGAAAAAATAACTGGCTGAGAGGAATCAGTGGTTAAACACACTCTGGAGCCAGACTGCCTGGCTCTGAACCTCACTTCGCCACTTACTTAGCCTCTCTTTGCCTCAGTTTCTTCATCTGTATAATAAATGGGATAATAAAGTTACCTATCTCATAGGCTACTGTAAAAAGTAAATGAACAAATACACATAAAGCACTTTAAAAATGTCTGACATGCAAAAAGCACTGTACATTTGCTCTCATTTCTATTACTACTACTAACACATATAATATGTCTATCTTCCCTTCCAGAATGTAAGCTTCTTAAAGACAGGAATTATATCTTTTGTCTCTATGTATCCACAGATGCCTGCTTAACTGAATTGAGGCCACAAAGAAAAGGAACATAAGCAGGGACTCCTGAACCTCCAGATGCTGAGGAGCTGGGCAAATACCACCTCCCCAGAACTCTGGAGATTCTGTAAGAACAAAATCTGGAGACTGTAATTTTTTAAAACATGTCCATAATTTAGACAATATCTTACCACTGTTTTTCTCCATTACTATTTTTAATCATAACATTTATGTAGTTTTTTCTGATTATAAAACACCACTTTTTGTAGAAAACTGGGAAAAGGAAAGAAGAGCCCTCAAAAAGTAAACCGAAATCATCTATAATCTTATTAACCAGAAATAACCATTGATAATACTCTGGTATGTTTAAGTCATTTTTCTCAACTCATAGCCTTCCCCCGCCTAAAAGTAGCCTACACAGTATACAGTTCTATATATAATTTTTGCTGTTGTTGTTAACATAGTCTGAACAATTCCTCTTATCATTAAACATTCTTCTACAGCAGGAAAAGCCAGTATCCAATAGGGCTGTCAGTCCTTCTTCTCCCTTGGCAAAATCCCTCACTGAGCACAGCATCTCCCCCGCTGAGCCCAGACATGGCTTCAGAATCCTTCTCAACATAGTGTTCCAAGAAAAGACTACCAATCAATCATGGAGAGGGAACAGATTAGGCCTATCTGAAAGTCCTATTCTAAATAATACATTTTAAAAAGCTACATGGTGTTTCCTTGTATAGATGTTCCATAATTTATTTTACCAATCCCCCTTTGTCAGACATTCAGATGGTTTCCAATTTTTTCCTTTATAACAAATGACACTAAGATGCATGTATTCATAACTATCGTGTGAGGATAATTCCCAGGAAGGAAAGTACCAAGTCAAAGAGTATGCATAATTTAACAGGTTTTGATATATTCTGCCAGAAAGGCACCAATAGTGTATGAACTCCCTGTTTCCCCTCACCCTCTTCAAAAAAATATTATCTATTTAAAATCTCCTAATTGAGATGGGAAATGTAACTTTTTAAAATTTTGCTTTTCTGATACCACCATGGTAAAAATTTTGTTAATGTTTACTAGCTATTTGTATTTCTTCTTTGCCCATTTTTATATCAGGGTGTTCATTTTATTATTGATTTATAAGCACTCTATATATTAATGAAATTAATTTCTGTGATATATTGTAAAAAAAAAAAAAACCCAGAGAAAAATATTTGTCCTTTAACTTGTACATTGTGCTTTTTGACATAAAGGCTTTTAATTACCTTTGCCTTATGAACTCTATTTTACCTGTATGCTGAGCAAGGTTTTTTCTATGCTAAGATCAGATATATGGTGTACTTTTATGTTTATACATTTTTAAATGTTTAGGAGTAATAAAACTAAAATTTATTTCAGTGTATAATATAGGGCAAAGATCTAACTTTATACTCTGCAAATGTCTGGCCAATTGCTCCAATACTATAATCTATCTCTTTTCCACAAATTTGAAGAAATGCCACCTCTATCATACACTAAATTTTAATGTGTACTCTAATCTGTTTATGGGCTTTTCACTCCATTTCATTGATTTGTCTGCAAATTCCTGAGCCAGGACCATACTTACATAGTGTTACAATATATTTTATATCTGTTACTGCAAAACACTCCTATGTTAGCTTTCTTTTTGAATGCTTCCTTGTCTATTCTCACCTGCTTATTATTCCAAGTAAACTTCAAAATTATTTTTGTCAGACCCCCCCCATACCACTTTTTTTTTAATTCTCCTTCCACAGTGCTTACAAATAGATTACCTTTTAAATCACTAGTTCCCCATCACCTAAAGTGTGTAAACCAAATCAGAATCATGACATGGAAGGGCTGGTGCAGACTTCAGATATTCCACGGGGCAGTAGATCTGTTTAATCTTTGAATCTAATGGGCTCAGCAAACCTCTAAGGCTTATTTGTCTTACATGGGTAGTATAAAACAAAACAAAACAAAAAATCTGATTTCTTGAGAGTAACTTGACAAAAGATTTTTGCAGCTCACTGGGAAGAATGAGCAAGGGAGACTGGGCACTAACTAGTAATAAACAAAATCATCTTGCATACAAGGAAGAGATTTGGGGACTTGAGTGATAATTAGTGAATGAATGTCAGCCTGGAGAGAAGCTTCTGGTGGTATCCTGCAGGGCTCCCTCCTTAGGTCTGTTTAGATCAACTATATTATTTTATTGTTATGTTTTGATCAACAACTTGGGTGAAGATATATAAAAGGCAAATTTAACAAATGTCATATAACACAAAGCTTATAGTGAACACAGCAGCTGACAGAATCAATTCAAAAAGTTTCTGACAGGCAATGATGATGGGCCAAATCTAACAGGAGAAAAATTACCTAGGGTCTACGTGGAGAACGCATTGAACCAAAAAGTCAAGTACAAATACATGGGGCAGGAAAGACACAGTGTAGTAAGAGGACATGTGTAGAAAGGACCTGATGGTTTTACTCAACTGTAACCACAATACAAATCAGACCACCAAACAGTTCTGCCAGGACAGAGACTATTTTTCAGTCATCTCTGGACACCTAGCACTGGGCACACTCCCTGGTCCACTGCAGAAGTTCAGCAGATGCCTTCCAAATGAAGGAGCAGAGGGAAGTAGCTGCCACAAATGCTGTTATGGTTTTAGGCTGCTTAAAAGAAGACAAGATAGTTATGCTGATTAGATGACCATAAAAGTCTGTGACATCTGTTATGGGAACCATACTTTAGGAGGGATATGGAAACTAATTTGGGGAAGCAACTGAGGTTATAAGGAGTCTAGATATCCTCTCACAGGAGGATTTGTTGAAATTCTTTTTCATTCAGAGTTGAAATCTTAAGAGTCAGAGCTGCCAAATGATGAAACAGGTTTCTCTGGGAAGTTAGATCTTTGTCACTGGGGGTAATTAATAAAAGGTGATATAAAAAAATCAATGATGCGAAGGGAGAAACGGACTGTACCTTTCAGTCCCTTCCAACTTTGAAATCCTTCTTCCAAATATGCAATCTTAATCAAATATCTTTAAGTTTAGAAAGTCAGAAAATTATCACAACAAAACGAGCAGAAAGTCAACTGTGAGCAGGGAAACAGCATAAAAATACCACTGGGGTCCCATGTGACATGAGTAACGAGATATAGTGGGAAATGCCTGGACGTAGGAATGAAATTGACCTGGGTTACACCCCAGCAACATTATTTACTGGCTGTGTAACCATTAGCAGTGTGTCAATAAGTATGTATGGGCACATACTAGGTGCCAGTCACTGTGCTAGGTACTGAGGATATAACAGATAGCAAAATAATCCCAGTTGCCGTCCTCACCGAACTCCTAGCCTAGCACAAATATAAATAATCTATTACATACAATTCATTGTAAGGATATCCAGCATTGCCCAAGAAAATTGCCATTGGAACACAGAGCACTGGGCTCCAGCCTTGTCAAGGGAGACAGAATATTAACTAACCTATCTCTAAAACTCAACTTCCTTGATCTTCCTATCTGAATTACAGTGAGGATTAAAAGAGATAATAAAATGCCTAACAAGTGTTAGCATGTAGTAGTCAATGAATCTAGATACCCTCAAGTTTGCTACACTATAACAAAGAAAATTCTCTTTTTGCTGACAAAAGTACAAGCCTACTCATTTAAAATCACACACTACAGTATTTGCAGACGGCTGCCTAGGGATTAGGTATACCTTCAGCAACAGATGACTCACAGCTGGGGGGAGAGGATCAAGCTAGAGGTCAACGGGAAAGCAATAGAGCAACATATTAAAACAGTAACCCAGGCTGAGATGGGGTCACTGATTCCATCTGGTAGGATGGAGAATATTCTGCTAGCTTGCCCATGTACATTTGCTTCAGACCAGCAGGATGTTCTCCCTCAACCACAAAAGTGAATTTTAGCAAGTGATCAGCAATGTTCAAAAACACTATAAGAACAACAGAAACCAACGAGTCCTCCTGCAATCACAAAACCAGCTGTAAGTGCACAGACAACATGATGCTTCCTTCACCTGGCTAAATCAGCAGTTCTCAAAGTGTGGTCCTGGGACTGCAGGTGGTGGCTGGAGATCCTTTCAGGGGTTTATAAGATCAAAACTATTTTTACAACAACTCCAAAACATTATTTGCCTTTTTCACTCTCATTCTCTCAGGAGTGTATGGTGGAGTTTCTCAGACAACTATACAACAATGTGATGATACCATTGCCCTAATGGCTAATGAAATGTGTACTTGAATATTCTAGAATTTTCTTAGATAAGTATTTTGGGGTACTCAATAATTTAAGGGCGCAAAGGGATCCCGAGACTAAAAAATTTGAGGACCACTAAACTACATAATTCTGCCCCTGCAAAAATGAAGAGAAAAACTACTAAAGGACTTACTAGGGAAACAGCACACTCTACCAGATGTGATGTTTGGGAGAAAGATCACACAGTGCAAAGTAGAGGCTGCATAAGAGAAGTGTCAATTGAATCTGAAATGCAGCCAAATGAAGAGAGGCATTTTTTGGTATGCAATCAAAATGACAATTGCATATATGGGAAAATAAATTTGAATGTTTCTGATCTCAACCGTAAAGTTTCATTCAAATATGCTCTAGCAATTTTCATTTTAATTGCACCTTGCTGGTCTAGAGAATTATAAAAGACACTGCACCAGTAAGAATTCAAGAACTCAAGGTTAAAACACAATGTAGTTTCCTAACTGCTTTTGGACGTAAAAAAAAAAAATGTTCTTTATGTATAATTTCAATTTTCAAATGTTTAGATTTTAAAACTAAAATAGTATATAAATTTTGTGTGAATGGAAAACACTGTTGATATTTTTAAATAAAACAACATTTTCTTAAACCAGTTCATGAATTGTAACAATATAGCATCTGTCATACCTAAGATGTAGATGGTGAACATAAGCTGCAGAAACTCGCTGCTCTAAAATGACAAGTATACCTACCAAGCGGGCAAAGGTAATACTGCCATTCCAAGAAGTAAATTGGATTTCTTAAATTTCCAGTGTCATCAACTTGTGGCATAGCTGCCTCATAATGTATCCTTGGGTTCCAAGCAATAGGGATGTAGTAAATATGACATCAACTATATAAGATTTCTCTTGTTTACTGAGTGCCTACAGTATGGCAGGTACCGTGCTAGGTACTACAGAGACAAACAATACACACCAACTAAAAGGAACACAGAGTCTAATGCAGGAAGACCGCTGAGTAAAGAAATAACAATAAAACAAATGGCAAAGATGTTGAGAGATCAAACTCATTGTGGGCAAGAACGTAGGGAAAGAGACCTGCTGGTGACAGAACTAAAGGATATGGTGGGGAATTTGGCAGTAGCTATCAAAGTTTAAAACGCACATGCCCTTCAATCTGGGAATTCAACATTTAGATGTGTATCCTATAGAAATACATGTACACTAAGACACATGTACACAGAGGTTCACTACAGCATTGTTCATAAAAGCCAATATTTAAAATAACCAAATGTCCATCTATAGAAACATAATAAATAAATCATGGTATCTCCAAACCATGAAATGCTATGCACCAGGCACAAAATATAAGATAAATATGCATGCACCAACATTGAAAGATCTTCCGTTATGTGACCAAAAAAATCAAGGTGCAGAATATGTACAGTATGATTTAGGTAGGAGAAAAATATTTGCATATTTATATATATGTAAATAAGTGTACAGAAAACAATCAAAAAGGATACTCACAGAAGTGTTCACAGGCGCTATCTCTAAGTAGAGGAATGGAAAGGGGATCAGTGCAGTGAAGGACAGCTTTCATTTTTCATTCTACTATGCACTATTGGTATTTTTTACGATGACAATCTATTCATGTATTACTTATATAATCAAACACACACACACACACACACACACACACACACACACACACACACACACAGCAGTATGACAAGTGCAATTACTGCTGCATGACAGAGGTCAGCACAAAAACTGATAGGACTCTGGTGTGGGGAAAGCTGAGCTCTGATCTAGCTACTCCTACTGTCAAAGGGGGCCGTGGCCCAAGTCCAGTAACCGGGTTCTCCCCTCTCCACCTCCTCATCCACAGTACAGAGAGAACGTAGTGGACCACATTAGCCTTACCAAGTTGCCATGACAACAGGATGCCCTCTGATAACTCTGTGCCTTTGTTCCTGCTAGTCACATTGCCTGGCATGCCTTTCCATGTTTTCTGCCTAACTAAAATCAAAATCATTCTTCAAGGCCCAGCTCAAATACCACCTCTTCTGTGAAGCCTTCAATAGCCCCCGATGTGGTATTCACTGCTTCTCCTCTTTGCTCCCACAGTACTTTGCTTGTATTTCTTTTAAAGTATACTTCCTTCTACCATGCATTTATAGTCAGTCTCCCTAGTAACCTTTAAACTTGAGTGCAAAGACTATACTATTCAACTCCTAATTGCCTAGGGGCCTTAGGCATATTAAGATTCATTAAAAGTGTATGTCCTAGGAGGGAGGGAGGAAGGGAGGAAAAGAGAGATTTAGGACATTAAAATCTGTATAAATATGAAAATCCATTTACTTAGGATTCAAAACTGATGCAAAGTTATCAGACTCCTCATTATAGCACTTCACAGTGCACTGAGGAGCTGGTGTAGTAACAACCATATTAACTATCATTTCATGAGCACTTACTATGTGCCAGATACTGAGCTAAACACTTGCCATTATTCTCATTTATTCTTCACAACCACCCTGTGAGGAAGGTACTATTTCTTTATACAGATGAGACACCTGAGGCTAAGAAAGGAGAAATGACTTACTCAAGGTCATGTGGGAGTCACACCCATATTTGTCTAACCCCAAAGCCTTTGACATTTCTCAACAGTAAAGCTATCACTAATGGTAGCCATGGTCAGTCTTCCTGGGGCCTTGAGAAGAGTAATGCAAAGAAGAGTTAACATAACAGGCCTGATCCTTAGAAGGGCCTGGTCCTAGGCTGGCAGCTGGGAACCTGGCTTTTGAAACAATTCCTAAGTGATAAGGTTGCTTTGCCCATCTGGGGCACTGAACATCTGCTTTCCTTCTGTGAGTCTGGAATTTTGGTAGCTGTTGCTGGCAGAGAATGCTATGATCTGTCTTCAATAAATACCCTGGTCTCAGAGTCTCAAATGGGCTTTCCTAACAGACACACTGCACATGTGATGATGTATTTCACTGCTGGAAAAAGGAGCAGGTCTGTTGACCCCTCCCAGTGGAAGGGAGAAAACACAGGAAGCCTGTACATGAATTTCTCCGAACTGCCTGATGTGTCTTTTCCCCTTGCTGATCATGTTGTGTATCCTTGAGTACCACTGACTCCGAGTCCTGTGAGTACTTTTAGTGATTTCCCAAACATGTGGGTCATCCTGGGAACACAAAATACACAAAGAGCAAAACAAAATAGCAAACAAAACATCTCGGAGGAGAAAGGGCAAAAACAGCAAAACAGAGACTTACTTCTCTGGATTGTCTGGAAACTTGATCCGCAACTCTTGGTTTTTGTATGATCTTTTTTCAAATGTAAGGATCATCTTCTTCACTGAGCTTTCATCCAATGGTTCTTCCTGGGGTAAAGAGACAAATGCAACAATTTTAGTCCAAAGGGATTTCTTATTCACTAATCACTACTTCTTTCCCGTGGCTCTTACATGCCATTCTGCCCCTCACCTTTCTGGATTAACTGTACAGTAAATACTTTATCTCCCCCATTAGAATGAGGGTTAAGGGTGTACATCACATGCTACTTTGTATCATCACTCTGTGTGTCTCACATCTAGCACAGGAAGTTCAACTTAAGGTATTAAAGACTCACTCATTCAACAAATATTTCTTGAGCATACTGTATGGCATGGAGTAAGCAACGATACTAAATGAATATTGTTTAATATTTATTTCGTCCTTCTCTTCTGTTGTACAGGTAAGATAACATTTAGAAGTTTAAAGAACTTGTTCAAGGTCAAACCCTGAGTCAGTGGCAGTGCCCCTCAATCTTTTCCCTACACCGGGGGTCAGCAAACTATGGTCCATACGTCAAATTCAACTTATAGCCTATTTTTGTACACCCATAAGAATGGTTGTTAATTAGCAATAGTCACTGCTTTGTGTTTCTTATATTATACATTACTGTATCTAGTCCTTACTAGCTACTGAGAAGGGTATCAGACAGGTACCTGGAATCCCGATACAGCAACAAGAATTTAGTAACCTCGCTCAGAGGAAGCATAAAAAAACTAGCAGACCATACAGAATATTCTTACTTCATACACTGGAATAATACCTACAAAGGTAAATAAAGTGAATTTTTGAAAACAGAATCATTCGCCCCCCCAAAAAAAAAATCTACACTAAAGTTTCAGAAATGTTTTTTCCTCAGTTTAGTTCCCAGTTTAAAGTAATGTGCTGCAGTGCACTCTGCCTCTCTAACACTCTCCCAACTCCTAGCTTCGTAACTTTGTAGTCATTGACCAAAACTCACACCTAAAAGCAATAAAGAAACTGCTATTAAGAGAACCAGAAGGGCTTCCCTGGTGGCGCAGTGGTTGAGTCTGCCTGCTGATGCAGGGGACGCGGGTTTGTGCGTCTGGGAAGATCCCACATGCCGCGGAGCGGCTGGGCCCGTGAGCCATGGCCTCTAAGCCTGTGCGTCCGGAGCCTGTGCTCCGCAACGGGAGAGGCCAAAACAGTGAGAGGCCCGCGTACCGTCAAAAAAAAAAAAAAAAAATGGAGAACCAGAAATAGATCCTTTTGGAAATCACTGAATCATCTCATAATTTTTTAAGTACCTAAAAATGTTAGCTATGAAAGCACTGAATCATCTCAGAATTTTTTAAGTACCTAAAAATGTTAGCTATTAAATTTAGATTTTGGCATATTGAGGTTCTTTTTTTAATTTACTTATTTTTGGCTGTGTTGGGTCTTCATTGCTGCGTGCGGGTTTTCTCTAGTTGTGGTGAGCTGGGGTTACTCTTTGTTGCGGAGCACAGGCTCTAGGTGCACAGGCCCCAGTAGTTGTGGCTCGCGGGTTCTAAAGCGCAGGCTCAGCAGTTGTGGAGCACGGGCCCAGTTGCTCCGTGGCATGTGGGATCTTTTCAGACCAGGGCTCGAACCCATGTCCCCTGCATTGGCAGGCGGATTCTTAACCACTGCGCCACCAGGGAAGCCCCGATATATTGAGTTTTAAGTGGGAGATACCTATACATTCATTTTGGGCATGACACCTTTCTTAGATTTTATCAATGACTCCCGGACCCTGAGGTACTCTGTTGGAACCCCACCCGCTCCCCAGTGTCTACAGCTTTAAGGAGAGGTACCCTGACTTGGTAAAAAAACTGAAGTCAGTGCCCTGACTCAGTCAGGACTCAGAGCTTAGCTTCACTACTTACTACCCACGTGGCAATGTTACTTTGCTGAATATAATCTTCAAACCCTCACCAAGTCTAATTGATTCTACCTCATAAGTGAATTCATCCACTTGGCATTTAGAATAAAGTCCCAAATCCTTCACATGACCTGTATAAGGAAGGCCTGGTAGGATTTGGCCCAGTAATCTCTCCAACCCCAAACCTCTGTTAGTGGCCCATGTCTGCTTATTCACTGTTGACTCTCCAGTGCCCATGATAGGGCCTGGCACACAGGAGACATCCAATGAAGATCTGTTGAAGGAAGGAAGGAAGGAAGGCAGGGAGAAAGGGGAAAACTACTTTAGGTCATCATAGAGATGACCTAAAGACATGAGGTACATAAAATTGTTTTATAAACTATATGACACTCTATTAATATAAGCTGTTATTGTAACTATTAGCATGATTGTTAATGTACCCAACTTATCACTGGGATTTAACTAAAATAATTTAAATTGCTAGGAAAGGGTTAAATCACTTTCAAGCAATCTCAGTACCTACAGCTTTTCTTTCCCTTAGCTAACATCCTGCCAACCCTGTAGGAAAAAACTTTATTAGTGTTAATAATACAGCTCTCATAGGATTCCCAAAGTCTTAGCCTCTCCAGGGTTTGGCCTTCCCTCCTTTAATTTCTCTCCAACACTGGGGGAAAACCGAATTATCAGTCTTAGTCATCAGCCACAGCAGTATCTCTAATAGCTCAACGTCAAAAACCAGAGGGAGATTTCAGAAAGATGAATGCTGGTGATGTAGCACAAAAAGGACAATAATATTTTACAAGTTCACCTGACTTTACAGGGGCAAACATCACTTGTTTTTCATCAAATGGGACTTTGGTGGCAGTGAGAAAATAACTCCTGGACTTGTGGCCTTCCATGCGTCATTTTTACAAAGCGACCTCTTTTTCCCTATCCCTTAACAGAAGGGCTGGTCCCACATCCCATTTCTGTCTTCCAGGCTAGAAACCTTATACCCATGACAGCTACTATCCTAATCCTCCAGTACCAGCCTTGCCCGACACGGGAATTATACCTGCCAATTAACTGCTGCTGCAGGGCTAACAGATTGATCAGAAGCTAGTAAGGAGGGAGGGAGAGAGGGAGGATGTGCTACACACAGTTTGTCTAAGGCTGGCAGGACTGCTGCCCTCAGAGAGGAAATCCAAGACTGTTTCTCACCACAGATTTCCAAAGTGTCACCATCTCTTAGGGGCACACCACCGAATTACCACTGGTAGAAATCCTAATGAGGAGAGAGTTACTGTCATAACACAATAAAGACCTTTTTGGAATATGAATCAATTTTTTTTTCTTCTCAGATTCACACTCCAGCTTCATTTTTTAAATCCAAACTTAGCATCAAGTCTTTGAGGGAACCGAAAAACAGCTGGCTCTTAAGAATCTAATTCATACTGAACAAAATGTCAGAGTGAAATTACATACAAGTTAACACTTAAGGATTTAAAGAGACACAAAGGTAAGGTCACATTATTTTTAATCACTGATATTTTACCTCTATTCTTTTCAGCTTCATTCATTTATTCATTCAATAAATACTTGTTAAGGGCCTACACCAAGTTCTAGGCATTGCTCTGAATGCTAGAGATACAGCTGTGAACAAAACAGAGCCAGTCCCTGTTTTCAACAGAGGTTGGGGAGAGGACAACAAATGAGTAAAATAACAAACAGGAATTTCAGATCATGATAAGTGCTGTGAAGACAGTATACAGAATAAAGTGATAAGAGAATAAGAGAACGACTTGCAGGGCTACCTCAGAGACAGGAACGACTTCCCTGAGGAAGAAACACCTGCACTGAGACCTGAATGAGAAGAAACCAGTCGTGTAAAAAGTATCAGGGGAAGAAGAGCATGCCAGCAGAGGACACAGAAGTAAAAAGGTTCAGAGACAGGAGTCAGTGCAAAGGCCCTAAGGCACCTTGAGGAACAGCAAATAGAAAGGGCCTTGGGTATCTCTTTCCCTAAACCATATTTTTTCAGTCACATCTAAATACCTAATCCCCTAACTGCGCCTTTAATTTCTTCAACTTCGTTGCTTTGCGAAGGCCATCTCAACTGCCTGAAAAGCCCTTCCTCCACTTGTTTGACAAAATTCTACTCCTCTTTCAAAGACTATTGACTGTACTTAAAAATGAGTGCCCTCTATGTGTCCTCAGTACTGGCTAGGAAGCCTCTCTGACCCTCCTCAGTCCATACTAATTGCCCCACAGTTCAGTGCTTGGGCCTCGATTATAATATATAATCCAGAATAATTTAAAAACTCTATCTGTAATGTTCTTTACAGTTTGTAAGATGCTTTCCCAACTCCATTATTCCACTTAACCTTCATGTCAACACTGTGAAATAAGTATTCTTAACCCCATTTTACAGATTAAGCTGGGAAGTTCAGGGAAATTAAGCATTTAGCACTGAATTACACTCTACAGATGCTGTGTCAGGGCCGAGCATCTGAGCTCCAAGCCCAGCTCTGCCACCTTACCTCTTCCTCCTCCTCCTCACCCTCTCTGTCAATGATTTGAAGCAGCCGTTTTTTGTCATCATCTGCTTCTTCTACCACAGTCATTTCCTCCTCCCGAAAGCGGCCACGCTCTCGAGTACCAGCTTGTCTCCGACGCATTTTCAGCTCTTCCTCTTCATCATCCCGGGGACGTTTTGTGCCCCTGTTGGGCTAAGAAAGAGAAAAAAGAAACACAGGATTTTAGAGCTGGAAAATATGTATAAGGGCATACATACCAAGCATCCTAAAAGTTTTCGGAATTCCCTGACTGAAAAACACCAGAGCATACAATTTCTCCCACAGAATGAAGTAAAGCTCTAAGTGGTTATTTTTCAGACCTGCAACGATTCTATAAATACATGATTACAGTCATCTACAAGGTAGCTGGTTTTTGTTACAAGTATTTTTCAATATGTAAAGTTTAGCACTTCACAGAAGTTCCTGTATATACAGAAATCACGGGGAACAAGGCTACTTTGAGAAGGGAACGCTGGGTTAAGCTCAATTTACTAGTTAGGATTCAGTCCCCAACACCAATCCCTTAGTACCTGGTTTTAATTCAGATTTTAAAAAGATTATAGTCACTCACAAGTAATTCAAACAGACAATATTACATACACAACTTCCAAGGGTCTACAACATTCTAAATTCCTACTTTCCAGCAGAGTAGAGTAAGGCCCAGAGGTCAAGTATTACCCAAGGTCACAAAGCCAGGAGCAGCACTGAAAATAGAACGGCACTTCCGGACTCCTAGTCCAGGGCTTTTCCCACCGCACTGTTAGGGTCTCATTCTCCCTCTGACAATGCAATCCATGGAGGAGTTTTTACAATTGCTTGCCATTCAGCTGGAATAAAACAGGGCACTACTGAAATGGGCCTCAGAACTGAGGAAAAAGAGCACCGCACTAGATATCAAACAGCCCAATATCTCCATTCAGCTTGAGTTACTACTGTGCAACTTTGGGCACATCATTTAACCTCTCTAAGCCTTACTTTCCTCATCTGCAAGTGGAGATTATTACCCTTTTCTCCCTGTGAACTTCAGAAAAGATGTTTTTGTGTGTATTTTAAAAATTTTTTTCAGCTTTATTGGGATATAACTGACATATAATTTGTGCAAGTTTAAGGTGTACAACATGATGATTTGATTCATATATATTTTGTGAAATGATACCACAATAAGGTTAGTTAATACCTCTATCACCTCACATAATTACCTTTCCCCACCACCACTGATGGTGAGAACATTTAAGATCTCAGCAACTTTCAAGTATACGATACAGTATTATTAACTACAGTCACTCTGCTATACATTAGGTCCCCAGAACTTATTTACCTTATAACTGGAAGTTTGTCCCAAACAGTGGCAAACTGTAGTGAAAGAACACTAAACAATACTAAACAAATATATAAAATTATTACTATGAGTTAATTAATCCAAATGATTCTGTCTTCCCCAACACAAAACATTTGTGTTAAGCTCTTCAACGAGCTTTTCTTTATCTGTTACAATAACTGCACACACCAACAGCGTGCTAGGTACAATGTGGTATGTTACTACCAAAGTGAAGAAAATGCTACATTCACTGCCAGCCTGCTAAGTTGCTTTTGGAGATAACAGACAAATTTCTATTATACATGATACACATCTCACCCTGTGACTTATAACCCACACTGTTACTGAACTCTGCTACCCCAGTGGTACAAAGGCATTCCCCTCTATATTCATGTACCCTGCTGATTCCACATACCAGGTGCTTCAGTAAGTCTAAGCATATGACATTGCTTAGAAAACTCACATTAGACAATTCGGTTTGTGGGGTACCACCTGCTATTTTTCACTCTGTTCCTGAGTCTCCCTGGGATGGATTATAATTTCATACGATCACACTCTATTTCCATAAATATAAAAATTACAAAAATCTGTTTTCATCATTACTAGTCTACACGTTTAAAAAAAAGAAGAAGAAAAAGAAAAAGGAAATCAACATGCCAGTAACCAAAGAGTACAAAAAAAGGAGGTGGTGGTTTTCATGTGAGGAGAAGGAGGTAGCTTGCTCCTAAAGGAGGGCAGGCTTCAAACTAGGTAGCGCCACAGCAGGTAAGGAACTTCAGCCCTCTGGGAGCACTAATTCTTTCAGGCTCCTAAAACAAGCCCTGCTGCGGTTCTGATTAGTGTGAGCCTATTGCAGCAGCCAAATCAAAGCATGAGCTCCACAGTCCTCCACGGAGAGGAAATTTCTGGACTGTTTATCTCAGCGCAGAGAGAAAAGGCAGTGGACCACAATTAAAAGGAGAAAGCTAAATACTGCCACAGTTAAGAAATGCAAAAAAAAGAACAATGGCAATGTCTCTTTTGAACACATCTTCCAATCCACTTCTGTAAAACAAACATTTCAGAGGTCCGGGAGGAGTTTCATTTTTACCACTAATAATTTCCACTGAAATAGCACTTTCCTTCTGCAGAACTTAAAGCACTCCTTTTAATCTTCACCCCATCTCTGGGGATGAGAAGTAGTTAACAGTTCTATTTTATAAGCAGGGAGACACGATGCCTGAGATCCTTTAATAAACTCTTGCAAAGACAACCTGGTGCCTTCTAAAAGTTGAAACTGATCTCTGGGAAGTTTGCCAATTTCCATGATTCCAGGACCCTAGCTGAGACAGATCTGAGGGACTTTCAGGCAAGAACATATAAACATAAGTCATACAAGACGTTAGGCAAGTTAAAATAATATTTGTTAAACCATTCATTCAACAAATAATTTATTAAAGAATTCCAAGGCTTGAAGGATCCTCAAGTAATCAGCCTGGCCTAGTACCAGTCCCAGGCTTCCATTAGGGTAATGTCTAAATAGGGACACAGGGATAGACAGGGCTAGAACGGATTCTTGAGACAAGAATAGCTTTTCTAATCTTTATGAATAGTCTAAGCACATTCCTAAGAGGGCAACCTTTAGGTTTAGCCACTGTATCTCCAATTTCCTTCCCCCTCATACAGGGTATTCGGCTTTAGCTCCCCTCATGGAGGACAACTCTGTAGCAGAGCACAGCAGAACCCATCCCACTGGGATGCTTTGACATGGTTCCTTGACAAACATAACAGCTCCCACCTCCCTCTCCAACAGATGGATAAGCCTCCCAAAGGCCCGATATATTTTATTTCAGCATTTTTCTCTCCCAAGGCAAAATTTTAAAAACTTCTGTTCTTTGCTTCTCTACTCAACTCTCAATTCTTTTTCAGATACTAACCCTCCAAATAGAGAAGTTCCTACTCATTTCTGAAATTTGACGATTCTGAGTAATAAAGGTTAAAATTCATTTCTTTAACAAATATATAATAAGTGCCAACTATATATAAGGCACTGTGCTGGGGACACATGGCATAAAGACAAACATTGTTTTGCTATCAAGGGGCTTAACAATCTAGGACATAGCAGTCCAATCAAAATATAATACAAGCCATAGATATAATTTAAAATTGTTTTAGCAGCCAAACAAAAAAAGAAACAGATGAAATTAATTTCAATAATATATTTTATTTAATCCAATATATCTAAAAATTACCTTTTCAACATGTAATCAATATAAAAAATTACTAATGAAGTATTTTACTTTTTTTTTTTAATACTAAGTCTTTGGAATTTGGTAGATGTATTTTACACTCGTGGTGTATCTCAACACAGAACCAGCCCTATTTCATGTGCCCAACAGCCATGTGCAGTGAGTGGCTACCATACTAGACATCCCAGGTTTAGGGAATTTTCATCTGAGGGGTTCCTGTTCCCTGATAATGTCAAAATGAAATTGGATTTCTGGCAACACTGAATGAAATAGGGACTCATATTCAGCTGAAGTCCTATTTGTAAAAGACCCCCATTAAAATCTGTGAAGCTAACAACACCCTGCCCCAGAAATAAACTTCTAGATTATATTTACCAGTATTCACCACTGAGAGAGTGATCAGTTATACAAAACAAAGCAAGAATATGTAAGTGGGGAAGAACCTAGGAACTGCTGAACTGATTTCACTACAGAAGAGACAAAGGACTCTGGATCCAGAAAGGCAGCACTCACAGCCTGTCAGAGAGGTCATCAGCTCAGGCCCAAGCTCTCCTTGCGTTTTACACAACCAATCCCAAGAGGATTAAGCCAGTCTTACCAGTCACCTTTGGAGATTAATTTGTTTTGGTATCTGAAAGGTGTTTGGAACCCCTCAAGATGAAGGAATGACAAAAGAAACTGTTCTTAATAAAGTCATTTCTCTGCTTCTGCTGCCCACAGCAGAAAAATGATTAACTCTTCACTTCTGATGTACTAGAACATCAGCCTTTTAAGGATTTTTACAATCTTCTACATTCCCTGCCTTATTCCCAATAGGTGGCGAGTGGAATAAATGCTCACTAAGCATTTGCCACCATGCAACCACAGAGCTGGTACCCTTTCTAGGATACACAAAGGATTCCCACTTGCTCAAAGCTTATAGGAAGCTCCAAGAATATACATATGTCTTTACTTTCCAAAAATCTTGATGCCTTGTGTGTGTTTGTGTGTGTATGATGGATGATATATATACCCATCCCCCTAGAAATAGAAATCAAGACATCTCCATGAAAGCTTTGAAAGAATTAAAAAATTAAATAAGCAATCTGCCTAGACTAGTCCCTGCATACCTAGACAATATCCAACCTAAGCTTTAGGTTTCATTTCTCTCCGCCCCCCCCCCTCTTTTTAATTAAAAAGCAGTGAGAAGCTGTAGCTATAATGAGGGGCTGTGGGAAAATGAAGTTATATTGGGCTCAAAGTAATGTACCATAGGAAGAGGCTACATCAGCAGAACGAATCCTAAATTAAAACTCCACTATGAAACCAACCTCATTTCCTCTGAGCATGCAATCTATATTATCGCATTTATGGTCTGTCTCGACCTCAATTAGACTTGGGGGTGGGGGAGAAGAAAGGGGACTTCTATAATAAGCAATAATGGTATCATTATGATAAATTATGAAAACACACAGTGCAATTATTAATGTGAAGAGCACATTTGTACCAGGCTATAACAATGTAGATGTATACTGTGGGGGAACATCTAAATATAGCTCAATATTCCATGTTACCTGGCTAAGAAGTGGAGTAATTTTCATAAAATGTACTTTCATGTTAATGGAAGAAAAATATGTCCACTTTTATTAAGGAAATGGAAAAATTCAAAGGAAATCTTCTATTAACTTTATAATAAACCAGGAATTCTTCACCTAGCATCAAGAAGGTCACATATCTTCAGAAAAGGGGCTTCCAAGTGGGGGCATAAAGTGCTGTTTCCTAAATATCAAACAATGGGAAAGACTCAAATGTGAGCTGAAAGAGATAATCTAGTTTATCCCTCTTTTTACAGAAATAGGGAAACCTGAGCTCGGTGGGTTTAAG
The DNA here is from genome assembly GCF_964270905.1 of Leucopleurus acutus. Taxonomy (NCBI): domain Eukaryota; kingdom Metazoa; phylum Chordata; class Mammalia; order Artiodactyla; family Delphinidae; genus Leucopleurus; species Leucopleurus acutus. The sequence goes on along the minus strand of NC_139158.1, from coordinate 66,081,733 downwards.
CACCTTGTCTGTGGTAGGCAATAATATAAGCCTCCTAGTTCCCAATATAATTTGTCTCCTCCTTCGCTATACTAACTAGTCATTCCTAACCTGTGTGCAATGGTGATATCCTGTTTGGAGAATGAATTTTGGAGTCAGATTTTCCTAAATTCAAATCCTGGTCCCTCTACTTAGCAGCCCTGGGAAGTAACTTACCCATTCCAGGCTTGAGTTTTCTCAATCTATAAACTAGGAACAACCCGCACTTTCACACAGACGTTTTATATATATATATACATATATATATATAAAGGCCAATGTTTCTAAAGTGCTAAACACAGTTTAGCCCACAGAAGACAATACGTGTATCTCTCCTGGACACACCTGACTTAAAATCAAAGAACCTCAAGGTTGGAGAGGGTGTTGACCATTAATAGGTGTTAAAACAAGGATCCCATTTTTAACGTCAAAATATTTGACAGACCCCACCCCAGCTGCACTTTTTTAGTATCCAGTAATTGAGAAAATACACAATGACAACAAACAAATACATTTCTATGTATTTGGTAATACTTTTCACTGAATTTGTGTTTTTAACTCCCACATTTACGACAGAGAAGAGAAGACACGGAGAAACAGAAAAAGAGAGACTGATTAATTTTGAGAGAGATTTTGAGAGATTGAGATTCATTCTACAGAAAATGCTTGAGTATATCTGGATTCAAAACCTCTTGCAATAATTCTGAGTCACTAGAGACAATCCAGACTTTAGGAATCCTTGATTTAACTCAATTATCTTTCTGAGGTTTGAAAACCCTTTAAAATATTTCTGCTAGGCACAGGCTGGGGTTTCCTAACACTTTCGGTGACCAGAAACTTAACCTCCTCCTAAACTGCACTCCCTCCATCTCTGGATCACTCAGAGAGTTCATTCAATTAAGGGGAAACATTTCAACTTAATAATTTTCTTCCCCAGTCCATAATCTTTCTCCTTAAAGCAATATAAAATAGGTTTAATCTCACTCTCACATTTTAAAAAAAAACACTTTATATTATTTTAAGACAGTAATCCTATTTCATTCTTCCTCTCTCATTGCCTTTTCTTTTTCAGAATAAACACTTTCAATATGAGATGGGAAGAATGTATGCAACATAGTTAAGGGAGGTGTACACATAATTAAATTCCTTCCTACCTTTATTTGGGGATTTCAAAGCTTTCTGATACCTCTTCAGGTGATTAGACATATGGAATGTCACAAACCCAAGCTTGTGGACGGATTGCTTTAACCAATACGAAGTGCTCAGAAATCATCTGCTGTTAACCTCACCTGATTGCATTTTGTCAGAATAAAAAGGAGTTTTCAAACATTCATTTTTACCAGATGGTAGTGAGTGGCCTGACCCAGAAGTTACAGATGAGCTGCAGTAATGAGTTTTCCCTTGCCTTTGCTGGCTGCACATTCACTGGTGACATTTTCCAACTAGGGCTTCTGGCTCAATCAATATTTGCAGGCATGAAACCTGCCAAAGTTAACATCAGGGCTCCCTTGCAAATTTGCTTAAGGCATCAGAACTGAAAAAGCTCACAATCTCTAATGCTGCAACTATCATCAGCCAAAGTTCATAATTAGGGATCAGAGTCATCAAAGACAGAAAATTCTACCCACTCAAAGGGTTGTTGTGATGGTTAAAACATCTTACAAAGAGGTTTTGTGTAAGCTATAAAGTGCTATGTCAATGTAAGGGAATATCATTATCATGTTTATAAGAAATATCTAAGTGACTAGAAAAAAAAAATAGCACAATTTGTATGGAAACACAAAAGACCCTGAATAGCCAAAGCAATCTTGAGAAAGAAAAATGGAGCTGGAGGAATCAGGCTCCTGACTTCAGACTATACTACAAAGCTACAGTAACCAAGACAGTATGGTACTGGCACAAAAACAGAAATATAGATCAATGGAACAGGATAGTAAGCCCAGAGATAAACCCACGCACATATGGTCACCTTAACTTTGATAAAGGAGGCAAGAATATACAGTGGAGAAAAGACAGCCTCTTCAATAAGTGGTGCTGGGAAAACTGGACAGCTACATGTAAAAGAATGAAATTAGAACACTCCCTAACACCATACACAAAAATAAACTCAAAATGGATTAAAGACCTAAATGTAAGGCCAGACACTATTAAACTCTTAGAAGGAAAACATAGGCAGAACACTCCATGACATAAATCACAGCAAGATCCTTTTTGACCCACCTCCTAGAGGAATGGAAATAAAAACAAAAATAAACAAATGGGACCTAATGAAACTTAAGAGCTTTTGCACAGCAAAGGAAACCATAAACAAGACAAAAAGACAACCCTCAGAATGGGAGAAAATATTTGCAAACGAAGCAACAGACAAAGGATTAATCTCCAAAATATATAAACAGCTCATGCAGCTCAATATTAAAGAAACAAACAACCCAATCCAAAAATGGGCAGAAGACCTAAATAGACATTTCTCCAAAGAAGATATACAGATGGGCAAGAGGCACATGAAAAGCTGCTCAACATCACTAATTATTAGAGAAATGCAAATCAAAACTACAATGAGGTATCACCTCACACCAGTCAGAATGGGCATCACCAGAAAATCTACAAACAACAAATGCTGGAGAGGGTGTGGAGAAAAAGGAACCCTCTTGCACTCTTGGTGGGAATGTAAATTGATACAGCCACTATGGAAAACAGTATGGAGGTTCCTTAAAAAACTAAAAACAAAACTACCATACAACCCAGCAATCCCACTACTGGGCATATACCCTGAGAAAGCTGTAATTCAAGAAGAGTCATGTACCACAATGTTCACTGCAGTTCTATTTACAATAGCCAGGACATGGAAGCAACCTAAGTGTCCATCAACAGATGAATGGATAAAGAAGATGTGGCACATATATACAATAGAATGTTACTCAGCCATAAAAAGAAACAAAATTGAGTTATTTGTAGTGAGGTGGATGGACCTAGAGTCTGTCATACAGAGTGAAGTAAGTCAAAAAGAGAAAAACAAATACCGTATGCTAACACATATATATGGAATCTAAAACAAAAAAAGAAAAAAATGGTCATGAAGAACCTAGGGGCAAGATGGGAATAAAGACGCAGACCTACTAGAGAATGGACTTGAGGATATGGGGAGGGGGAAGGGTAAGCTGGGACAAAGTGAGAGAGTGGCATGGACATATATACACTACCAAACGTAAAATAGATAGCTAGTGGGAAGCAGCCGCATAGCACAGGGAGATCAGCTCGGTGCTTTGTGACCACCTAGAGGGGTGGGATAGGGAGGGAGGGAGAGAGACGCAAGAGGGAAGAGATATGGGGATATATGTATATGTATAACTGATTCACTTTGTTATAAAGCAGAAACTAACATACCATTGTAAAGCAATTATACTCCAATAAAGATGTTAAGAAAATAGATGCTCAATAAATATGTATTGATTAAAAAAAAGAAATATCTGAGTGGCAATTCCAGATATTCATATATAATTATATATTATGCCTATACAAGAATCGTGGCAATATGCCACCTTTTTTTTCTGGAAGAAAAACCAGGTACCAAAAATTCCTCAAAATCTCCAAGCAAAGTCATTGCAAATATTAAACAGAACCCTCATGTACTTATTAATTCCCAATTTTAAAAATTACAGGTACTAAGAGTACAGTAATTACTGGAGAATGTGGGTTTTACCAATGTCCACGGTGTGGGGGGAGGTGAGGGGGAATCAATGTATCAAAAATTAACATTACCAAAGATCTCACTTATGATCTGTAATCTGACTGGTTGACAAGTAACATGAATATGATTTATAATTTAAATCACTAGTCATGAAGACACTACTTAATCAATTTTTCCTACCAAAAAAATTCTTACTCCTTGTTAAAGCCTGAATATATATCCATCTCGTTTCCAAAGGGTGTGTAGATTTCTTTTTTGGAAGTACAAACTATTCTTTAGCATTCATGATTTACTTTGACATTTTCTCTGATTAATTCTACAGCTGCATCAGTAAGCTGAATATTGATTCTGTTTCTTTATCAAGCCTAACAGAGGCAGATACTTGTAAAATCATTGTAAGGTAAACTACCTCCATTTTAACAGACATTATGAATGTTTTGTCAGCTACATCAGAACCATGATCATTCACTCATTCACTCAGGAAGTGTTTACTGAGCTAACAGAACCTGAACATCACTCTACTAGGTGTTGGAGGGAATATTAGACATCAAACCAAGAACAACAGAACTGCACTGACCTAAAAAAAGCAACACAGTATACAATGCAAAGAGCAGTGGACCAGTAATCATAAAAATCTGGGTGCTAGTGAATCACTTAAAAGTCACATGACCTTAGATAAGTCATTTGACTTACCAGCACTGCATTTAAAAAATGCTCTGCCCTTGCTCTGCTACCTCACAGGATTGTCTTTAGTAAGATAAGGGAGAATAAGATTAAATAAAATAAAGATACAGCACTTTCAATTTCTTTTAATGACAGCTAACTGCAAAGTCCTATATATACAACAGACTTTTCAGCTTTTGACAAGGAATAGAATCACAACTATGATTTCAAAAGAAAAAATACTGAGTAGCCCATAAGCATGTAAAAAGGGACCCAGTCTCATTAGAAATCAGGGAAATGCACATAAAAACCAGGAAATATCATCTGGTTGGCAAAAATAAAAAAATTAAAATCTGGCAATATCATGTGTTAGTGAGGATATAGAGAAACAAATTAAAACATGCTGATAGAAGAGTAAATGAGTACAGAGCTAACTGGTGATACCTAGTAACACTGAAGATGCATATATTCTATGACTATCCCAGCAGTTCTACTCCTAGGTATACACATTAGAGAAATTCTCAGACATATGCACAAGGACATATTTAAAGAATGTTCACTGGAGCGTATTTGTAATAAGAAAAAAAATTTCAATGATCACTGGATGCATACATAAGCAGTAATCATTTTTAAAAAAATGACTGGGAATAATAATCACCAAATTCAGGATAGTGATCGCTTCTAAGAAGGGTAATAAAGAAGTTGGATTAAGGACGGCTACACAATGAAATGGGATTAGGGAAGGGTACACAGGACACTTCAACTGTATTTATAATATTTTATTTCTTAAAAAAATTATCTGAAATAAACTTGGCAAAGTGGTATGGTTATGCACATACTTAGGGGGGGAAAAAAAGGAGACCACTAGAAGCTAGCAGGGAATCATGCAGAACAAGTCATGCCCAACTGGTTGTAGTCCCTTGATATTGTTACTGCTGATTAAGGTTAAGGGTTTACAATACCTACAGAGTACCTTTATCTCAACAAGATCTTTCACAAAGTCACTCAAGTGGGCAGACGGAGAAATGTGGGTGAATGGTAGTATAGAGAGATAGATTCATAATAGGTTAAACCAAAAGAGTATGAGCAGTATAAAGTCCCTTGTTTAAATTCAAAATAGCAAATAAAGTCCCTGCCAGAGGAAATATGACTTAAAAATAATTCATTCAGGAAACAGCTAATGGTTTTAGTTAATGTCATTTTCAACAGGATGGCCAACTTTAATTTTTTAAAAATCTAATGCATATTAAGGGTGCACTATTAGAAGCATAACATCTAATTCGACTACAGTCCCGTAGCGCTGAGTTAGCTACCACACTTGAAAAGAGGCATTACAATCTCAATATTGCATGAGCAGGATAGTACAGGGTCTGGAAACCTTGCCATAGAAAAAAACCAATAAGAGAATGAGAGAAGAGTTAGGGAGGGACCCAAGAGTCACCTTCAGTTACTCAAATGATGCCTTGGAATGGAGTAAGCACGTATAGTGCTACCGTGAAGAGCAGACCACCTTCCTTTCCCCTTTTGTTCCAGCTAGAAAAACCCTACTCAGCCTTAAACTCCAGCTCAAAGGCCACCTTCTCTAGGAGTCATCCAAATGCTCCAGTGAGACCTCTGAGCTTCCTCAGCAATGTATCATATCAACACACAACACGTGCATTAATAAATCTCCATCTCCTCTACTAAATCATATGCTAGGTCCTCAAGGGTAGGTGCCCTGAGATCTGACCCTTGCTGCTAACACCTCAGCACCCCACAGTGCCCAGCTCACAGCAGGTACTTAACCCACATTGCTAAATCAATGAGAGACAAGGGAAGAGGGCAGATAAACCAATGAACTATCCAAGAATCATAATTCACTATTAGCAAATGTATACAATGTATGCATATTCTCAGAATTTCTTGGATCATTAGATTACTGCAACCAGGCAGAATTCATCTGTTCTATGTGTTCTATCTCCATATTTAATCATTTTATGCCACCCTGGGCTACATAGCTTAGTAAATTTTCTAATGATGGCACCAAGTGATATTCAGAGGGTAAGAAGAGTAAAACTCAGATTCAGACAAAGTGTATCCATACAACCTCATAATTTACAGATGAATAAACTAAGACTCAAGGATGAGCCTGAAGCCATAGAGCTGGGTCTGGAATCTAACTCTCACTTTTACAGCAGCAGTATACACAACCCCCCAGTCAGCTTTCCCTAGTCACAACTTCAGAAACTACCATCTAAAGGCATAATTTGCATCATCTCTCCCTGCTGCCATCATCGTTCAACCAACACCAAAATCCCTCCTGCCACTTTTCTGCCCATGCCGTTAGCCAGGAAAGCTCTTTTCTGTAGTTGCTTCTTGCCTGTTTGGAAGCTCACTGACCAGAAGCGCTTACTGTCATCTGTCTATATGGAGATTTTGGTAAAACTCCCTCCGCCAGATCATCTGGGGAACCCACAATGAGCCCAGGGGTTACCCACCTTGAACACCAGTCCACTTTGAATCTTTAAACATTAAATAACAAATTAATGTGGCAAAGCTATTTTAAATTATTTAAACTATTTCCAAAGGCTCAGACACAAGAAATTCACTTTATTATTTAAATATCTAACACAAAGGTTAGATATTTTATAAGTGCATGTCACAGAGGCTGGGGGAGGTGGAGTATGCATTCAGCAACCAGCAGACCCACACAATGGCTTTGCAAGTTACATGGCACACCTGTTACATGTAATCGTGATGACAGAGACGTCTCCAGCCAGTGGACTACTGCCTCTAGCAATGCACAATTCCATTAACACTAAAGTGGGGAAGAAAATCTTTAACTACTTTTTCTATAAGTTGCCTCTAAGGTCACTCCCAAGACTCAAAACTGCATTCCTCTTTCAAACAGCAGGAGTGATTGTGGTGGGGAGGCAGGGCAGCGTATACTAGCAAGAAGACAGACAGGAAAGAAAAAAGTGGAGATATTTTGAGAAAATGGGAAGGGGCGGAATATTCAGAGCATACTGAATGGCCTGGGAATAAATGAGTGAGAACCAGATCATACGTGAGAAACGAGTCATGTTATTTATTTACAAAATCTAGGTCTTTCACAGTTGCTTATTAATTCCTTAAGGGTTCCAACATGGTTTTGATCTCTAGAGCCTAGGACGTCAGCTATTACCATTATTCCTTTTAAAGCTTACAACTTATCCACATAAGTCTGTTACATAATAGCTGCCACATTTATTTCAAGGAAGACAGAACTCACATGAAACTTTACCCTGAGTATCTTGTTAAAAAGAGTATTTTTCAACATTATGGGTAATACTTTAAAGTCTGAAAATGTAGCACGATTTTACAACACAATTTCCAGCACTAGAGTGCCGACTTACCTATCTCTCTCGGCTTGAATGAAGTATCTAGTGTTATGGCATCTGTACATGCCTGTTGATGAGTCCATCAAAAACAATGAAAAGAGATGGCTTCATGTCTGTTTTCTTCTAAGATGCATTTTATTTTCCTCAATCCAAAGGTTTTACTATTTCTAGAAGCTTTACAAACCACTAGAGTTAGCAAAATACCTCTGTTCCCAATAAAGACAAGGATGGTAAATGAATTATTCTTAGAGTCAGAAATATTTCCTCCGCCCAGAAAACAGAAGGCACCCTGACCACGTGGCCATGTGGAATATGATCAAACGGAATTCTTTGGTAGCCTGGGTAGCCTCTTGCCCAGCTACGAATCCCCTCTACAAGCTCTATCTCCACCACAACTCTCTCAGGAAGGCTATAAAATTGACTTCAAAGTGATTTCAAACTAATAACTGCTCACTCCAAGAACATTTTAGGGTACTCAATTTCCTAGCAATAGCATCTAATAGACCAGATAAGCCAAAACAGACACCTCGCTGGGTGGGAAGAAACTCTACCAAGGGTTAAGATAATTAAGTAAGTGTCTTATACAGAAACAAATTAAATAAATAGTAGAATAAAATAATTGTTTTGAACCATCTCTTTCCTTTTTAAAGTTTTCTTTGAAGCTTGGTAGGCTTTTGGCATCAAAAAAACTTAAGAATTGACTGCCTTTAAAAAAATTACCTTAAAACAGTGTAAAGACAACTTTTTTTTTTGCATCATGCAAAGACATCATTACATGTTATAATACCTTTACTTTTTTTTATAAAGGAAAGCAAGTGAATTTTCATAAGCATGTTTCCTCTGTGGGTGAATCTCTAGTTGGTTACAACCAACTCGAGAGAGCCATCAAGGCAAACTACCCATTAGCTGTCAATTTAGAATGATTCTAGAAAGCTAGTCCCAGAGCTCCACCAGTATCTTTTCAACAACCTCTTAATCTTGTTTATAACACCTGTGTTAAAGCAGCCTGACATCAATCCTACTCACTTGTCTCAGACTGAAATTACTTAGAAACTTGAGAATTCAGGTAAACATATTAAATATCAGAGAGTCACTGGCTGAAAACCCTGTACACAAGGGAATTCGGTCACCTCTTTTAAACAAAGCTGCATAAATAAGCCAGGATGGGCCTCAATAGGCAAAGTCAGATATAAATCTTGCAAAGAGCTTCTCAGGAGGCACTGAGGTCAGAGAATCGCAGGATTTAAAGAAACCATGAAGAATTCTTCCTACGGCTTCCTCACCAAGCGATTATCCAAGCTTTATAACAATGACCACTAACTGTGTGCTTATTATATACCTGGAAATTAACATTTCATTATCTTCTCAATCCTCACACAACTCTGCCAGGTAGGTAATACCATTCCCTGTTTCTTCAAGTGAGGAAACCAAGGCTCAGGTAGTGGCTTGCTTAGCGAACTGCCTAAGGTCAAAGAGCTAGAAAATAGTGGAGACAGGACTCAAATAGTCCATCTAAGCCCAAAGCTCTTGCTCTTACCAGGGCACCATACTACCTACGACCATGTGATTGGGAAATCACCCCACCTTAACTGGTTTCTGTGCTTACTACTAATCTGTTTCCCAAGGCTACTTAAACTTAAGTGTACTTTTAGCAGCTCTACCACTTTCTGTTTTAGAAACCCATATGTGTCCCAGGCCTGTACAAAACATAATGTAGGGCTTCCCTGGTGGCGCAGTGGTTGAGAGTCCGCCTGCCAACGCAGGGGACGCGGGTTCGTGCCCTGGTCCGGGAAGATCCCATGTGCCGCGGAGTGGCTGGGCCCGTGAGCCATGGCCGCTGAGCCTGAGCGTCCGGAGCCTGTGCTCCGCAACGGGAGAGGCCACAG